>NC_140591.1:941557809-941999370 GCF_964204655.1 Triturus cristatus | reverse complement strand
ACCCGATTTTTGATGAAAGAGATAACCACCCCCCCTTACGACATGCTTCAGAAACTAAAAAAATGGTCCGTTTTCAAATGTTGCCTCTTTGAACTACAATTCACATTTGTACGTGGAAAATCACTTTTAAAGATAAAATGAGATGTTTAAAGTGATTTTCATGCTTCCAGGGGCCTTAAACACAAGATTTGAGGAATGGGTAGAAGTGAATGAAAATGGCCAATTTACTCATTCTGAGGCCTTAAAAAGTGTTTCTCCTCCACGGGAAGTGAATTAAGTAACATTTGGAGGCCTTCATTGTTCAAGCGAAAACGCCCGATTTTTGACGAAAGAGATAACCACCCCCCCTTACGACATGCTTCAGAAACTAAAAAAATGGTCCGTTTTCAAATGTTGCCTCTTTGAACTACAATTCACATTTGTACGTGGAAAATCGTATTTTAAAGATAAAATGAGATGTTTAAAGTGATTTTCATGCTTCCAGGGGCCTTAAACACAAGATTTGAGGAATGGGTAAAAGTGAATGAAAATGGCCAATTTACTCACTCTGCGGCCTTAAAAAGTGTTTCTCCTCCACGGGAAGTGAATAAAATACCATTTGGAGGCCTTTACTGTTCAATCAAAAACGACTGTTTTTTGGAGAAAGAGATAACCACCCCCCCTTACAACATGCTTCAGAAACGAAAAAAATGGTCCATTTTCAAATGTTGCGTCTTTGAACGACAATTCACATTTGTACGTGGATAATCACTTTTAGAGATAAAATTAGATGTTTAAAGTGATTTTCAAGCTTCCAGGGGCCCTAAACACAAGATTTGAGAAATGGGTAAAAATGAATGAAAATGGCCAATTTACTCAT
This sequence comes from Triturus cristatus, assembly GCF_964204655.1. Taxonomy (NCBI): domain Eukaryota; kingdom Metazoa; phylum Chordata; class Amphibia; order Caudata; family Salamandridae; genus Triturus; species Triturus cristatus. The sequence continues at coordinate 941,998,511 of NC_140591.1, read as the reverse complement.
TCTGAGGCCTTAAAAGTGTTTCTCCTCCATGGGAAGTGAATTAAATACCATTTGGAGGCCGTTATTGTTCAAGCGAAAACGCCTGATTTTTGATGAAAGAGATAACCACCCCCCCTTACGACATGCTTCTGAAACTAAAAAAATGGTTCATTTTCAAATGTTGCGTCTTTGAACTACAATTAACATTGTACTTGGATAATCATTTTTGAGATAAAATGAGATGTTTAAAGTGATTTTCAAGCTTCCAGGGGACCTAAACACAAGATTTGAGAAATGGGTAAACGTGAATGAAAATGGCCAATTTATTCACTCTGAGGCCTTAAAAAGTTTTTCTCCACCCAAGAAAGTGAATTAAACGACATTTGTAGGCCTTTATTGTTCAATCAAAAACGCCCGATTTTTGATGAAAGAGATAACCACCCCCCCTTACGACATGCTTCAGAAACTAAAAAATTGGTCAGTTTTCAAATGTTGCCTCTTTGAACTACAATTCACATTTGTACGTGGAAAATCACTTTTAAAGATAAAATGAGATGTTTAAAGTGATTTTCATGCTTCCAGGGGCCTTAAACACAAGATTTGAGGAATGGGTAGAAGTGAATGAAAATGGCCAATTTACTCATTCTGAGGCCTTAAAAAGTGTTTCTCCTCCACGGGAAGTGAATTAAGTAATTTTTGTAGGCCTTTATTGTTCAAGCTAAAACGCCCGATTTTTGACGAAAGAGATAACCACCCCCCCTTACGACATGCTTCAGAAACTAAAAAAATGGTCCGTTTTCAAATGTTGCCTCTTTGAACTACAATTCACATTTGTACGTGGAAAATCACTTTTAAAGATAAAATGAGATGTTTAAAGTGATTTTCATGCTTCCAGGGGCCTTACACACAAGATTTGAGGAATGGGTAGAAGTGAATGAAAATGGCCAATTTACTCATTCTGAGGCCTTAAAAAGTGTTTCTCCTCCACGGGAAGTGAATTAAGTAATATTTGGAGGCCTTTATTGTTCAAGCGAAAACGCCAGATTTTTGACGAAAGAGATAACCACCCCCCCTTACGACATGCTTCAGAAACTAAAAAAATGGTCCGTTTTCAAATGTTGCCTCTTTGAACTACAATTCACATTTGTACGTGGAAAATCGTATTTTAAAGATAAAATGAGATGTTTAAAGTGATTTTCATGCTTCCAGGGGCCTTAAACACAAGATTTGAGGAATGGGTAAAAGTGAATGAAAATGGCCAATTTACTCACTCTGCGGCCTTAAAAAGTGTTTCTCCTCCACGGGAAGTGAATAAAATACCATTTGGAGGCCTTTACTGTTCAATCAAAAACGACTGTTTTTTGGAGAAAGAGATAACCACCCCCCTTACAACATGCTTCAGAAACGAAAAAAATGGTCCATTTTCAAATGTTGCGTCTTTGAACGACAATTCACATTTGTACGTGGATAATCACTTTTAGAGATAAAATTAGATGTTTAAAGTGATTTTCAAGCTTCCAGGGGCCCTAAACACAAGATTTGAGAAATGGGTAAAAATGAATGAAAATGGCCAATTTACTCATTCTGAGGCCTTAAAAGTGTTTCTCCTCCATGGGAAGTGAATTAAATACCATTTGGAGGCCGTTATTGTTCAAGCGAAAACGCCTGATTTTTGATGAAAGAGATAACCACCCCCCCTTACGACATGCTTCTGAAACTAAAAAAATGGTTCATTTTCAAATGTTGCGTCTTTGAACTACAATTAACATTGTACTTGGATAATCATTTTTGAGATAAAATGAGATGTTTAAAGTGATTTTCAAGCTTCCAGGGGACCTAAACACAAGATTTGAGAAATGGGTAAACATGAATGAAAATGGCCAATTTATTCACTCTGAGGCCTTAAAAAGTTTTTCTTCACCCAAGAAAGTGAATTAAACGACATTTGTAGGCCTTTATTGTTCAATCAAAAACGCCCGATTTTTGATGAAAGAGATAACCACCCCCCCTTACGACATGCTTCAGAAACTAAAAAAGTGGTCCGTTTTCAAATGTTGCCTCTTTGAACTACAATTCACATTTGTACGTGGAAAATCACTTTTAAAGATAAAATGAGATGTTTAAAGTGATTTTCATGCTTCCAGGGGCCTTAAACACAAGATTTGAGGAATGGGTAGAAGTGAATGAAAATGGCCAATTTACTCATTCTGAGGCCTTAAAAAGTGTTTCTCCTCCACGGGAAGTGAATTAAGTAATATTTGGAGGCCTTTATTGTTCAAGCGAAAACGCCCGATTTTTGACGAAAGAGATAACCACCCCCCCCTTACGACATGCTTCAGAAACTAAAAAAATGGTCCGTTTTCAAATGTTGCCTCTTTGAACTACAATATACATTTGTACGTGGAAAATCACTTTTAAAGATAAAAGGAGATGTTTAAAGTGATTTTCATGCTTCCAGGGGCCTTAAACACAAGATTTGAGGAATGGGTAGAAGTGAATGAAAATGGCCAATTTACTCATTCTGAGGCCTTAAAAAGTGTTTCTCCTCCACGGGAAGTGAATAAAATACCATTTGGAGGCCTTTATTGTTCAATCAAAAACGACTCTTTTTTGGAGAAAGAGATAACCACCCCCCCTTACGACATGCTTCAGAAACGAAAAAAATGGTCCATTTTCAAATGTTGCGTCTTTGAACGACAATTCACATTTGTACGTGGATAATCACTTTTAGAGATAAAATTAGATGTTTAAATTGATTTTCAAGCTTCCAGGGTCCCTAAACACAAGATTTGAGAAATGGGTAAATGTGAATGAAAATGGCCAATTTATTCACTCTGAGGCCTTAAAAAGTTTTTCTCCACCCAAGAAAGTGAATTAAATAACATTTGTAGGCCTTTATTGTTCAATCAAAAACGCCCGATTTTTGATGAAAGAGATAACCACCCCCCCTTACGACATGCTTCAGAAACTAAAAAAATGGTCCGTTTTCAAATGTTGCCTCTTTGAACTACAATTCACATTTGTACGTGGAAAATCGTATTTTAAAGATAAAATGAGATGTTTAAAGTGATTTTCATGCTTCCAGGGGCCTTAAACACAAGATTTGAGGAATGGGTAAAAGTGAATGAAAATGGCCAATTTACTCACTCTGCGGCCTTAAAAAGTGTTTCTCCTCCACGGGAAGTGAATAAAATACCATTTGGAGGCCTTTATTGTTCAATCAAAAACGACTGTTTTTTGGAGAAAGAGATAACCACCCCCCCTTACGACATGCTTCAGAAAAGAAAAAAATGGTCCATTTTCAAATGTTGCGTCTTTGAACGACAATTCACATTTGTACGTGGATAATCACTTTTAGAGATAAAATTAGATGTTTAAAGTGATTTTCAAGCTTCCAGGGGCCCTAAACACAAGATTTGAGAAATGGGTAAAAATGAATGAAAATGGCCAATTTACTCATTCTGAGGCCTTAAAAGTGTTTCTCCTCCATGGGAAGTGAATTAAATACCATTTGGAGGCCGTTATTGTTCAAGCGAAAACGCCTGATTTTTGATGAAAGAGATAACCACCCCCCCTTACGACATGCTTCTGAAACTAAAAAAATTGTTCATTTTCAAATGTTGCGTCTTTGAACTACAATTAACATTGTACTTGGATAATCATTTTTGAGATAAAATGAGATGTTTAAAGTGATTTTCAAGCTTCCAGGGGACCTAAACACAAGATTTGAGAAATGGGTAAACGTGAATGAAAATGGTCAATTTATTCACTCTGAGGCCTTAAAAAGTTTTCTTCACCCAAGAAAGTGAATTAAACGACATTTGTAGGCCTTTATTGTTCAATCAAAAACGCCCGATTTTTTATGAAAGAGATAACCACCCCCCCTTACGACATGCTTCAGAAACTAAAAAAATGGTCAGTTTTCAAATGTTGCCTCTTTGAACTACAATTCACATTTGTACGTGGAAAATCACTTTTAAAGATAAAATGAGATGTTTAAAGTGATTTTCATGCTTCCAGGGGCCTTAAACACAAGATTTGAGGAATGGGTAGAAGTGAATGAAAATGGCCAATTTACTCATTCTGAGGCCTTAAAAAGTGTTTCTCCTCCACGGGAAGTGAATTAAGTAATTTTTGGAGGCCTTTATTGTTCAAGCGAAAACGCCCGACTTTTGACGAAAGAGATAACCACCCCCCCTTACGACATGCTTCAGAAACTAAAAAAATGGTCCGTTTTCAAATGTTGCCTCTTTGAACTACAATTCACATTTGTACGTGGAAAATCACTTTTAAAGATAAAATGAGATGTTTAAAGTGATTTTCATGCTTCCAGGGGCCTTAAACACAAGATTTGAGGAATGGGTAGAAGTGAATGAAAATGGCCAATTTACTCATTCTGAGGCCTTAAAAAGTGTTTCTCCTCCACGGGAAGTGAATTAAGTAATTTTTGGAGGCCTTTATTGTTCAAGCGAAAACGCCCGACTTTTGACGAAAGAGATAACCACCCCCCCTTACGACATGCTTCAGAAACTAAAAAAATGGTCCGTTTTCAAATGTTGCCTTTTTGAACTACAATTCACATTTGTACGTGGAAAATCACTTTTAAAGATAAAATGAGATGTTTAAAGTGATTTTCATGCTTCCAGGGGCCTTAAACACAAGATTTGAGGAATGGGTAGAAGTGAATGAAAATGGCCAATTTACTCATTCTGAGGCCTTAAAAAGTGTTTCTCCTCCACGGGAAGTGAATTAAGTAATATTTGGAGGCCTTTATTGTTCAAGCGAAAACGTCCGATTTTTGACGAAAGAGATAACCACCCCCCCCTTACGACATGCTTCAGAAACTAAAAAAATGGTCCGTTTTCAAATGTTGCCTCTTTGAACTACAATATACATTTGTACGTGGAAAATCACTTTTAAAGATAAAAGGAGATGTTTAAAGTGATTTTCATGCTTCCAGGGGCCTTAAACACAAGATTTGAGGAATGGGTAGAAGTGAATGAAAATGGCCAATTTACTCATTCTGAGGCCTTAAAAAGTGTTTCTCCTCCACGGGAAGTGAATAAAATATCATTTGGAGGCCTTTATTGTTCAATCAAAAACGACTGTTTTTTGGAGAAAGAGATAACCACCCCCCCTTACGACATGCTTCAGAAACGAAAAAAATGGTCCATTTTCAAATGTTGCGTCTTTGAACGACAATTCACATTTGTACGTGGATAATCACTTTTAGAGATAAAATTAGATGTTTAAAGTGATTTTCAAGCTTCCAGGGTCCCTAAACACAAGATTTGAGAAATGGGTAAATGTGAATGAAAATGGCCAATTTATTCACTCTGAGGCCTTAAAAAGTTTTTCTCCACCCAAGAAAGTGAATTAAATAACATTTGTAGGCCTTTATTGTTCAATCAAAAACGCCCGATTTTTGATGAAAGAGATAACCACCCCCCCTTACGACATGCTTCAGAAACTAAAAAAATGGTCCGTTTTCAAATGTTGCCTCTTTGAACTACAATTCACATTTGTACGTGGAAAATCACTTTTAAAGATAAAATGAGATGTTTAAAGTGATTTTCATGCTTCCAGGGGCCTTAAACACAAGATTTGAGGAATGGGTAGAAGTGAATGAAAATGGCCAATTTACTCATTCTGAGGCCTTAAAAAGTGTTTCTCCTCCACGGGAAGTGAATTAAGTAACATTTGGAGGCCTTCATTGTTCAAGCGAAAACGCCCGATTTTTGACGAAAGAGATAACCACCCCCCCTTACGACATGCTTCAGAAACTAAAAAAATGGTCCGTTTTCAAATGTTGCCTCTTTGAACTACAATTCACATTTGTACGTGGAAAATCGTATTTTAAAGATAAAATGAGATGTTTAAAGTGATTTTCATGCTTCCAGGGGCCTTAAACACAAGATTTGAGGAATGGGTAAAAGTGAATGAAAATGGCCAATTTACTCACTCTGCGGCCTTAAAAAGTGTTTCTCCTCCACGGGAAGTGAATAAAATACCATTTGGAGGCCTTTACTGTTCAATCAAAAACGACTGTTTTTTGGAGAAAGAGATAACCACCCCCCCTTACAACATGCTTCAGAAACAAAAAAAATGGTCCATTTTCAAATGTTGCGTCTTTGAACGACAATTCACATTTGTACGTGGATAATCACTTTTAGAGATAAAATTAGATGTTTAAAGTGATTTTCAAGCTTCCAGGGGCCCTAAACACAAGATTTGAGAAATGGGTAAAAATGAATGAAAATGGCCAATTTACTCATTCTGAGGCCTTAAAAGTGTTTCTCCTCCATGGGAAGTGAATTAAATACCATTTGGAGGCCGTTATTGTTCAAGCGAAAACGCCTGATTTTTGATGAAAGAGATAACCACCCCCCCTTACGACATGCTTCTGAAACTAAAAAAATGGTTCATTTTCAAATGTTGCGTCTTTGAACTACAATTAACATTGTACTTGGATAATCATTTTTGAGATAAAATGAGATGTTTAAAGTGATTTTCAAGCTTCCAGGGGACCTAAACACAAGATTTGAGAAATGGGTAAACGTGAATGAAAATGGCCAATTTATTCACTCTGAGGCCTTAAAAAGTTTTTCTCCACCCAAGAAAGTGAATTAAACGACATTTGTAGGCCTTTATTGTTCAATCAAAAACGCCCGATTTTTGATGAAAGAGATAACCACCCCCCCTTACGACATGCTTCAGAAACTAAAAAAATGGTCAGTTTTCAAATGTTGCCTCTTTGAACTACAATTCACATTTGTACGTGGAAAATCACTTTTAAAGATAAAATGAGATGTTTAAAGTGATTTTCATGCTTCCAGGGGCCTTAAACACAAGATTTGAGGAATGGGTAGAAGTGAATGAAAATGGCCAATTTACTCATTCTGAGGCCTTAAAAAGTGTTTCTCCTCCACGGGAAGTGAATTAAGTAATTTTTGTAGGCCTTTATTGTTCAAGCGAAAACGCCCGATTTTTGACGAAAGAGATAACCACCCCCCCTTACGACATGCTTCAGAAACTAAAAAAATGGTCCGTTTTCAAATGTTGCCTCTTTGAACTACAATTCACATTTGTACGTGGAAAATCACTTTTAAAGATAAAATGAGAAGTTTAAAGTGATTTTCATGCTTCCAGGGGCCTTAAACACAAGATTTGAGGAATGGGTAGAAGTGAATGAAAATGGCCAATTTACTCATTCTGAGGCCTTAAAAAGTGTTTCTCCTCCACGGGAAGTGAATTAAGTAATATTTGGAGGCCTTTATTGTTCAAGCGAAAACGCCAGATTTTTGACGAAAGAGATAACCACCCCCCCTTACGACATGCTTCAGAAACTAAAAAAATGGTCCGTTTTCAAATGTTGCCTCTTTGAACTACAATTCACATTTGTACGTGGAAAATCGTATTTTAAAGATAAAATGAGATGTTTAAAGTGATTTTCATGCTTCCAGGGGCCTTAAACACAAGATTTGAGGAATGGGTAAAAGTGAATGAAAATGGCCAATTTACTCACTCTGCGGCCTTAAAAAGTGTTTCTCCTCCACGGGAAGTGAATAAAATACCATTTGGAGGCCTTTACTGTTCAATCAAAAACGACTGTTTTTTGGAGAAAGAGATAACCACCCCCCCTTACAACATGCTTCAGAAACGAAAAAAATGGTCCATTTTCAAATGTTGCGTCTTTGAACGACAATTCACATTTGTACGTGGATAATCACTTTTAGAGATAAAATTAGATGTTTAAAGTGATTTTCAAGCTTCCAGGGGCCCTAAACACAAGATTTGAGAAATGGGTAAAAATGAATGAAAATGGCCAATTTACTCATTCTGAGGCCTTAAAAGTGTTTTTCCTCCATGGGAAGTGAATTAAATACCATTTGGAGGCCGTTATTGTTCAAGCGAAAACGCCTGATTTTTGATGAAAGAGATAACCACCCCCCCTTACGACATGCTTCAGAAACTAAAAAAATGGTCCGTTTTCAAATGTTGCCTCTTTGAACTACAATTCACATTTGTACGTGGAAAATCACTTTTAAAGATAAAATGAGATGTTTAAAGTGATTTTCATGCTTCCAGGGGCCTTAAACACAAGATTTGAGGAATGGGTAGAAGTGAATGAAAATGGCCAATTTACTCATTCTGAGGCCTTAAAAAGTGTTTCTCCTCCACGGGAAGTGAATTAAGTAACATTTGGAGGCCTTCATTGTTCAAGCGAAAACGCCCGATTTTTGACGAAAGAGATAACCACCCCCCTTACGACATGCTTCAGAAACTAAAAAAATGGTCCGTTTTCAAATGTTGCCTCTTTGAACTACAATTCACATTTGTACGTGGAAAATCGTATTTTAAAGATAAAATGAGATGTTTAAAGTGATTTTCATGCTTCCAGGGGCCTTAAACACAAGATTTGAGGAATGGGTAAAAGTGAATGAAAATGGCCAATTTACTCACTCTGCGGCCTTAAAAAGTGTTTCTCCTCCACGGGAAGTGAATAAAATACCATTTGGAGGCCTTTACTGTTCAATCAAAAACGACTGTTTTTTGGAGAAAGAGATAACCACCCCCCCTTACAACATGCTTCAGAAACGAAAAAAATGGTCCATTTTCAAATGTTGCGTCTTTGAACGACAATTCACATTTGTACGTGGATAATCACTTTTAGAGATAAAATTAGATGTTTAAAGTGATTTTCAAGCTTCCAGGGGCCCTAAACACAAGATTTGAGAAATGGGTAAAAATGAATGAAAATGGCCAATTTACTCATTCTGAGGCCTTAAAAGTGTTTCTCCTCCATGGGAAGTGAATTAAATACCATTTGGAGGCCGTTATTGTTCAAGCGAAAACGCCTGATTTTTGATGAAAGAGATAACCACCCCCCCTTACGACATGCTTCTGAAACTAAAAAAATGGTTCATTTTCAAATGTTGCGTCTTTGAACTACAATTAACATTGTACTTGGATAATCATTTTTGAGATAAAATGAGATGTTTAAAGTGATTTTCAAGCTTCCAGGGGACCTAAACACAAGATTTGAGAAATGGGTAAACGTGAATGAAAATGGCCAATTTATTCACTCTGAGGCCTTAAAAAGTTTTTCTCCACCCAAGAAAGTGAATTAAACGACATTTGTAGGCCTTTATTGTTCAATCAAAAACGCCCGATTTTTGATGAAAGAGATAACCACCCCCCCTTACGACATGCTTCAGAAACTAAAAAAATGGTCAGTTTTCAAATGTTGCCTCTTTGAACTACAATTCACATTTGTACGTGGAAAATCACTTTTAAAGATAAAATGAGATGTTTAAAGTGATTTTCATGCTTCCAGGGGCCTTAAAGACAAGATTTGAGGAATGGGTAGAAGTGAATGAAAATGGCCAATTTACTCATTCTGAGGCCTTAAAAAGTGTTTCTCCTCCACGGGAAGTGAATTAAGTAATTTTTGTAGGCCTTTATTGTTCAAGCGAAAACGCCCGATTTTTGACGAAAGAGATAACCACCCCCCCTTACGACATGCTTCAGAAACTAAAAAAATGGTCCGTTTTCAAATGTTGCCTCTTTGAACTACAATTCACATTTGTACATGGAAAATCACTTTTAAAGATAAAATGAGATGTTTAAAGTGATTTTCATGCTTCCAGGGGCCTTAAACACAAGATTTGAGGAATGGGTAGAAGTGAATGAAAATGGCCAATTTACTCATTCTGAGGCCTTAAAAAGTGTTTCTCCTCCACGGGAAGTGAATTAAGTAATATTTGGAGGCCTTTATTGTTCAAGCGAAAACGCCAGATTTTTGACGAAAGAGATAACCACCCCCCCTTACGACATGCTTCAGAAACTAAAAAAATGGTCCGTTTTCAAATGTTGCCTCTTTGAACTACAATTCACATTTGTACGTGGAAAATCGTATTTTAAAGATAAAATGAGATGTTTAAAGTGATTTTCATGCTTCCAGGGGCCTTAAACACAAGATTTGAGGAATGGGTAAAAGTGAATGAAAATGGCCAATTTACTCACTCTGCGGCCTTAAAAAGTGTTTCTCCTCCACGGGAAGTGAATAAAATACCATTTGGAGGCCTTTACTGTTCAATCAAAAACGACTGTTTTTTGGAGAAAGAGATAACCACCCCCCCTTACAACATGCTTCAGAAACGAAAAAAATGGTCCATTTTCAAATGTTGCGTCTTTGAACGACAATTCACATTTGTACGTGGATAATCACTTTTAGAGATAAAATTAGATGTTTAAAGTGATTTTCAAGCTTCCAGGGGCCCTAAACACAAGATTTGAGAAATGGGTAAAAATGAATGAAAATGGCCAATTTACTCATTCTGAGGCCTTAAAAGTGTTTCTCCTCCATGGGAAGTGAATTAAATACCATTTGGAGGCCGTTATTGTTCAAGCGAAAACGCCTGATTTTTGATGAAAGAGATAACCACCCCCCCTTACGACATGCTTCTGAAACTAAAAAAATGGTTCATTTTCAAATGTTGCGTCTTTGAACTACAATTAACATTGTACTTGGATAATCATTTTTGAGATAAAATGAGATGTTTAAAGTGATTTTCAAGCTTCCAGGGGACCTAAACACAAGATTTGAGAAATGGGTAAACGTGAATGAAAATGGCCAATTTATTCACTCTGAGGCCTTAAAAAGTTTTTCCCCACCCAAGAAAGTGAATTAAACGACATTTGTAGGCCTTTATTGTTCAATCAAAAACGCCCGATTTTTGATGAAAGAGATAACCACCCCCCCTTACGACATGCTTCAGAAACTAAAAAAATGGTCAGTTTTCAAATGTTGCCTCTTTGAACTACAATTCACATTTGTACGTGGAAAATCACTTTTAAAGATAAAATGAGATGTTTAAAGTGATTTTCATGCTTCCAGGGGCCTTAAACACAAGATTTGAGGAATGGGTAGAAGTGAATGAAAATGGCCAATTTACTCATTCTGAGGCCTTAAAAAGTGTTTCTCCTCCACGGGAAGTGAATTAAGTAATTTTTGGAGGCCTTTATTGTTCAAGCGAAAACGCCCGATTTTTGACGAAAGAGATAACCACCCCCCCTTACGACACGCTTCAGAAACTAAAAAAATGGTCCGTTTTCAAATGTTGCCTCTTTGAACTACAATTCACATTTGTACGTGGAAAATCACTTTTAAAGATAAAATGAGATGTTTAAAGTGATTTTCATGCTTCCAGGGGCCTTAAACACAAGATTTGAGGAATGGGTAGAAGTGAATGAAAATGGCCAATTTACTCATTCTGAGGCCTTAAAAAGTGTTTCTCCTCCACGGGAAGTGAATTAAGTAATATTTGGAGGCCTTTATTGTTCAAGCGAAAACGCCAGATTTTTGACGAAAGAGATAACCACCCCCCCTTACGACATGCTTCAGAAACTAAAAAAATGGTCCGTTTTCAAATGTTGCGTCTTTGAACGACAATTCACATTTGTACGTGGATAATCACTTTTAGAGATAAAATTAGATGTTTAAAGTGATTTTCAAGCTTCCAGGGGCCCTAAACACAAGATTTGAGAAATGGGTAAAAATGAATGAAAATGGCCAATTTACTCATTCTGAGGCCTTAAAAGTGTTTCTCCTCCATGGGAAGTGAATTAAATACCATTTGGAGGCCGTTATTGTTCAAGCGAAAACGCCTGATTTTTGATGAAAGAGATAACCACCCCCCCTTACGACATGCTTCTGAAACTAAAAAAATGGTTCATTTTCAAATGTTGCGTCTTTGAACTACAATTAACATTGTACTTGGATAATCATTTTTGAGATAAAATGAGATGTTTAAAGTGATTTTCAAGCTTCCAGGGGACCTAAACACAAGATTTGAGAAATGGGTAAACATGAATGAAAATGGCCAATTTATTCACTCTGAGGCCTTAAAAAGTTTTTCTTCACCCAAGAAAGTGAATTAAACGACATTTGTAGGCCTTTATTGTTCAATCAAAAACGCCCGATTTTTGATGAAAGAGATAACCACCCCCCCTTACGACATGCTTCAGAAACTAAAAAAATGGTCCGTTTTCAAATGTTGCCTCTTTGAACTACAATTCACATTTGTACGTGGAAAATCACTTTTAAAGATAAAATGAGATGTTTAAAGTGATTTTCATGCTTCCAGGGGCCTTAAACACAAGATTTGAGGAATGGGTAGAAGTGAATGAAAATGGCCAATTTACTCATTCTGAGGCCTTAAAAAGTGTTTCTCCTCCACGGGAAGTGAATTAAGTAATATTTGGAGGCCTTTATTGTTCAAGCGAAAACGCCCGATTTTTGACGAAAGAGATAACCACCCCCCCTTACGACATGCTTCAGAAACTAAAAAAATGGTCCGTTTTCAAATGTTGCCTCTTTGAACTACAATATACATTTGTACGTGGAAAATCACTTTTAAAGATAAAAGGAGATGTTTAAAGTGATTTTCATGCTTCCAGGGGCCTTAAACACAAGATTTGAGGAATGGGTAGAAGTGAATGAAAATGGCCAATTTACTCATTCTGAGGCCTTAAAAAGTGTTTCTCCTCCACGGGAAGTGAATTAAGTAATATTTGGAGGCCTTTATTGTTCAAGCGAAAACGCCAGATTTTTGACGAAAGAGATAACCACCCCCCCTTACGACATGCTTCAGAAACTAAAAAAATGGTCCGTTTTCAAATGTTGCCTCTTTGAACTACAATTCACATTTGTACGTGGAAAATCGTATTTTAAAGATAAAATGAGATGTTTAAAGTGATTTTCATGCTTCCAGGGGCCTTAAACACAAGATTTGAGGAATGGGTAAAAGTGAATGAAAATGGCCAATTTACTCACTCTGCGGCCTTAAAAAGTGTTTCTCCTCCACGGGAAGTGAATAAAATACCATTTGGAGGCCTTTACTGTTCAATCAAAAACGACTGTTTTTTGGAGAAAGAGATAACCACCCCCCCTTACAACATGCTTCAGAAACGAAAAAAATGGTCCATTTTCAAATGTTGCGTCTTTGAACGACAATTCACATTTGTACGTGGATAATCACTTTTAGAGATAAAATTAGATGTTTAAAGTGATTTTCAAGCTTCCAGGGGCCCTAAACACAAGATTTGAGAAATGGGTAAAAATGAATGAAAATGGCCAATTTACTCATTCTGAGGCCTTAAAAGTGTTTCTCCTCCATGGGAAGTGAATTAAATACCATTTGGAGGCCGTTATTGTTCAAGCGAAAACGCCTGATTTTTGATGAAAGAGATAACCACCCCCCCTTACGACATGCTTCTGAAACTAAAAAAATGGTTCATTTTCAAATGTTGCGTCTTTGAACTACAATTAACATTGTACTTGGATAATCATTTTTGAGATAAAATGAGATGTTTAAAGTGATTTTCAAGCTTCCAGGGGACCTAAACACAAGATTTGAGAAATGGGTAAACGTGAATGAAAATGGCCAATTTATTCACTCTGAGGCCTTAAAAAGTTTTTCCCCACCCAAGAAAGTGAATTAAACGACATTTGTAGGCCTTTATTGTTCAATCAAAAACGCCCGATTTTTGATGAAAGAGATAACCACCCCCCCTTACGACATGCTTCAGAAACTAAAAAAATGGTCAGTTTTCAAATGTTGCCTCTTTGAACTACAATTCACATTTGTACGTGGAAAATCACTTTTAAAGATAAAATGAGATGTTTAAAGTGATTTTCATGCTTCCAGGGGCCTTAAACACAAGATTTGAGGAATGGGTAGAAGTGAATGAAAATGGCCAATTTACTCATTCTGAGGCCTTAAAAAGTGTTTCTCCTCCACGGGAAGTGAATTAAGTAATTTTTGGAGGCCTTTATTGTTCAAGCGAAAACGCCCGATTTTTGACGAAAGAGATAACCACCCCCCCTTACGACACGCTTCAGAAACTAAAAAAATGGTCCGTTTTCAAATGTTGCCTCTTTGAACTACAATTCACATTTGTACGTGGAAAATCACTTTTAAAGATAAAATGAGATGTTTAAAGTGATTTTCATGCTTCCAGGGGCCTTAAACACAAGATTTGAGGAATGGGTAGAAGTGAATGAAAATGGCCAATTTACTCATTCTGAGGCCTTAAAAAGTGTTTCTCCTCCACGGGAAGTGAATTAAGTAATATTTGGAGGCCTTTATTGTTCAAGCGAAAACGCCAGATTTTTGACGAAAGAGATAACCACCCCCCCTTACGACATGCTTCAGAAACTAAAAAAATGGTCCGTTTTCAAATGTTGCGTCTTTGAACGACAATTCACATTTGTACGTGGATAATCACTTTTAGAGATAAAATTAGATGTTTAAAGTGATTTTCAAGCTTCCAGGGGCCCTAAACACAAGATTTGAGAAATGGGTAAAAATGAATGAAAATGGCCAATTTACTCATTCTGAGGCCTTAAAAGTGTTTCTCCTCCATGGGAAGTGAATTAAATACCATTTGGAGGCCGTTATTGTTCAAGCGAAAACGCCTGATTTTTGATGAAAGAGATAACCACCCCCCCTTACGACATGCTTCTGAAACTAAAAAAATGGTTCATTTTCAAATGTTGCGTCTTTGAACTACAATTAACATTGTACTTGGATAATCATTTTTGAGATAAAATGAGATGTTTAAAGTGATTTTCAAGCTTCCAGGGGACCTAAACACAAGATTTGAGAAATGGGTAAACATGAATGAAAATGGCCAATTTATTCACTCTGAGGCCTTAAAAAGTTTTTCTTCACCCAAGAAAGTGAATTAAACGACATTTGTAGGCCTTTATTGTTCAATCAAAAACGCCCGATTTTTGATGAAAGAGATAACCACCCCCCCTTACGACATGCTTCAGAAACTAAAAAAATGGTCCGTTTTCAAATGTTGCCTCTTTGAACTACAATTCACATTTGTACGTGGAAAATCACTTTTAAAGATAAAATGAGATGTTTAAAGTGATTTTCATGCTTCCAGGGGCCTTAAACACAAGATTTGAGGAATGGGTAGAAGTGAATGAAAATGGCCAATTTACTCATTCTGAGGCCTTAAAAAGTGTTTCTCCTCCACGGGAAGTGAATTAAGTAATATTTGGAGGCCTTTATTGTTCAAGCGAAAACGCCCGATTTTTGACGAAAGAGATAACCACCCCCCCTTACGACATGCTTCAGAAACTAAAAAAATGGTCCGTTTTCAAATGTTGCCTCTTTGAACTACAATATACATTTGTACGTGGAAAATCACTTTTAAAGATAAAAGGAGATGTTTAAAGTGATTTTCATGCTTCCAGGGGCCTTAAACACAAGATTTGAGGAATGGGTAGAAGTGAATGAAAATGGCCAATTTACTCATTCTGAGGCCTTAAAAAGTGTTTCTCCTCCACGGGAAGTGAATAAAATACCATTTGGAGGCCTTTATTGTTCAATCAAAAACGACTCTTTTTTGGAGAAAGAGATAACCACCCCCCCTTACGACATGCTTCAGAAACGAAAAAAATGGTCCATTTTCAAATGTTGCGTCTTTGAACGACAATTCACATTTGTACGTGGATAATCACTTTTAGAGATAAAATTAGATGTTTAAATTGATTTTCAAGCTTCCAGGGTCCCTAAACACAAGATTTGAGAAATGGGTAAATGTGAATGAAAATGGCCAATTTATTCACTCTGCGGCCTTAAAAAGTGTTTCTCCTCCACGGGAAGTGAATAAAATACCATTTGGAGGCCTTTACTGTTCAATCAAAAACGACTGTTTTTTGGAGAAAGAGATAACCACCCCCCCTTACAACATGCTTCAGAAACGAAAAAAATGGTCCATTTTCAAATGTTGCGTCTTTGAACGACAATTCACATTTGTACGTGGATAATCACTTTTAGAGATAAAATTAGATGTTTAAAGTGATTTTCAAGCTTCCAGGGGCCCTAAACACAAGATTTGAGAAATGGGTAAAAATGAATGAAAATGGCCAATTTACTCATTCTGAGGCCTTAAAAGTGTTTCTCCTCCATGGGAAGTGAATTAAATACCATTTGGAGGCCGTTATTGTTCAAGCGAAAACGCCTGATTTTTGATGAAAGAGATAACCACCCCCCCTTACGACATGCTTCTGAAACTAAAAAAATGGTTCATTTTCAAATGTTGCGTCTTTGAACTACAATTAACATTGTACTTGGATAATCATTTTTGAGATAAAATGAGATGTTTAAAGTGATTTTCAAGCTTCCAGGGGACCTAAACACAAGATTTGAGAAATGGGTAAACGTGAATGAAAATGGCCAATTTATTCACTCTGAGGCCTTAAAAAGTTTTTCTCCACCCAAGAAAGTGAATTAAACGACATTTGTAGGCCTTTATTGTTCAATCAAAAACGCCCGATTTTTGATGAAAGAGATAACCACCCCCCCTTACGACATGCTTCAGAAACTAAAAAAATGGTCAGTTTTCAAATGTTGCCTCTTTGAACTACAATTCACATTTGTACGTGGAAAATCACTTTTAAAGATAAAATGAGATGTTTAAAGTGATTTTCATGCTTCCAGGGGCCTTAAACACAAGATTTGAGGAATGGGTAGAAGTGAATGAAAATGGCCAATTTACTCATTCTGAGGCCTTAAAAAGTGTTTCTCCTCCACGGGAAGTGAATTAAGTAATTTTTGTAGGCCTTTATTGTTCAAGCGAAAACGCCCGATTTTTGACGAAAGAGATAACCACCCCCCCTTACGACATGCTTCAGAAACTAAAAAAATGGTCCGTTTTCAAATGTTGCCTCTTTGAACTACAATTCACATTTGTACGTGGAAAATCACTTTTAAAGATAAAATGAGATGTTTAAAGTGATTTTCATGCTTCCAGGGGCCTTAAACACAAGATTTGAGGAATGGGTAGAAGTGAATGAAAATGGCCAATTTACTCATTCTGAGGCCTTAAAAAGTGTTTCTCCTCCACGGGAAGTGAATTAAGTAATATTTGGAGGCCTTTATTGTTCAAGCGAAAACGCCAGATTTTTGACGAAAGAGATAACCACCCCCCCTTACGACATGCTTCAGAAACTAAAAAAATGGTCCGTTTTCAAATGTTGCCTCTTTGAACTACAATTCACATTTGTACGTGGAAAATCGTATTTTAAAGATAAAATGAGATGTTTAAAGTGATTTTCATGCTTCCAGGGGCCTTAAACACAAGATTTGAGGAATGGGTAAAAGTGAATGAAAATGGCCAATTTACTCACTCTGCGGCCTTAAAAAGTGTTTCTCCTCCACGGGAAGTGAATAAAATACCATTTGGAGGCCTTTACTGTTCAATCAAAAACGACTGTTTTTTGGAGAAAGAGATAACCACCCCCCCTTACAACATGCTTCAGAAACGAAAAAAATGGTCCATTTTCAAATGTTGCGTCTTTGAACGACAATTCACATTTGTACGTGGATAATCACTTTTAGAGATAAAATTAGATGTTTAAAGTGATTTTCAAGCTTCCAGGGGCCCTAAACACAAGATTTGAGAAATGGGTAAAAATGAATGAAAATGGCCAATTTACTCATTCTGAGGCCTTAAAAGTGTTTCTCCTCCATGGGAAGTGAATTAAATACCATTTGGAGGCCGTTATTGTTCAAGCGAAAACGCCTGATTTTTGATGAAAGAGATAACCACCCCCCCTTACGACATGCTTCTGAAACTAAAAAAATGGTTCATTTTCAAATGTTGCGTCTTTGAACTACAATTAACATTGTACTTGGATAATCATTTTTGAGATAAAATGAGATGTTTAAAGTGATTTTCAAGCTTCCAGGGGACCTAAACACAAGATTTGAGAAATGGGTAAACGTGAATGAAAATGGCCAATTTATTCACTCTGAGGCCTTAAAAAGTTTTTCCCCACCCAAGAAAGTGAATTAAACGACATTTGTAGGCCTTTATTGTTCAATCAAAAACGCCCGATTTTTGATGAAAGAGATAACCACCCCCCCTTACGACATGCTTCAGAAACTAAAAAAATGGTCAGTTTTCAAATGTTGCCTCTTTGAACTACAATTCACATTTGTACGTGGAAAATCACTTTTAAAGATAAAATGAGATGTTTAAAGTGATTTTCATGCTTCCAGGGGCCTTAAACACAAGATTTGAGGAATGGGTAGAAGTGAATGAAAATGGCCAATTTACTCATTCTGAGGCCTTAAAAAGTGTTTCTCCTCCACGGGAAGTGAATTAAGTAATTTTTGGAGGCCTTTATTGTTCAAGCGAAAACGCCCGATTTTTGACGAAAGAGATAACCACCCCCCCTTACGACACGCTTCAGAAACTAAAAAAATGGTCCGTTTTCAAATGTTGCCTCTTTGAACTACAATTCACATTTGTACGTGGAAAATCACTTTTAAAGATAAAATGAGATGTTTAAAGTGATTTTCATGCTTCCAGGGGCCTTAAACACAAGATTTGAGGAATGGGTAGAAGTGAATGAAAATGGCCAATTTACTCATTCTGAGGCCTTAAAAAGTGTTTCTCCTCCACGGGAAGTGAATTAAGTAATATTTGGAGGCCTTTATTGTTCAAGCGAAAACGCCAGATTTTTGACGAAAGAGATAACCACCCCCCCTTACGACATGCTTCAGAAACTAAAAAAATGGTCCGTTTTCAAATGTTGCGTCTTTGAACGACAATTCACATTTGTACGTGGATAATCACTTTCAGAGATAAAATTAGATGTTTAAAGTGATTTTCAAGCTTCCAGGGGCCCTAAACACAAGATTTGAGAAATGGGTAAAAATGAATGAAAATGGCCAATTTACTCATTCTGAGGCCTTAAAAGTGTTTCTCCTCCATGGGAAGTGAATTAAATACCATTTGGAGGCCGTTATTGTTCAAGCGAAAACGCCTGATTTTTGATGAAAGAGATAACCACCCCCCCTTACGACATGCTTCTGAAACTAAAAAAATGGTTCATTTTCAAATGTTGCGTCTTTGAACTACAATTAACATTGTACTTGGATAATCATTTTTGAGATAAAATGAGATGTTTAAAGTGATTTTCAAGCTTCCAGGGGACCTAAACACAAGATTTGAGAAATGGGTAAACATGAATGAAAATGGCCAATTTATTCACTCTGAGGCCTTAAAAAGTTTTTCTTCACCCAAGAAAGTGAATTAAACGACATTTGTAGGCCTTTATTGTTCAATCAAAAACGCCCGATTTTTGATGAAAGAGATAACCACCCCCCCTTACGACATGCTTCAGAAACTAAAAAAATGGTCCGTTTTCAAATGTTGCCTCTTTGAACTACAATTCACATTTGTACGTGGAAAATCACTTTTAAAGATAAAATGAGATGTTTAAAGTGATTTTCATGCTTCCAGGGGCCTTAAACACAAGATTTGAGGAATGGGTAGAAGTGAATGAAAATGGCCAATTTACTCATTCTGAGGCCTTAAAAAGTGTTTCTCCTCCACGGGAAGTGAATTAAGTAATATTTGGAGGCCTTTATTGTTCAAGCGAAAACGCCCGATTTTTGACGAAAGAGATAACCACCCCCCCTTACGACATGCTTCAGAAACTAAAAAAATGGTCCGTTTTCAAATGTTGCCTCTTTGAACTACAATATACATTTGTACGTGGAAAATCACTTTTAAAGATAAAAGGAGATGTTTAAAGTGATTTTCATGCTTCCAGGGGCCTTAAACACAAGATTTGAGGAATGGGTAGAAGTGAATGAAAATGGCCAATTTACTCATTCTGAGGCCTTAAAAAGTGTTTCTCCTCCACGGGAAGTGAATTAAGTAATATTTGGAGGCCTTTATTGTTCAAGCGAAAACGCCAGATTTTTGACGAAAGAGATAACCACCCCCCCTTACGACATGCTTCAGAAACTAAAAAAATGGTCCGTTTTCAAATGTTGCCTCTTTGAACTACAATTCACATTTGTACGTGGAAAATCGTATTTTAAAGATAAAATGAGATGTTTAAAGTGATTTTCATGCTTCCAGGGGCCTTAAACACAAGATTTGAGGAATGGGTAAAAGTGAATGAAAATGGCCAATTTACTCACTCTGCGGCCTTAAAAAGTGTTTCTCCTCCACGGGAAGTGAATAAAATACCATTTGGAGGCCTTTACTGTTCAATCAAAAACGACTGTTTTTTGGAGAAAGAGATAACCACCCCCCCTTACAACATGCTTCAGAAACGAAAAAAATGGTCCATTTTCAAATGTTGCGTCTTTGAACGACAATTCACATTTGTACGTGGATAATCACTTTTAGAGATAAAATTAGATGTTTAAAGTGATTTTCAAGCTTCCAGGGGCCCTAAACACAAGATTTGAGAAATGGGTAAAAATGAATGAAAATGGCCAATTTACTCATTCTGAGGCCTTAAAAGTGTTTCTCCTCCATGGGAAGTGAATTAAATACCATTTGGAGGCCGTTATTGTTCAAGCGAAAACGCCTGATTTTTGATGAAAGAGATAACCACCCCCCCTTACGACATGCTTCTGAAACTAAAAAAATGGTTCATTTTCAAATGTTGCGTCTTTGAACTACAATTAACATTGTACTTGGATAATCATTTTTGAGATAAAATGAGATGTTTAAAGTGATTTTCAAGCTTCCAGGGGACCTAAACACAAGATTTGAGAAATGGGTAAACGTGAATGAAAATGGCCAATTTATTCACTCTGATGCCTTAAAAAGTTTTTCCCCACCCAAGAAAGTGAATTAAACGACATTTGTAGGCCTTTATTGTTCAATCAAAAACGCCCGATTTTTGATGAAAGAGATAACCACCCCCCCTTACGACATGCTTCAGAAACTAAAAAAATGGTCAGTTTTCAAATGTTGCCTCTTTGAACTACAATTCACATTTGTACGTGGAAAATCACTTTTAAAGATAAAATGAGATGTTTAAAGTGATTTTCATGCTTCCAGGGGCCTTAAACACAAGATTTGAGGAATGGGTAGAAGTGAATGAAAATGGCCAATTTACTCATTCTGAGGCCTTAAAAAGTGTTTCTCCTCCACGGGAAGTGAATTAAGTAATTTTTGGAGGCCTTTATTGTTCAAGCGAAAACGCCCGATTTTTGACGAAAGAGATAACCACCCCCCCTTACGACACGCTTCAGAAACTAAAAAAATGGTCCGTTTTCAAATGTTGCCTCTTTGAACTACAATTCACATTTGTACGTGGAAAATCACTTTTAAAGATAAAATGAGATGTTTAAAGTGATTTTCATGCTTCCAGGGGCCTTAAACACAAGATTTGAGGAATGGGTAGAAGTGAATGAAAATGGCCAATTTACTCATTCTGAGGCCTTAAAAAGTGTTTCTCCTCCACGGGAAGTGAATTAAGTAATATTTGGAGGCCTTTATTGTTCAAGCGAAAACGCCAGATTTTTGACGAAAGAGATAACCACCCCCCCTTACGACATGCTTCAGAAACTAAAAAAATGGTCCGTTTTCAAATGTTGCGTCTTTGAACGACAATTCACATTTGTACGTGGATAATCACTTTTAGAGATAAAATTAGATGTTTAAAGTGATTTTCAAGCTTCCAGGGGCCCTAAACACAAGATTTGAGAAATGGGTAAAAATGAATGAAAATGGCCAATTTACTCATTCTGAGGCCTTAAAAGTGTTTCTCCTCCATGGGAAGTGAATTAAATACCATTTGGAGGCCGTTATTGTTCAAGCGAAAACGCCTGATTTTTGATGAAAGAGATAACCACCCCCCCTTACGACATGCTTCTGAAACTAAAAAAATGGTTCATTTTCAAATGTTGCGTCTTTGAACTACAATTAACATTGTACTTGGATAATCATTTTTGAGATAAAATGAGATGTTTAAAGTGATTTTCAAGCTTCCAGGGGACCTAAACACAAGATTTGAGAAATGGGTAAACATGAATGAAAATGGCCAATTTATTCACTCTGAGGCCTTAAAAAGTTTTTCTTCACCCAAGAAAGTGAATTAAACGACATTTGTAGGCCTTTATTGTTCAATCAAAAACGCCCGATTTTTGATGAAAGAGATAACCACCCCCCCTTACGACATGCTTCAGAAACTAAAAAAATGGTCCGTTTTCAAATGTTGCCTCTTTGAACTACAATTCACATTTGTACGTGGAAAATCACTTTTAAAGATAAAATGAGATGTTTAAAGTGATTTTCATGCTTCCAGGGGCCTTAAACACAAGATTTGAGGAATGGGTAGAAGTGAATGAAAATGGCCAATTTACTCATTCTGAGGCCTTAAAAAGTGTTTCTCCTCCACGGGAAGTGAATTAAGTAATATTTGGAGGCCTTTATTGTTCAAGCGAAAACGCCCGATTTTTGACGAAAGAGATAACCACCCCCCCTTACGACATGCTTCAGAAACTAAAAAAATGGTCCGTTTTCAAATGTTGCCTCTTTGAACTACAATATACATTTGTACGTGGAAAATCACTTTTAAAGATAAAAGGAGATGTTTAAAGTGATTTTCATGCTTCCAGGGGCCTTAAACACAAGATTTGAGGAATGGGTAGAAGTGAATGAAAATGGCCAATTTACTCATTCTGAGGCCTTAAAAAGTGTTTCTCCTCCACGGGAAGTGAATAAAATACCATTTGGAGGCCTTTATTGTTCAATCAAAAACGACTCTTTTTTGGAGAAAGAGATAACCACCCCCCCTTACGACATGCTTCAGAAACGAAAAAAATGGTCCATTTTCAAATGTTGCGTCTTTGAACGACAATTCACATTTGTACGTGGATAATCACTTTTAGAGATAAAATTAGATGTTTAAATTGATTTTCAAGCTTCCAGGGTCCCTAAACACAAGATTTGAGAAATGGGTAAATGTGAATGAAAATGGCCAATTTATTCACTCTGAGGCCTTAAAAAGTTTTTCTCCACCCAAGAAAGTGAATTAAATAACATTTGTAGGCCTTTATTGTTTAATCAAAAACGCCCGATTTTTGATGAAAGAGATAACCACCCCCCCCTTACGACATGCTTCAGAAACTAAAAAAATGGTCCGTTTTCAAATGTTGCCTCTTTGAACTACAATTCACATTTGTACGTGGAAAATCACTTTTAAAGATAAAATGAGATGTTTAAAGTGATTTTCATGCTTCCAGGGGCCTTAAACACAAGATTTGAGGAATCTGTAGAAGTGAATGAAAATGGCCAATTTACTCATTCTGAGGCCTTAAAAAGTGTTTCTCCTCCACGGGAAGTGAATTAAGTAACATTTGGAGGCCTTCATTGTTCAAGCGAAAACGCCCGATTTTTGACGAAAGAGATAACCACCCCCCTTACGACATGCTTCAGAAACTAAAAAAATGGTCCGTTTTCAAATGTTGCCTCTTTGAACTACAATTCACATTTGTACGTGGAAAATCGTATTTTAAAGATAAAATGAGATGTTTAAAGTGATTTTCATGCTTCCAGGGGCCTTAAACACAAGATTTGAGGAATGGGTAAAAGTGAATAAAAATGGCCAATTTACTCACTCTGCGGCCTTAAAAAGTGTTTCTCCTCCACGGGAAGTGAATAAAATACCATTTGGAGGCCTTTACTGTTCAATCAAAAACGACTGTTTTTTGGAGAAAGAGATAACCACCCCCCCTTACGACATGCTTCAGAAACGAAAAAAATGGTTGATTTTCAAATGTTGCGTCTTTGAACGACAATTCACATTTGTACGTGGATAATCACTTTTAGAGATAAAATTAGATGTTTAAAGTGATTTTCAAGCTTCCAGGGGCCCTAAACACAAGATTTGAGAAATGGGTAAAAATGAATGAAAATGGCCAATTTACTCATTCTGAGGCCTTAAAAGTGTTTCTCCTCCATGGGAAGTGAATTAAATACCATTTGGAGGCCGTTATTGTTCAAGCGAAAACGCCTGATTTTTGATGAAAGAGATAACCACCCCCCCTTACGACATGCTTCTGAAACTAAAAAAATGGTTCATTTTCAAATGTTGCGTCTTTGAACTACAATTAACATTGTACTTGGATAATCATTTTTGAGATAAAATGAGATGTTTAAAGTGATTTTCAAGCTTCCAGGGGACCTAAACACAAGATTTGAGAAATGGGTAAACGTGAATGAAAATGGCCAATTTATTCACTCTGAGGCCTTAAAAAGTTTTTCTTCACCCAAGAAAGTGAATTAAACGACATTTGTAGGCCTTTATTGTTCAATCAAAAACGCCCGATTTTTGATGAAAGAGATAACCACCCCCCCTTACGACATGCTTCAGAAACTAAAAAAATGGTCAGTTTTCAAATGTTGCCTCTTTGAACTACAATTCACATTTGTACGTGGAAAATCACTTTTAAAGATAAAATGAGATGTTTAAAGTGATTTTCATGCTTCCAGGGGCCTTAAACACAAGATTTGAGGAATGGGTAGAAGTGAATGAAAATGGACAATTTACTCATTCTGAGGCCTTAAAAAGTGTTTCTCCTCCACGGGAAGTGAATTAAGTAATTTTTGGAGGCCTTTATTGTTCAAGCGAAAACGCCCAATTTTTGACGAAAGAGATAACCACCCCCCCTTACGACATGCTTCAGAAACTAAAAAAATGGTCCATTTTCAATTGTTGCCTCTTTGAACTACAATTCACATTTGTACGTGGAAAATCACTTTTAAAGATAAAATGAGATGTTTAAAGTGATTTTCATGCTTCCAGGGGCCTTAAACACAAGATTTGAGAAATGGGTAAACGTGAATGAAAATGGCCAATTTACTCACTCTGCGGCCTTAAAAAGTGTTTCTCCTCCACGGGAAGTGAATAAAATAACATTTGGAGGCCTTTCTTGTTCAAGCGAAAACGCCCGATCCGATTTTTGACGAAAGAGATAACCACCCGCCTTACGACATGCTTCAGAAACTGAAAAAATGGTCCGTTTTCAAATGTTGCCTCTTTGAACTACAATTCACATTTTTACGTTGAAAATCACTTTTAAAGATAAAATGAGATGTTTAAAGTGATTTTCATGCTTCCAGGGGCCTTAAACACAAGATTTGAGGAATGGGTAGAAGTGAATGAAAATGGCCAATTTACTCACTCCGCGGCCTTAAAAAGTGTTTCTCCTCCACGGGAAGTGAATAAAATAACATTTGGAGGCCTTTATTGTTCAATCAAAAATGCCCGATTTTTGATGAAAGAGATAACCACCCCCCCTTACGACATGCTTCAGAAACTAAAAAAATGGTCAGTTTTCAAATGTTGCCTCTTTGAACTACAATTCACATTTGTACGTGGAAAATCACTTTTAAAGATTAAATGAGATGTTTAAAGTGATTTTCATGCTTCCAGTGGCCTTAAACACAAGATTTGAGGAATGAGTAGAAGTGAATGAAAATGGCCAATTTACTCATTCTGAGGCCTTACAAAAATGTTTCTCCACCACGGGAAGTGAATTAAATAACATTTGTAGGCCTTTATTGTTCAAGCGAAAACGCCCGATCCGATTTTTGACGAAAGAGATAACCACCCGCCTTACGACATGCTTCAGAAACTAAAAAAATGGTCCGTTTTCAAATGTTGCCTCTTTGAACTACAATTCACATTTGTACGTGGAAAATCACTTTTAAGGATTAAAATGAGATGTTTAAAGTGATTTTCATGCTTCCAGGGGCCTTAAACACAAGATTTGAGGAATGGGTAGAAGTGAATGAAAATGGCCAATTTATTCACTCTGAGGCCTTAAAAAGTTTTTCTCCACCCAAGAAAGTGAATTAAATAACATTTGTAGGTCTTTATTGTTCAATCAAAAACGCCCGATTTTTGACGAAAGAGATAACCACCCCCCCCTTACGACATGCTTCAGAAACTAAAAAAATGGTCCGTTTTCAAATGTTGCATCTTTGAACTACAATTCACATTTGTACGTGGAAAATCACTTCTAAAGATAAAATGAGATGTTTAAAGTGATTTTCATGCTTCCAGGGGCCTTAAACACAAGATTTGAGGAATGGGTAGAAGTGAATGAAAATGGCCAATTTACTCATTCTGAGGCCTTAAAAAGTGTTTCTCCTCCACGGGAAGTGAATTAAGTAACATTTGGAGGCCTTCATTGTTCAAGCGAAAACGCCCGATTTTTGACGAAAGAGATAACCACCCCCCCTTACGACATGCTTCAGAAACTAAAAAAATGGTCCGTTTTCAAATGTTGCCTCTTTGAACTACAATTCACATTTGTACGTGGAAAATCGTATTTTAAAGATAAAATGAGATGTTTAAAGGGATTTTCATGCTTCCAGGGGCCTTAAACACAAGATTTGAGGAATGGGTAAAAGTGAATGAAAATGGCCAATTTACTCACTCTGCGGCCTTAAAAAGTGTTTCTCCTCTACGGGAAGTGAATAAAATACCATTTGGAGGCCTTTATTGTTCAATCAAAAACGACTGTTTTTTGGAGAAAGAGATAACCACCCCCCCTTACGACATGCTTCAGAAAAGAAAAAAATGGTCCATTTTCAAATGTTGCGTCTTTGAACGACAATTCACATTTGTACGTGGATAATCACTTTTAGAGATAAAATTAGATGTTTAAAGTGATTTTCAAGCTTCCAGGGGCCCTAAACACAAGATTTGAGAAATGGGTAAAAATGAATGAAAATGGCCAATTTACTCATTCTGAGGCCTTAAAAGTGTTTCTCCTCCATGGGAAGTGAATTAAATACCATTTGGAGGCCGTTATTGTTCAAGCGAAAACGCCTGATTTTTGATGAAAGAGATAACCACCCCCCCTTACGACATGCTTCTGAAACTAAAAAAATGGTTCATTTTCAAATGTTGCGTCTTTGAACTACAATTAACATTGTACTTGGATAATCATTTTTGAGATAAAATGAGATGTTTAAAGTGATTTTCAAGCTTCCAGGGGACCTAAACACAAGATTTGAGAAATGGGTAAACGTGAATGAAAATGGCCAATTTATTCACTCTGAGGCCTTAAAAAGTTTTTCTTCACCCAAGAAAGTGAATTAAACGACATTTGTAGGCCTTTATTGTTCAATCAAAAACGCCCGATTTTTGATGAGAGAGATAACCACCCCCCCTTACGACATGCTTCAGAAACTAAAAAAATGGTCAGTTTTCAAATGTTGCCTCTTTGAACTACAATTCACATTTGTACGTGGAAAATCACTTTTCAAGATAAAATGAGATGTTTAAAGTGATTTTCATGCTTCCAGGGGCCTTAAACACAAGATTTGAGGAATGGGTAGAAGTGAATGAAAATGGCCAATTTACTCATTCTGAGGCCTTAAAAAGTGTTTCTCCTCCACGGGAAGTGAATTAAGTAATTTTTGGAGGCCTTTATTGTTCAAGCGAAAACGCCCGACTTTTGACGAAAGAGATAACCACCCCCCCTTACGACATGCTTCAGAAACTAAAAAAATGGTCCGTTTTCAAATGTTGCCTCTTTGAACTACAATTCACATTTGTACGTGGAAAATCACTTTTAAAGATAAAATGAGATGTTTAAAGTGATTTTCATGCTTCCAGGGGCCTTAAACACAAGATTTGAGGAATGGGTAGAAGTGAATGAAAATGGCCAATTTACTCATTCTGAGGCCTTAAAAAGTGTTTCTCCTCCACGGGAAGTGAATTAAGTAATTTTTGGAGGCCTTTATTGTTCAAGCGAAAACGCCCGACTTTTGACGAAAGAGATAACCACCCCCCCTTACGACATGCTTCAGAAACTAAAAAAATGGTCCGTTTTCAAATGTTGCCTCTTTGAACTACAATTCACATTTGTACGTGGAAAATCACTTTTAAAGATAAAATGAGATGTTTAAAGTGATTTTCATGCTTCCAGGGGCCTTAAACACAAGATTTGAGGAATGGGTAGAAGTGAATGAAAATGGCCAATTTACTCATTCTGAGGCCTTAAAAAGTGTTTCTCCTCCACGGGAAGTGAATTAAGTAATATTTGGAGGCCTTTATTGTTCAAGCGAAAACGTCCGATTTTTGACGAAAGAGATAACCACCCCCCCTTACGACATGCTTCAGAAACTAAAAAAATGGCCCGTTTTCAAATGTTGCCTCTTTGAACTACAATATACATTTGTACGTGGAAAATCACTTTTAAAGATAAAAGGAGATGTTTAAAGTGATTTTCATGCTTCCAGGGGCCTTAAACACAAGATTTGAGGAATGGGTAGAAGTGAATGAAAATGGCCAATTTACTCATTCTGAGGCCTTAAAAAGTGTTTCTCCTCCACGGGAAGTGAATAAAATATCATTTGGAGGCCTTTATTGTTCAATCAAAAACGACTGTTTTTTGGAGAAAGAGATAACCACCCCCCCTTACGACATGCTTCAGAAACGAAAAAAATGGTCCATTTTCAAATGTTGCGTCTTTGAACGACAATTCACATTTGTACGTGGATAATCACTTTTAGAGATAAAATTAGATGTTTAAAGTGATTTTCAAGCTTCCAGGGTCCCTAAACACAAGATTTGAGAAATGGGTAAATGTGAATGAAAATGGCCAATTTATTCACTCTGAGGCCTTAAAAAGTTTTTCTCCACCCAAGAAAGTGAATTAAATAACATTTGTAGGCCTTTATTGTTCAATCAAAAACGCCCGATTTTTGATGAAAGAGATAACCACCCCCCCTTACGACATGCTTCAGAAACTAAAAAAATGGTCCGTTTTCAAATGTTGCCTCTTTGAACTACAATTCACATTTGTACGTGGAAAATCACTTTTAAAGATAAAATGAGATGTTTAAAGTGATTTTCATGCTTCCAGGGGCCTTAAACACAAGATTTGAGGAATGGGTAGAAGTGAATGAAAATGGCCAATTTACTCATTCTGAGGCCTTAAAAAGTGTTTCTCCTCCACGGGAAGTGAATTAAGTAATTTTTGGAGGCCTTTATTGTTCAAGCAAAAACGCCAGATTTTTGACGAAAGAGATAACCACCCCCCCTTACGACATGCTTCAGAAACTAAAAAAATGGTCCGTTTTCAAATGTTGCGTCTTTGAACTACAATTCACATTTGTACGTGGAAAATCACTTTTAAAGATAAAATGAGATGTTTAAAGTGATTTTCATGCTTCCAGGGGACCTAAACACAAGATTTGAGAAATGGGTAAACGTGAATGAAAATGGCCAATTTATTCACTCTGAGGCCTTAAAAAGTTTTTCCCCACCCAAGAAAGTGAATTAAACGACATTTGTAGGCCTTTATTGTTCAATCAAAAACGCCCGATTTTTGATGAAAGAGATAACCACCCCCCCTTACGACATGCTTCAGAAACTAAAAAAATGGTCAGTTTTCAAATGTTGCCTCTTTGAACTACAATTCACATTTGTACGTGGAAAATCACTTTTAAAGATAAAATGAGATGTTTAAAGTGATTTTCATGCTTCCAGGGGCCTTAAACACAAGATTTGAGGAATGGGTAGAAGTGAATGAAAATGGCCAATTTACTCATTCTGAGGCCTTAAAAAGTGTTTCTCCTCCACGGGAAGTGAATTAAGTAATTTTTGGAGGCCTTTATTGTTCAAGCGAAAACGCCCGATTTTTGACGAAAGAGATAACCACCCCCCCTTACGACACGCTTCAGAAACTAAAAAAATGGTCCGTTTTCAAATGTTGCCTCTTTGAACTACAATTCACATTTGTACGTGGAAAATCACTTTTAAAGATAAAATGAGATGTTTAAAGTGATTTTCATGCTTCCAGGGGCCTTAAACACAAGATTTGAGGAATGGGTAGAAGTGAATGAAAATGGCCAATTTACTCATTCTGAGGCCTTAAAAAGTGTTTCTCCTCCACGGGAAGTGAATTAAGTAATATTTGGAGGCCTTTATTGTTCAAGCGAAAACGCCAGATTTTTGACGAAAGAGATAACCACCCCCCCTTACGACATGCTTCAGAAACTAAAAAAATGGTCCGTTTTCAAATGTTGCGTCTTTGAACGACAATTCACATTTGTACGTGGATAATCACTTTTAGAGATAAAATTAGATGTTTAAAGTGATTTTCAAGCTTCCAGGGGCCCTAAACACAAGATTTGAGAAATGGGTAAAAATGAATGAAAATGGCCAATTTACTCATTCTGAGGCCTTAAAAGTGTTTCTCCTCCATGGGAAGTGAATTAAATACCATTTGGAGGCCGTTATTGTTAAAGCGAAAACGCCTGATTTTTGATGAAAGAGATAACCACCCCCCCTTACGACATGCTTCTGAAACTAAAAAAATGGTTCATTTTCAAATGTTGCGTCTTTGAACTACAATTAACATTGTACTTGGATAATCATTTTTGAGATAAAATGAGATGTTTAAAGTGATTTTCAAGCTTCCAGGGGACCTAAACACAAGATTTGAGAAATGGGTAAACATGAATGAAAATGGCCAATTTATTCACTCTGAGGCCTTAAAAAGTTTTTCTTCACCCAAGAAAGTGAATTAAACGACATTTGTAGGCCTTTATTGTTCAATCAAAAACGCCCGATTTTTGATGAAAGAGATAACCACCCCCCCTTACGACATGCTTCAGAAACTAAAAAAATGGTCCGTTTTCAAATGTTGCCTCTTTGAACTACAATTCACATTTGTACGTGGAAAATCACTTTTAAAGATAAAATGAGATGTTTAAAGTGATTTTCATGCTTCCAGGGGCCTTAAACACAAGATTTGAGGAATGGGTAGAAGTGAATGAAAATGGCCAATTTACTCATTCTGAGGCCTTAAAAAGTGTTTCTCCTCCACGGGAAGTGAATTAAGTAATATTTGGAGGCCTTTATTGTTCAAGCGAAAACGCCCGATTTTTGACGAAAGAGATAACCACCCCCCCTTACGACATGCTTCAGAAACTAAAAAAATGGTCCGTTTTCAAATGTTGCCTCTTTGAACTACAATATACATTTGTACGTGGAAAATCACTTTTAAAGATAAAAGGAGATGTTTAAAGTGATTTTCATGCTTCCAGGGGCCTTAAACACAAGATTTGAGGAATGGGTAGAAGTGAATGAAAATGGCCAATTTACTCATTCTGAGGCCTTAAAAAGTGTTTCTCCTCCACGGGAAGTGAATAAAATACCATTTGGAGGCCTTTATTGTTCAATCAAAAACGACTCTTTTTTGGAGAAAGAGATAACCACCCCCCCTTACGACATGCTTCAGAAACGAAAAAAATGGTCCATTTTCAAATGTTGCGTCTTTGAACGACAATTCACATTTGTACGTGGATAATCACTTTTAGAGATAAAATTAGATGTTTAAATTGATTTTCAAGCTTCCAGGGTCCCTAAACACAAGATTTGAGAAATGGGTAAATGTGAATGAAAATGGCCAATTTATTCACTCTGAGGCCTTAAAAAGTTTTTCTCCACCCAAGAAAGTGAATTAAATAACATTTGTAGGCCTTTATTGTTTAATCAAAAACGCCCGATTTTTGATGAAAGAGATAACCACCCCCCCCTTACGACATGCTTCAGAAACTAAAAAAATGGTCCGTTTTCAAATGTTGCCTCTTTGAACTACAATTCACATTTGTACGTGGAAAATCACTTTTAAAGATAAAATGAGATGTTTAAAGTGATTTTCATGCTTCCAGGGGCCTTAAACACAAGATTTGAGGAATCTGTAGAAGTGAATGAAAATGGCCAATTTACTCATTCTGAGGCCTTAAAAAGTGTTTCTCCTCCACGGGAAGTGAATTAAGTAACATTTGGAGGCCTTCATTGTTCAAGCGAAAACGCCCGATTTTTGACGAAAGAGATAACCACCCCCCTTACGACATGCTTCAGAAACTAAAAAAATGGTCCGTTTTCAAATGTTGCCTCTTTGAACTACAATTCACATTTGTACGTGGAAAATCGTATTTTAAAGATAAAATGAGATGTTTAAAGTGATTTTCATGCTTCCAGGGGCCTTAAACACAAGATTTGAGGAATGGGTAAAAGTGAATAAAAATGGCCAATTTACTCACTCTGCGGCCTTAAAAAGTGTTTCTCCTCCACGGGAAGTGAATAAAATACCATTTGGAGGCCTTTACTGTTCAATCAAAAACGACTGTTTTTTGGAGAAAGAGATAACCACCCCCCCTTACGACATGCTTCAGAAACGAAAAAAATGGTTGATTTTCAAATGTTGCGTCTTTGAACGACAATTCACATTTGTACGTGGATAATCACTTTTAGAGATAAAATTAGATGTTTAAAGTGATTTTCAAGCTTCCAGGGGCCCTAAACACAAGATTTGAGAAATGGGTAAAAATGAATGAAAATGGCCAATTTACTCATTCTGAGGCCTTAAAAGTGTTTCTCCTCCATGGGAAGTGAATTAAATACCATTTGGAGGCCGTTATTGTTCAAGCGAAAACGCCTGATTTTTGATGAAAGAGATAACCACCCCCCCTTACGACATGCTTCTGAAACTAAAAAAATGGTTCATTTTCAAATGTTGCGTCTTTGAACTACAATTAACATTGTACTTGGATAATCATTTTTGAGATAAAATGAGATGTTTAAAGTGATTTTCAAGCTTCCAGGGGACCTAAACACAAGATTTGAGAAATGGGTAAACGTGAATGAAAATGGCCAATTTATTCACTCTGAGGCCTTAAAAAGTTTTTCTTCACCCAAGAAAGTGAATTAAACGACATTTGTAGGCCTTTATTGTTCAATCAAAAACGCCCGATTTTTGATGAAAGAGATAACCACCCCCCCTTACGACATGCTTCAGAAACTAAAAAAATGGTCAGTTTTCAAATGTTGCCTCTTTGAACTACAATTCACATTTGTACGTGGAAAATCACTTTTAAAGATAAAATGAGATGTTTAAAGTGATTTTCATGCTTCCAAGGGCCTTAAACACAAGATTTGAGGAATGGGTAGAAGTGAATGAAAATGGACAATTTACTCATTCTGAGGCCTTAAAAAGTGTTTCTCCTCCACGGGAAGTGAATTAAGTAATTTTTGGAGGCCTTTATTGTTCAAGCGAAAACGCCCAATTTTTGACGAAAGAGATAACCACCCCCCCTTACGACATGCTTCAGAAACTAAAAAAATGGTCCGTTTTCAATTGTTGCCTCTTTGAACTACAATTCACATTTGTACGTGGAAAATCACTTTTAAAGATAAAATGAGATGTTTAAAGTGATTTTCATGCTTCCAGGGGCCTTAAACACAAGATTTGAGAAATGGGTAAACGTGAATGAAAATGGCCAATTTACTCACTCTGCGGCCTTAAAAAGTGTTTCTCCTCCACGGGAAGTGAATAAAATAACATTTGGAGGCCTTTCTTGTTCAAGCGAAAACGCCCGATCCGATTTTTGACGAAAGAGATAACCACCCGCCTTACGACATGCTTCAGAAACTGAAAAAATGGTCCGTTTTCAAATGTTGCCTCTTTGAACTACAATTCACATTTTTACGTTGAAAATCACTTTTAAAGATAAAATGAGATGTTTAAAGTGATTTTCATGCTTCCAGGGGCCTTAAACACAAGATTTGAGGAATGGGTAGAAGTGAATGAAAATGGCCAATTTACTCACTCCGCGGCCTTAAAAAGTGTTTCTCCTCCACGGGAAGTGAATAAAATAACATTTGGAGGCCTTTATTGTTCAATCAAAAATGCCCGATTTTTGATGAAAGAGATAACCACCCCCCCTTACGACATGCTTCAGAAACTAAAAAAATGGTCAGTTTTCAAATGTTGCCTCTTTGAACTACAATTCACATTTGTACGTGGAAAATCACTTTTAAAGATTAAATGAGATGTTTAAAGTGATTTTCATGCTTCCAGTGGCCTTAAACACAAGATTTGAGGAATGAGTAGAAGTGAATGAAAATGGCCAATTTACTCATTCTGAGGCCTTACAAAAATGTTTCTCCACCACGGGAAGTGAATTAAATAACATTTGTAGGCCTTTATTGTTCAAGCGAAAACGCCCGATCCGATTTTTGACGAAAGAGATAACCACCCGCCTTACGACATGCTTCAGAAACTAAAAAAATGGTCCGTTTTCAAATGTTGCCTCTTTGAACTACAATTCACATTTGTACGTGGAAAATCACTTTTAAGGATTAAAATGAGATGTTTAAAGTGATTTTCATGCTTCCAGGGGCCTTAAACACAAGATTTGAGGAATGGGTAGAAGTGAATGAAAATGGCCAATTTATTCACTCTGAGGCCTTAAAAAGTTTTTCTCCACCCAAGAAAGTGAATTAAATAACATTTGTAGGTCTTTATTGTTCAATCAAAAACGCCCGATTTTTGACGAAAGAGATAACCACCCCCCCCTTACGACATGCTTCAGAAACTAAAAAAATGGTCCGTTTTCAAATGTTGCATCTTTGAACTACAATTCACATTTGTACGTGGAAAATCACTTCTAAAGATAAAATGAGATGTTTAAAGTGATTTTCATGCTTCCAGGGGCCTTAAACACAAGATTTGAGGAATGGGTAGAAGTGAATGAAAATGGCCAATTTACTCATTCTGAGGCCTTAAAAAGTGTTTCTCCTCCACGGGAAGTGAATTAAGTAACATTTGGAGGCCTTCATTGTTCAAGCGAAAACGCCCGATTTTTGACGAAAGAGATAACCACCCCCCCTTACGACATGCTTCAGAAACTAAAAAAATGGTCCGTTTTCAAATGTTGCCTCTTTGAACTACAATTCACATTTGTACGTGGAAAATCGTATTTTAAAGATAAAATGAGATGTTTAAAGGGATTTTCATGCTTCCAGGGGCCTTAAACACAAGATTTGAGGAATGGGTAAAAGTGAATGAAAATGGCCAATTTACTCACTCTGCGGCCTTAAAAAGTGTTTCTCCTCCACGGGAAGTGAATAAAATACCATTTGGAGGCCTTTATTGTTCAATCAAAAACGACTGTTTTTTGGAGAAAGAGATAACCACCCCCCCTTACGACATGCTTCAGAAAAGAAAAAAATGGTCCATTTTCAAATGTTGCGTCTTTGAACGACAATTCACATTTGTACGTGGATAATCACTTTTAGAGATAAAATTAGATGTTTAAAGTGATTTTCAAGCTTCCAGGGGCCCTAAACACAAGATTTGAGAAATGGGTAAAAATGAATGAAAATGGCCAATTTACTCATTCTGAGGCCTTAAAAGTGTTTCTCCTCCATGGGAAGTGAATTAAATACCATTTGGAGGCCGTTATTGTTCAAGCGAAAACGCCTGATTTTTGATGAAAGAGATAACCACCCCCCCTTACGACATGCTTCTGAAACTAAAAAAATGGTTCATTTTCAAATGTTGCGTCTTTGAACTACAATTAACATTGTACTTGGATAATCATTTTTGAGATAAAATGAGATGTTTAAAGTGATTTTCAAGCTTCCAGGGGACCTAAACACAAGATTTGAGAAATGGGTAAACGTGAATGAAAATGGCCAATTTATTCACTCTGAGGCCTTAAAAAGTTTTTCTTCACCCAAGAAAGTGAATTAAACGACATTTGTAGGCCTTTATTGTTCAATCAAAAACGCCCGATTTTTGATGAGAGAGATAACCACCCCCCCTTACGACATGCTTCAGAAACTAAAAAAATGGTCAGTTTTCAAATGTTGCCTCTTTGAACTACAATTCACATTTGTACGTGGAAAATCACTTTTCAAGATAAAATGAGATGTTTAAAGTGATTTTCATGCTTCCAGGGGCCTTAAACACAAGATTTGAGGAATGGGTAGAAGTGAATGAAAATGGCCAATTTACTCATTCTGAGGCCTTAAAAAGTGTTTCTCCTCCACGGGAAGTGAATTAAGTAATTTTTGGAGGCCTTTATTGTTCAAGCGAAAACGCCCGACTTTTGACGAAAGAGATAACCACCCCCCCTTACGACATGCTTCAGAAACTAAAAAAATGGTCCGTTTTCAAATGTTGCCTCTTTGAACTACAATTCACATTTGTACGTGGAAAATCACTTTTAAAGATAAAATGAGATGTTTAAAGTGATTTTCATGCTTCCAGGGGCCTTAAACACAAGATTTGAGGAATGGGTAGAAGTGAATGAAAATGGCCAATTTACTCATTCTGAGGCCTTAAAAAGTGTTTCTCCTCCACGGGAAGTGAATTAAGTAATTTTTGGAGGCCTTTATTGTTCAAGCGAAAACGCCCGACTTTTGACGAAAGAGATAACCACCCCCCCTTACGACATGCTTCAGAAACTAAAAAAATGGTCCGTTTTCAAATGTTGCCTCTTTGAACTACAATTCACATTTGTACGTGGAAAATCACTTTTAAAGATAAAATGAGATGTTTAAAGTGATTTTCATGCTTCCAGGGGCCTTAAACACAAGATTTGAGGAATGGGTAGAAGTGAATGAAAATGGCCAATTTACTCATTCTGAGGCCTTAAAAAGTGTTTCTCCTCCACGGGAAGTGAATTAAGTAATATTTGGAGGCCTTTATTGTTCAAGCGAAAACGTCCGATTTTTGACGAAAGAGATAACCACCCCCCCTTACGACATGCTTCAGAAACTAAAAAAATGGCCCGTTTTCAAATGTTGCCTCTTTGAACTACAATATACATTTGTACGTGGAAAATCACTTTTAAAGATAAAAGGAGATGTTTAAAGTGATTTTCATGCTTCCAGGGGCCTTAAACACAAGATTTGAGGAATGGGTAGAAGTGAATGAAAATGGCCAATTTACTCATTCTGAGGCCTTAAAAAGTGTTTCTCCTCCACGGGAAGTGAATAAAATATCATTTGGAGGCCTTTATTGTTCAATCAAAAACGACTGTTTTTTGGAGAAAGAGATAACCACCCCCCCTTACGACATGCTTCAGAAACGAAAAAAATGGTCCATTTTCAAATGTTGCGTCTTTGAACGACAATTCACATTTGTACGTGGATAATCACTTTTAGAGATAAAATTAGATGTTTAAAGTGATTTTCAAGCTTCCAGGGTCCCTAAACACAAGATTTGAGAAATGGGTAAATGTGAATGAAAATGGCCAATTTATTCACTCTGAGGCCTTAAAAAGTTTTTCTCCACCCAAGAAAGTGAATTAAATAACATTTGTAGGCCTTTATTGTTCAATCAAAAACGCCCGATTTTTGATGAAAGAGATAACCACCCCCCCTTACGACATGCTTCAGAAACTAAAAAAATGGTCCGTTTTCAAATGTTGCCTCTTTGAACTACAATTCACATTTGTACGTGGAAAATCACTTTTAAAGATAAAATGAGATGTTTAAAGTGATTTTCATGCTTCCAGGGGCCTTAAACACAAGATTTGAGGAATGGGTAGAAGTGAATGAAAATGGCCAATTTACTCATTCTGAGGCCTTAAAAAGTGTTTCTCCTCCACGGGAAGTGAATTAAGTAATTTTTGGAGGCCTTTATTGTTCAAGCAAAAACGCCAGATTTTTGACGAAAGAGATAACCACCCCCCCTTACGACATGCTTCAGAAACTAAAAAAATGGTCCGTTTTCAAATGTTGCGTCTTTGAACGACAATTCACATTTGTATGTGGATAATCACTTTTAGAGATAAAATTAGATGTTTAAAGTGATTTTCAAGCTTCCAGGGGCCCTAAAAACAAGATTTGAGAAATGGGTAAAAATGAATGAAAATGGCCAATTTACTCATTCTGAGGCCTTAAAAGTGTTTCTCCTCCATGGGAAGTGAATTAAATACCATTTGGAGGCCGTTATTGTTCAAGCGAAAACGCCTGATTTTTGATGAAAGAGATAACCACCCCCCCTTACGACATGCTTCTGAAACTAAAAAAATGGTTCATTTTCAAATGTTGCGTCTTTGAACTACAATTAACATTGTACTTGGATAATCATTTTTGAGATAAAATGAGATGTTTAAAGTGATTTTCAAGCTTCCAGGGGACCTAAACACAAGATTTGAGAAATGGGTAAACGTGAATGAAAATGGCCAATTTATTCACTCTGAGGCCTTAAAAAGTTTTTCTTCACCCAAGAAAGTGAATTAAACGACATTTGTAGGCCTTTATTGTTCAATCAAAAACGCCCGATTTTTGATGAAAGAGATAACCACCCCCCCTTACGACATGCTTCAGAAACTAAAAAAATGGTCCGTTTTCAAATGTTGCCTCTTTGAACTACAATTCACATTTGTACGTGGAAAATCACTTTTAAAGATAAAATGAGATGTTTAAAGTGATTTTCATGCTTCCAGGGGCCTTAAACACAAGATTTGAGGAATGGGTAGAAGTGAATGAAAATGGCCAATTTACTCATTCTGAGGCCTTAAAAAGTGTTTCTCCTCCACGGGAAGTGAATTAAGTAATATTTGGAGGCCTTTATTGTTCAAGCGAAAACGCCCGATTTTTGACGAAAGAGATAACCACCCCCCCCTTACGACATGCTTGAGAAACTAAAAAAATGGTCCGTTTTCAAATGTTGCCTCTTTGAACTACAATATACATTTGTACGTGGAAAATCACTTTTAAAGATAAAAGGAGATGTTTAAAGTGATTTTCATGCTTCCAGGGGCCTTAAACACAAGATTTGAGGAATGGGTAGAAGTGAATGAAAATGGCCAATTTACTCATTCTGAGGCCTTAAAAAGTGTTTCTCCTCCACGGGAAGTGAATAAAATACCATTTGGAGGCCTTTATTGTTCAATCAAAAACGACTCTTTTTTGGAGAAAGAGATAACCACCCCCCCTTACGACATGCTTCAGAAACGAAAAAAATGGTCCATTTTCAAATGTTGCGTCTTTGAACGACAATTCACATTTGTACGTGGATAATCACTTTTAGAGATAAAATTAGATGTTTAAATTGATTTTCAAGCTTCCAGGGTCCCTAAACACAAGATTTGAGAAATGGGTAAATGTGAATGAAAATGGCCAATTTATTCACTCTGAGGCCTTAAAAAGTTTTTCTCCACCCAAGAAAGTGAATTAAATAACATTTGTAGGCCTTTATTGTTCAATCAAAAACGCCCGATTTTTGATGAAAGAGATAACCACCCCCCCTTACGACATGCTTCTGAAACTAAAAAAATGGTCCGTTTTCAAATGTTGCCTCTTTGAACTACAATTCACATTTGTACGTGGAAAATCACTTTTAAAGATAAAATGAGATGTTTAAAGTGATTTTCATGCTTCCAGGGGCCTTAAACACAAGATTTGAGGAATCTGTAGAAGTGAATGAAAATGGCCAATTTACTCATTCTGAGGCCTTAAAAAGTGTTTCTCCTCCACGGGAAGTGAATTAAGTAACATTTGGAGGCCTTCATTGTTCAAGCGAAAACGCCCGATTTTTGACGAAAGAGATAACCACCCCCCTTACGACATGCTTCAGAAACTAAAAAAATGGTCCGTTTTCAAATGTTGCCTCTTTGAACTACAATTCACATTTGTACGTGGAAAATCGTATTTTAAAGATAAAATGAGATGTTTAAAGTGATTTTCATGCTTCCAGGGGCCTTAAACACAAGATTTGAGGAATGGGTAAAAGTGAATAAAAATGGCCAATTTACTCACTCTGCGGCCTTAAAAAGTGTTTCTCCTCCACGGGAAGTGAATAAAATACCATTTGGAGGCCTTTACTGTTCAATCAAAAACGACTGTTTTTTGGAGAAAGAGATAACCACCCCCCCTTACGACATGCTTCAGAAACGAAAAAAATGGTCGATTTTCAAATGTTGCGTCTTTGAACGACAATTCACATTTGTACGTGGATAATCACTTTTAGAGATAAAATTAGATGTTTAAAGTGATTTTCAAGCTTCCAGGGGCCCTAAACACAAGATTTGAGAAATGGGTAAAAATGAATGAAAATGGCCAATTTACTCATTCTGAGGCCTTAAAAGTGTTTCTCCTCCATGGGAAGTGAATTAAATACCATTTGGAGGCCGTTATTGTTCAAGCGAAAACGCCTGATTTTTGATGAAAGAGATAACCACCCCCCCTTACGACATGCTTCTGAAACTAAAAAAATGGTTCATTTTCAAATGTTGCGTCTTTGAACTACAATTAACATTGTACTTGGATAATCATTTTTGAGATAAAATGAGATGTTTAAAGTGATTTTCAAGCTTCCAGGGGACCTAAACACAAGATTTGAGAAATGGGTAAACGTGAATGAAAATGGCCAATTTATTCACTCTGAGGCCTTAAAAAGTTTTTCTCCACCC
Organism: Triturus cristatus; assembly: GCF_964204655.1. NCBI lineage: Eukaryota > Metazoa > Chordata > Amphibia > Caudata > Salamandridae > Triturus > Triturus cristatus. The sequence goes on along the minus strand of NC_140591.1, from coordinate 941,958,446 downwards.
AAGAAAGTGAATTAAACGACATTTGTAGGCCTTTATTGTTCAATCAAAAACGCCCGATTTTTGATGAAAGAGATAACCACCCCCCCTTACGACATGCTTCAGAAACTAAAAAAATGGTCAGTTTTCAAATGTTGCCTCTTTGAACTACAATTCACATTTGTACGTGGAAAATCACTTTTAAAGATAAAATGAGATGTTTAAAGTGATTTTCATGCTTCCAGGGGCCTTAAACACAAGATTTGAGGAATGGGTAGAAGTGAATGAAAATGGCCAATTTACTCATTCTGAGGCCTTAAAAAGTGTTTCTCCTCCACGGGAAGTGAATTAAGTAATTTTTGGAGGCCTTTATTGTTCAAGCGAAAACGCCCGATTTTTGACGAAAGAGATAACCACCCCCCCTTACGACATGCTTCAGAAACTAAAAAAATGGTCCGTTTTCAAATGTTGCCTCTTTGAACTACAATTCACATTTGTACGTGGAAAATCACTTTTAAAGATAAAATGAGATGTTTAAAGTGATTTTCATGCTTCCAGGGGCCTTAAACACAAGATTTGAGGAATGGGTAGAAGTGAATGAAAATGGCCAATTTACTCATTCTGAGGCCTTAAAAAGTGTTTCTCCTCCACGGGAAGTGAATTAAGTAATTTTTGGAGGCCTTTATTGTTCAAGCAAAAACGCCAGATTTTTGACGAAAGAGATAACCACCCCCCCTTACGACATGCTTCAGAAACTAAAAAAATGGCCCGTTTTCAAATGTTGCCTCTTTGAACTACAATATACATTTGTACGTGGAAAATCACTTTTAAAGATAAAAGGAGATGTTTAAAGTGATTTTCATGCTTCCAGGGGCCTTAAACACAAGATTTGAGGAATGGGTAGAAGTGAATGAAAATGGCCAATTTACTCATTCTGAGGCCTTAAAAAGTGTTTCTCCTCCACGGGAAGTGAATAAAATATCATTTGGAGGCCTTTATTGTTCAATCAAAAACGACTGTTTTTTGGAGAAAGAGATAACCACCCCCCCTTACGACATGCTTCAGAAACAAAAAAAATGGTCCATTTTCAAATGTTGCGTCTTTGAACGACAATTCACATTTGTACGTGGATAATCACTTTTAGAGATAAAATTAGATGTTTAAAGTGATTTTCAAGCTTCCAGGGTCCCTAAACACAAGATTTGAGAAATGGGTAAATGTGAATGAAAATGGCCAATTTATTCACTCTGAGGCCTTAAAAAGTTTTTCTCCACCCAAGAAAGTGAATTAAATAACATTTGTAGGCCTTTATTGTTCAATCAAAAACGCCCGATTTTTGATGAAAGAGATAACCACCCCCCCTTACGACATGCTTCAGAAACTAAAAAAATGGTCCGTTTTCAAATGTTGCCTCTTTGAACTACAATTCACATTTGTACGTGGAAAATCACTTTTAAAGATAAAATGAGATGTTTAAAGTGATTTTCATGCTTCCAGGGGCCTTAAACACAAGATTTGAGGAATGGGTAGAAGTGAATGAAAATGGCCAATTTACTCATTCTGAGGCCTTAAAAAGTGTTTCTCCTCCACGGGAAGTGAGTTAAGTAACATTTGGAGGCCTTCATTGTTCAAGCGAAAACGCCCGATTTTTGACGAAAGAGATAACCACCCCCCCTTACGACATGCTTCAGAAACTAAAAAAATGGTCCGTTTTCAAATGTTGCCTCTTTGAACTACAATTCACATTTGTACGTGGAAAATCGTATTTTAAAGATAAAATGAGATGTTTAAAGTGATTTTCATGCTTCCAGGGGCCTTAAACACAAGATTTGAGGAATGGGTAAAAGTGAATGAAAATGGCCAATTTACTCACTCTGCGGCCTTAAAAAGTGTTTCTCCTCCACGGGAAGTGAATAAAATACCATTTGGAGGCCTTTACTGTTCAATCAAAAACGACTGTTTTTTGGAGAAAGAGATAACCACCCCCCCTTACAACATGCTTCAGAAACGAAAAAAATGGTCCATTTTCAAATGTTGCGTCTTTGAACGACAATTCACATTTGTACGTGGAAAATCACTTTTAAAGATAAAATGAGATGTTTAAAGTGATTTTCATGCTTCCAGGGGCCTTAAACACAAGATTTGAGGAATGGGTAGAAGTGAATGAAAATGGCCAATTTACTCATTCTGAGGCCTTAAAAAGTGTTTCTCCTCCACGGGAAGTGAATTAAGTAATATTTGGAGGCCTTTATTGTTCAAGCGAAAACGCCCGATTTTTGACGAAAGAGATAACCACCCCCCCTTACGACATGCTTCAGAAACTAAAAAAATGGTCCGTTTTCAAATGTTGTGTCTTTGAACGACAATTCACATTTGTACGTGGATAATCACTTTTAGAGATAAAATTAGATGTTTAAAGTGATTTTCAAGCTTCCAGGGGCTCTAAACACAAGATTTGAGAAATGGGTAAAAATGAATGAAAATGGCCAATTTACTCACTCTGCGGCCTTAAAAAGTGTTTCTCCTCCACGGGAAGTGAATAAAATACCATTTGGAGGCCTTTATTGTTCAATCAAAAACGACTGTTTTTTGGAGAAAGAGATAACCACCCCCCCTTACGACATGCTTCAGAAACGAAAAAAATGGTCCATTTTCAAATGTTGCGTCTTTGAACGACAATTCACATTTGTACGTGGATAATCACTTTTAGAGATAAAATTAGATGTTTAAAGTGATTTTCAAGCTTCCAGGGGCCCTAAACAGAAGATTTGAGAAATGGGTAAAAATGAATGAAAATGGCCAATTTACTCATTCTGAGGCCTTAAAAGTGTTTCTCCTCCATGGGAAGTGAATTAAATACCATTTGGAGGCCGTTATTGTTCAAGCGAAAACGCCTGATTTTTGATGAAAGAGATAACCACCCCCCCTTACGACATGCTTCTGAAACTAAAAAAATGGTTCATTTTCAAATGTTGCGTCTTTGAACTACAATTAACATTGTACTTGGATAATCATTTTTGAGATAAAATGAGATGTTTAAAGTGATTTTCAAGCTTCCAGGGGACCTAAACACAAGATTTGAGAAATGGGTAAACGTGAATGAAAATGGCCAATTTATTCACTCTGAGGCCTTAAAAAGTTTTTCTCCACCCAAGAAAGTGAATTAAACGACATTTGTAGGCCTTTATTGTTCAATCAAAAACGCCCGATTTTTGATGAAAGAGATAACCACCCCCCCTTACGACATGCTTCAGAAACTAAAAAAATGGTCAGTTTTCAAATGTTGCCTCTTTGAACTACAATTCACATTTGTACGTGGAAAATCACTTTTAAAGATAAAATGAGATGTTTAAAGTGATTTTCATGCTTCCAGGGGCCTTAAACACAAGATTTGAGGAATGGGTAGAAGTGAATGAAAATGGCCAATTTACTCATTCTGAGGCCTTAAAAAGTGTTTCTCCTCCACGGGAAGTGAATTAAGTAATTTTTGGAGGCCTTTATTGTTCAAGCAAAAACGCCAGATTTTTGACGAAAGAGATAACCACCCCCCCTTACGACATGCTTCAGAAACTAAAAAAATGGTCCGTTTTCAAATGTTGCGTCTTTGAACGACAATTCACATTTGTATGTGGATAATCACTTTTAGAGATAAAATTAGATGTTTAAAGTGATTTTCAAGCTTCCAGGGGCCCTAAAAACAAGATTTGAGAAATGGGTAAAAATGAATGAAAATGGCCAATTTACTCATTCTGAGGCCTTAAAAGTGTTTCTCCTCCATGGGAAGTGAATTAAATACCATTTGGAGGCCGTTATTGTTCAAGCGAAAACGCCTGATTTTTGATGAAAGAGATAACCACCCCCCCTTACGACATGCTTCTGAAACTAAAAAAATGGTTCATTTTCAAATGTTGCGTCTTTGAACTACAATTAACATTGTACTTGGATAATCATTTTTGAGATAAAATGAGATGTTTAAAGTGATTTTCAAGCTTCCAGGGGACCTAAACACAAGATTTGAGAAATGGGTAAACGTGAATGAAAATGGCCAATTTATTCACTCTGAGGCCTTAAAAAGTTTTTCTTCACCCAAGAAAGTGAATTAAACGACATTTGTAGGCCTTTATTGTTCAATCAAAAACGCCCGATTTTTGATGAAAGAGATAACCACCCCCCCTTACGACATGCTTCAGAAACTAAAAAAATGGTCCGTTTTCAAATGTTGCCTCTTTGAACTACAATTCACATTTGTACGTGGAAAATCACTTTTAAAGATAAAATGAGATGTTTAAAGTGATTTTCATGCTTCCAGGGGCCTTAAACACAAGATTTGAGGAATGGGTAGAAGTGAATGAAAATGGCCAATTTACTCATTCTGAGGCCTTAAAAAGTGTTTCTCCTCCACGGGAAGTGAATTAAGTAATATTTGGAGGCCTTTATTGTTCAAGCGAAAACGCCCGATTTTTGACGAAAGAGATAACCACCCCCCCCTTACGACATGCTTGAGAAACTAAAAAAATGGTCCGTTTTCAAATGTTGCCTCTTTGAACTACAATATACATTTGTACGTGGAAAATCACTTTTAAAGATAAAAGGAGATGTTTAAAGTGATTTTCATGCTTCCAGGGGCCTTAAACACAAGATTTGAGGAATGGGTAGAAGTGAATGAAAATGGCCAATTTACTCATTCTGAGGCCTTAAAAAGTGTTTCTCCTCCACGGGAAGTGAATAAAATACCATTTGGAGGCCTTTATTGTTCAATCAAAAACGACTCTTTTTTGGAGAAAGAGATAACCACCCCCCCTTACGACATGCTTCAGAAACGAAAAAAATGGTCCATTTTCAAATGTTGCGTCTTTGAACGACAATTCACATTTGTACGTGGATAATCACTTTTAGAGATAAAATTAGATGTTTAAATTGATTTTCAAGCTTCCAGGGTCCCTAAACACAAGATTTGAGAAATGGGTAAATGTGAATGAAAATGGCCAATTTATTCACTCTGAGGCCTTAAAAAGTTTTTCTCCACCCAAGAAAGTGAATTAAATAACATTTGTAGGCCTTTATTGTTCAATCAAAAACGCCCGATTTTTGATGAAAGAGATAACCACCCCCCCTTACGACATGCTTCTGAAACTAAAAAAATGGTCCGTTTTCAAATGTTGCCTCTTTGAACTACAATTCACATTTGTACGTGGAAAATCACTTTTAAAGATAAAATGAGATGTTTAAAGTGATTTTCATGCTTCCAGGGGCCTTAAACACAAGATTTGAGGAATCTGTAGAAGTGAATGAAAATGGCCAATTTACTCATTCTGAGGCCTTAAAAAGTGTTTCTCCTCCACGGGAAGTGAATTAAGTAACATTTGGAGGCCTTCATTGTTCAAGCGAAAACGCCCGATTTTTGACGAAAGAGATAACCACCCCCCTTACGACATGCTTCAGAAACTAAAAAAATGGTCCGTTTTCAAATGTTGCCTCTTTGAACTACAATTCACATTTGTACGTGGAAAATCGTATTTTAAAGATAAAATGAGATGTTTAAAGTGATTTTCATGCTTCCAGGGGCCTTAAACACAAGATTTGAGGAATGGGTAAAAGTGAATAAAAATGGCCAATTTACTCACTCTGCGGCCTTAAAAAGTGTTTCTCCTCCACGGGAAGTGAATAAAATACCATTTGGAGGCCTTTACTGTTCAATCAAAAACGACTGTTTTTTGGAGAAAGAGATAACCACCCCCCCTTACGACATGCTTCAGAAACGAAAAAAATGGTCGATTTTCAAATGTTGCGTCTTTGAACGACAATTCACATTTGTACGTGGATAATCACTTTTAGAGATAAAATTAGATGTTTAAAGTGATTTTCAAGCTTCCAGGGGCCCTAAACACAAGATTTGAGAAATGGGTAAAAATGAATGAAAATGGCCAATTTACTCATTCTGAGGCCTTAAAAGTGTTTCTCCTCCATGGGAAGTGAATTAAATACCATTTGGAGGCCGTTATTGTTCAAGCGAAAACGCCTGATTTTTGATGAAAGAGATAACCACCCCCCCTTACGACATGCTTCTGAAACTAAAAAAATGGTTCATTTTCAAATGTTGCGTCTTTGAACTACAATTAACATTGTACTTGGATAATCATTTTTGAGATAAAATGAGATGTTTAAAGTGATTTTCAAGCTTCCAGGGGACCTAAACACAAGATTTGAGAAATGGGTAAACGTGAATGAAAATGGCCAATTTATTCACTCTGAGGCCTTAAAAAGTTTTTCTCCACCCAAGAAAGTGAATTAAACGACATTTGTAGGCCTTTATTGTTCAATCAAAAACGCCCGATTTTTGATGAAAGAGATAACCACCCCCCCTTACGACATGCTTCAGAAACTAAAAAAATGGTCAGTTTTCAAATGTTGCCTCTTTGAACTACAATTCACATTTGTACGTGGAAAATCACTTTTAAAGATAAAATGAGATGTTTAAAGTGATTTTCATGCTTCCAGGGGCCTTAAACACAAGATTTGAGGAATGGGTAGAAGTGAATGAAAATGGCCAATTTACTCATTCTGAGGCCTTAAAAAGTGTTTCTCCTCCACGGGAAGTGAATTAAGTAATTTTTGGAGGCCTTTATTGTTCAAGCGAAAACGCCCGATTTTTGACGAAAGAGATAACCACCCCCCCTTACGACATGCTTCAGAAACTAAAAAAATGGTCCGTTTTCAAATGTTGCCTCTTTGAACTACAATTCACATTTGTACGTGGAAAATCACTTTTAAAGATAAAATGAGATGTTTAAAGTGATTTTCATGCTTCCAGGGGCCTTAAACACAAGATTTGAGGAATGGGTAGAAGTGAATGAAAATGGCCAATTTACTCATTCTGAGGCCTTAAAAAGTGTTTCTCCTCCACGGGAAGTGAATTAAGTAATATTTGGAGGCCTTTATTGTTCAAGCGAAAACGCCCGATTTTTGACGAAAGAGATAACCACCCCCCCTTACGACATGCTTCAGAAACTAAAAAAATGGTCCGTTTTCAAATGTTGTGTCTTTGAACGACAATTCACATTTGTACGTGGATAATCACTTTTAGAGATAAAATTAGATGTTTAAAGTGATTTTCAAGCTTCCAGGGGCCCTAAACACAAGATTTGAGAAATGGGTAAAAATGAATGAAAATGGCCAATTTACTCACTCTGCGGCCTTAAAAAGTGTTTCTCCTCCACGGGAAGTGAATAAAATACCATTTGGAGGCCTTTATTGTTCAATCAAAAACGACTGTTTTTTGGAGAAAGAGATAACCACCCCCCCTTACGACATGCTTCAGAAACGAAAAAAATGGTCCATTTTCAAATGTTGCGTCTTTGAACGACAATTCACATTTGTACGTGGATAATCACTTTTAGAGATAAAATTAGATGTTTAAAGTGATTTTCAAGCTTCCAGGGGCCCTAAACACAAGATTTGAGAAATGGGTAAAAATGAATGAAAATGGCCAATTTACTCATTCTGAGGCCTTAAAAGTGTTTCTCCTCCATGGGAAGTGAATTAAATACCATTTGGAGGCCGTTATTGTTCAAGCAAAAACGCCTGATTTTTGATGAAAGAGATAACCACCCCCCCTTACGACATGCTTCTGAAACTAAAAAAATGGTTCATTTTCAAATGTTGCGTCTTTGAACTACAATTAACATTGTACTTGGATAATCATTTTTGAGATAAAATGAGATGTTTAAAGTGATTTTCAAGCTTCCAGGGGACCTAAACACAAGATTTGAGAAATGGGTAAACGTGAATGAAAATGGCCAATTTATTCACTCTGAGGCCTTAAAAAGTTTTTCTCCACCCAAGAAAGTGAATTAAACGACATTTGTAGGCCTTTATTGTTCAATCAAAAACGCCCGATTTTTGATGAAAGAGATAACCACCCCCCCTTACGACATGCTTCAGAAACTAAAAAAATGGTCAGTTTTCAAATGTTGCCTCTTTGAACTACAATTCACATTTGTACGTGGAAAATCACTTTTAAAGATAAAATGAGATGTTTAAAGTGATTTTCATGCTTCCAGGGGCCTTAAACACAAGATTTGAGGAATGGGTAGAAGTGAATGAAAATGGCCAATTTACTCATTCTGAGGCCTTAAAAAGTGTTTCTCCTCCACGGGAAGTGAATTAAGTAATTTTTGGAGGCCTTTATTGTTCAAGCAAAAACGCCAGATTTTTGACGAAAGAGATAACCACCCCCCCTTACGACATGCTTCAGAAACTAAAAAAATGGTCCGTTTTCAAATGTTGCGTCTTTGAACGACAATTCACATTTGTATGTGGATAATCACTTTTAGAGATAAAATTAGATGTTTAAAGTGATTTTCAAGCTTCCAGGGGCCCTAAAAACAAGATTTGAGAAATGGGTAAAAATGAATGAAAATGGCCAATTTACTCATTCTGAGGCCTTAAAAGTGTTTCTCCTCCATGGGAAGTGAATTAAATACCATTTGGAGGCCGTTATTGTTCAAGCGAAAACGCCTGATTTTTGATGAAAGAGATAACCACCCCCCCTTACGACATGCTTCTGAAACTAAAAAAATGGTTCATTTTCAAATGTTGCGTCTTTGAACTACAATTAACATTGTACTTGGATAATCATTTTTGAGATAAAATGAGATGTTTAAAGTGATTTTCAAGCTTCCAGGGGACCTAAACACAAGATTTGAGAAATGGGTAAACGTGAATGAAAATGGCCAATTTATTCACTCTGAGGCCTTAAAAAGTTTTTCTTCACCCAAGAAAGTGAATTAAACGACATTTGTAGGCCTTTATTGTTCAATCAAAAACGCCCGATTTTTGATGAAAGAGATAACCACCCCCCCTTACGACATGCTTCAGAAACTAAAAAAATGGTCCGTTTTCAAATGTTGCCTCTTTGAACTACAATTCACATTTGTACGTGGAAAATCACTTTTAAAGATAAAATGAGATGTTTAAAGTGATTTTCATGCTTCCAGGGGCCTTAAACACAAGATTTGAGGAATGGGTAGAAGTGAATGAAAATGGCCAATTTACTCATTCTGAGGCCTTAAAAAGTGTTTCTCCTCCACGGGAAGTGAATTAAGTAATATTTGGAGGCCTTTATTGTTCAAGCGAAAACGCCCGATTTTTGACGAAAGAGATAACCACCCCCCCCTTACGACATGCTTGAGAAACTAAAAAAATGGTCCGTTTTCAAATGTTGCCTCTTTGAACTACAATATACATTTGTACGTGGAAAATCACTTTTAAAGATAAAAGGAGATGTTTAAAGTGATTTTCATGCTTCCAGGGGCCTTAAACACAAGATTTGAGGAATGGGTAGAAGTGAATGAAAATGGCCAATTTACTCATTCTGAGGCCTTAAAAAGTGTTTCTCCTCCACGGGAAGTGAATAAAATACCATTTGGAGGCCTTTATTGTTCAATCAAAAACGACTCTTTTTTGGAGAAAGAGATAACCACCCCCCCTTACGACATGCTTCAGAAACGAAAAAAATGGTCCATTTTCAAATGTTGCGTCTTTGAACGACAATTCACATTTGTACGTGGATAATCACTTTTAGAGATAAAATTAGATGTTTAAATTGATTTTCAAGCTTCCAGGGTCCCTAAACACAAGATTTGAGAAATGGGTAAATGTGAATGAAAATGGGCAATTTATTCACTCTGAGGCCTTAAAAAGTTTTTCTCCACCCAAGAAAGTGAATTAAATAACATTTGTAGGCCTTTATTGTTCAATCAAAAACGCCCGATTTTTGATGAAAGAGATAACCACCCCCCCTTACGACATGCTTCAGAAACTAAAAAAATGGTCCGTTTTCAAATGTTGCCTCTTTGAACTACAATTCACATTTGTACGTGGAAAATCACTTTTAAAGATAAAATGAGATGTTTAAAGTGATTTTCATGCTTCCAGGGGCCTTAAACACAAGATTTGAGGAATGGGTAGAAGTGAATGAAAATGGCCAATTTACTCATTCTGAGGCCTTAAAAAGTGTTTCTCCTCCACGGGAAGTGAATTAAGTAATATTTGGAGGCCTTTATTGTTCAAGCGAAAACGCCCGATTTTTGACGAAAGAGATAACCACCCCCCCCTTACGACATGCTTGAGAAACTAAAAAAATGGTCCGTTTTCAAATGTTGCCTCTTTGAACTACAATATACATTTGTACGTGGAAAATCACTTTTAAAGATAAAAGGAGATGTTTAAAGTGATTTTCATGCTTCCAGGGGCCTTAAACACAAGATTTGAGGAATGGGTAGAAGTGAATGAAAATGGCCAATTTACTCATTCTGAGGCCTTAAAAAGTGTTTCTCCTCCACGGGAAGTGAATAAAATACCATTTGGAGGCCTTTATTGTTCAATCAAAAACGACTCTTTTTTGGAGAAAGAGATAACCACCCCCCCTTACGACATGCTTCAGAAACGAAAAAAATGGTCCATTTTCAAATGTTGCGTCTTTGAACGACAATTCACATTTGTACGTGGATAATCACTTTTAGAGATAAAATTAGATGTTTAAATTGATTTTCAAGCTTCCAGGGTCCCTAAACACAAGATTTGAGAAATGGGTAAATGTGAATGAAAATGGCCAATTTATTCACTCTGAGGCCTTAAAAAGTTTTTCTCCACCCAAGAAAGTGAATTAAATAACATTTGTAGGCCTTTATTGTTCAATCAAAAACGCCCGATTTTTGATGAAAGAGATAACCACCCCCCCTTACGACATGCTTCTGAAACTAAAAAAATGGTCCGTTTTCAAATGTTGCCTCTTTGAACTACAATTCACATTTGTACGTGGAAAATCACTTTTAAAGATAAAATGAGATGTTTAAAGTGATTTTCATGCTTCCAGGGGCCTTAAACACAAGATTTGAGGAATCTGTAGAAGTGAATGAAAATGGCCAATTTACTCATTCTGAGGCCTTAAAAAGTGTTTCTCCTCCACGGGAAGTGAATTAAGTAACATTTGGAGGCCTTCATTGTTCAAGCGAAAATGCCCGATTTTTGACGAAAGAGATAACCACCCCCCTTACGACATGCTTCAGAAACTAAAAAAATGGTCCGTTTTCAAATGTTGCCTCTTTGAACTACAATTCACATTTGTACGTGGAAAATCGTATTTTAAAGATAAAATGAGATGTTTAAAGTGATTTTCATGCTTCCAGGGGCCTTAAACACAAGATTTGAGGAATGGGTAAAAGTGAATAAAAATGGCCAATTTACTCACTCTGCGGCCTTAAAAAGTGTTTCTCCTCCACGGGAAGTGAATAAAATACCATTTGGAGGCCTTTACTGTTCAATCAAAAACGACTGTTTTTTGGAGAAAGAGATAACCACCCCCCCTTACGACATGCTTCAGAAACGAAAAAAATGGTCGATTTTCAAATGTTGCGTCTTTGAACGACAATTCACATTTGTACGTGGATAATCACTTTTAGAGATAAAATTAGATGTTTAAAGTGATTTTCAAGCTTCCAGGGGCCCTAAACACAAGATTTGAGAAATGGGTAAAAATGAATGAAAATGGCCAATTTACTCATTCTGAGGCCTTAAAAGTGTTTCTCCTCCATGGGAAGTGAATTAAATACCATTTGGAGGCCGTTATTGTTCAAGCGAAAACGCCTGATTTTTGATGAAAGAGATAACCACCCCCCCTTACGACATGCTTCTGAAACTAAAAAAATGGTTCATTTTCAAATGTTGCGTCTTTGAACTACAATTAACATTGTACTTGGATAATCATTTTTGAGATAAAATGAGATGTTTAAAGTGATTTTCAAGCTTCCAGGGGACCTAAACACAAGATTTGAGAAATGGGTAAACGTGAATGAAAATGGCCAATTTATTCACTCTGAGGCCTTAAAAAGTTTTTCTCCACCCAAGAAAGTGAATTAAACGACATTTGTAGGCCTTTATTGTTCAATCAAAAACGCCCGATTTTTGATGAAAGAGATAACCACCCCCCCTTACGACATGCTTCAGAAACTAAAAAAATGGTCAGTTTTCAAATGTTGCCTCTTTGAACTACAATTCACATTTGTACGTGGAAAATCACTTTTAAAGATAAAATGAGATGTTTAAAGTGATTTTCATGCTTCCAGGGGCCTTAAACACAAGATTTGAGGAATGGGTAGAAGTGAATGAAAATGGCCAATTTACTCATTCTGAGGCCTTAAAAAGTGTTTCTCCTCCACGGGAAGTGAATTAAGTAATTTTTGGAGGCCTTTATTGTTCAAGCGAAAACGCCCGATTTTTGACGAAAGAGATAACCACCCCCCCTTACGACATGCTTCAGAAACTAAAAAAATGGTCCGTTTTCAAATGTTGCCTCTTTGAACTACAATTCACATTTGTACGTGGAAAATCACTTTTAAAGATAAAATGAGATGTTTAAAGTGATTTTCATGCTTCCAGGGGCCTTAAACACAAGATTTGAGGAATGGGTAGAAGTGAATGAAAATGGCCAATTTACTCATTCTGAGGCCTTAAAAAGTGTTTCTCCTCCACGGGAAGTGAATTAAGTAATATTTGGAGGCCTTTATTGTTCAAGCGAAAACGCCCGATTTTTGACGAAAGAGATAACCACCCCCCCTTACGACATGCTTCAGAAACTAAAAAAATGGTCCGTTTTCAAATGTTGTGTCTTTGAACGACAATTCACATTTGTACGTGGATAATCACTTTTAGAGATAAAATTAGATGTTTAAAGTGATTTTCAAGCTTCCAGGGGCCCTAAACACAAGATTTGAGAAATGGGTAAAAATGAATGAAAATGGCCAATTTACTCACTCTGCGGCCTTAAAAAGTGTTTCTCCTCCACGGGAAGTGAATAAAATACCATTTGGAGGCCTTTATTGTTCAATCAAAAACGACTGTTTTTTGGAGAAAGAGATAACCACCCCCCCTTACGACATGCTTCAGAAACGAAAAAAATGGTCCATTTTCAAATGTTGCGTCTTTGAACGACAATTCACATTTGTACGTGGATAATCACTTTTAGAGATAAAATTAGATGTTTAAAGTGATTTTCAAGCTTCCAGGGGCCCTAAACACAAGATTTGAGAAATGGGTAAAAATGAATGAAAATGGCCAATTTACTCATTCTGAGGCCTTAAAAGTGTTTCTCCTCCATGGGAAGTGAATTAAATACCATTTGGAGGCCGTTATTGTTCAAGCAAAAACGCCTGATTTTTGATGAAAGAGATAACCACCCCCCCTTACGACATGCTTCTGAAACTAAAAAAATGGTTCATTTTCAAATGTTGCGTCTTTGAACTACAATTAACATTGTACTTGGATAATCATTTTTGAGATAAAATGAGATGTTTAAAGTGATTTTCAAGCTTCCAGGGGACCTAAACACAAGATTTGAGAAATGGGTAAACGTGAATGAAAATGGCCAATTTATTCACTCTGAGGCCTTAAAAAGTTTTTCTCCACCCAAGAAAGTGAATTAAACGACATTTGTAGGCCTTTATTGTTCAATCAAAAACGCCCGATTTTTGATGAAAGAGATAACCACCCCCCCTTACGACATGCTTCAGAAACTAAAAAAATGGTCAGTTTTCAAATGTTGCCTCTTTGAACTACAATTCACATTTGTACGTGGAAAATCACTTTTAAAGATAAAATGAGATGTTTAAAGTGATTTTCATGCTTCCAGGGGCCTTAAACACAAGATTTGAGGAATGGGTAGAAGTGAATGAAAATGGCCAATTTACTCATTCTGAGGCCTTAAAAAGTGTTTCTCCTCCACGGGAAGTGAATTAAGTAATTTTTGGAGGCCTTTATTGTTCAAGCAAAAACGCCAGATTTTTGACGAAAGAGATAACCACCCCCCCTTACGACATGCTTCAGAAACTAAAAAAATGGTCCGTTTTCAAATGTTGCGTCTTTGAACGACAATTCACATTTGTATGTGGATAATCACTTTTAGAGATAAAATTAGATGTTTAAAGTGATTTTCAAGCTTCCAGGGGCCCTAAAAACAAGATTTGAGAAATGGGTAAAAATGAATGAAAATGGCCAATTTACTCATTCTGAGGCCTTAAAAGTGTTTCTCCTCCATGGGAAGTGAATTAAATACCATTTGGAGGCCGTTATTGTTCAAGCGAAAACGCCTGATTTTTGATGAAAGAGATAACCACCCCCCCTTACGACATGCTTCTGAAACTAAAAAAATGGTTCATTTTCAAATGTTGCGTCTTTGAACTACAATTAACATTGTACTTGGATAATCATTTTTGAGATAAAATGAGATGTTTAAAGTGATTTTCAAGCTTCCAGGGGACCTAAACACAAGATTTGAGAAATGGGTAAACGTGAATGAAAATGGCCAATTTATTCACTCTGAGGCCTTAAAAAGTTTTTCTTCACCCAAGAAAGTGAATTAAACGACATTTGTAGGCCTTTATTGTTCAATCAAAAACGCCCGATTTTTGATGAAAGAGATAACCACCCCCCCTTACGACATGCTTCAGAAACTAAAAAAATGGTCAGTTTTCAAATGTTGCCTCTTTGAACTACAATTCACATTTGTACGTGGAAAATCACTTTTAAAGATAAAATGAGATGTTTAAAGTGATTTTCATGCTTCCAGGGGCCTTAAACACAAGATTTGAGGAATGGGTAGAAGTGAATGAAAATGGCCAATTTACTCATTCTGAGGCCTTAAAAAGTGTTTCTCCTCCACGGGAAGTGAATTAAGTAATTTTTGGAGGCCTTTATTGTTCAAGCAAAAACGCCAGATTTTTGACGAAAGAGATAACCACCCCCCCTTACGACATGCTTCAGAAACTAAAAAAATGGTCCGTTTTCAAATGTTGCGTCTTTGAACGACAATTCACATTTGTATGTGGATAATCACTTTTAGAGATAAAATTAGATGTTTAAAGTGATTTTCAAGCTTCCAGGGGCCCTAAAAACAAGATTTGAGAAATGGGTAAAAATGAATGAAAATGGCCAATTTACTCATTCTGAGGCCTTAAAAGTGTTTCTCCTCCATGGGAAGTGAATTAAATACCATTTGGAAGCCGTTATTGTTCAAGCGAAAACGCCTGATTTTTGATGAAAGAGATAACCACCCCCCCTTACGACATGCTTCTGAAACTAAAAAAATGGTTCATTTTCAAATGTTGCGTCTTTGAACTACAATTAACATTGTACTTGGATAATCATTTTTGAGATAAAATGAGATGTTTAAAGTGATTTTCAAGCTTCCAGGGGACCTAAACACAAGATTTGAGAAATGGGTAAACGTGAATGAAAATGGCCAATTTATTCACTCTGAGGCCTTAAAAAGTTTTTCTTCACCCAAGAAAGTGAATTAAACGACATTTGTAGGCCTTTATTGTTCAATCAAAAACGCCCGATTTTTGATGAAAGAGATAACCACCCCCCCTTACGACATGCTTCAGAAACTAAAAAAATGGTCCGTTTTCAAATGTTGCCTCTTTGAACTACAATTCACATTTGTACGTGGAAAATCACTTTTAAAGATAAAATGAGATGTTTAAAGTGATTTTCATGCTTCCAGGGGCCTTAAACACAAGATTTGAGGAATGGGTAGAAGTGAATGAAAATGGCCAATTTACTCATTCTGAGGCCTTAAAAAGTGTTTCTCCTCCACGGGAAGTGAATTAAGTAATATTTGGAGGCCTTTATTGTTCAAGCGAAAACGCCCGATTTTTGACGAAAGAGATAACCACCCCCCCCTTACGACATGCTTGAGAAACTAAAAAAATGGTCCGTTTTCAAATGTTGCCTCTTTGAACTACAATATACATTTGTACGTGGAAAATCACTTTTAAAGATAAAAGGAGATGTTTAAAGTGATTTTCATGCTTCCAGGGGCCTTAAACACAAGATTTGAGGAATGGGTAGAAGTGAATGAAAATGGCCAATTTACTCATTCTGAGGCCTTAAAAGGTGTTTCTCCTCCACGGGAAGTGAATAAAATACCATTTGGAGGCCTTTATTGTTCAATCAAAAACGACTCTTTTTTGGAGAAAGAGATAACCACCCCCCCTTACGACATGCTTCAGAAACGAAAAAAATGGTCCATTTTCAAATGTTGCGTCTTTGAACGACAATTCACATTTGTACGTGGATAATCACTTTTAGAGATAAAATTAGATGTTTAAATTGATTTTCAAGCTTCCAGGGTCCCTAAACACAAGATTTGAGAAATGGGTAAATGTGAATGAAAATGGGCAATTTATTCACTCTGAGGCCTTAAAAAGTTTTTCTCCACCCAAGAAAGTGAATTAAATAACATTTGTAGGCCTTTATTGTTCAATCAAAAACGCCCGATTTTTGATGAAAGAGATAACCACCCCCCCTTACGACATGCTTCTGAAACTAAAAAAATGGTCCGTTTTCAAATGTTGCCTCTTTGAACTACAATTCACATTTGTACGTGGAAAATCACTTTTAAAGATAAAATGAGATGTTTAAAGTGATTTTCATGCTTCCAGGGGCCTTAAACACAAGATTTGAGGAATCTGTAGAAGTGAATGAAAATGGCCAATTTACTCATTCTGAGGCCTTAAAAAGTGTTTCTCCTCCACGGGAAGTGAATTAAGTAACATTTGAAGGCCTTCATTGTTCAAGCGAAAACGCCCGATTTTTGACGAAAGAGATAACCACCCCCCTTACGACATGCTTCAGAAACTAAAAAAATGGTCCGTTTTCAAATGTTGCCTCTTTGAACTACAATTCACATTTGTACGTGGAAAATCGTATTTTAAAGATAAAATGAGATGTTTAAAGTGATTTTCATGCTTCCAGGGGCCTTAAACACAAGATTTGAGGAATGGGTAAAAGTGAATAAAAATGGCCAATTTACTCACTCTGCGGCCTTAAAAAGTGTTTCTCCTCCACGGGAAGTGAATAAAATACCATTTGGAGGCCTTTACTGTTCAATCAAAAACGACTGTTTTTTGGAGAAAGAGATAACCACCCCCCCTTACGACATGCTTCAGAAACGAAAAAAATGGTCGATTTTCAAATGTTGCGTCTTTGAACGACAATTCACATTTGTACGTGGATAATCACTTTTAGAGATAAAATTAGATGTTTAAAGTGATTTTCAAGCTTCCAGGGGCCCTAAACACAAGATTTGAGAAATGGGTAAAAATGAATGAAAATGGCCAATTTACTCATTCTGAGGCCTTAAAAGTGTTTCTCCTCCATGGGAAGTGAATTAAATACCATTTGGAGGCCAAAATTGTTCAAGCGAAAACGCCTGATTTTTGATGAAAGAGATAACCACCCCCCCTTACGACATGCTTCTGAAACTAAAAAAATGGTTCATTTTCAAATGTTGCGTCTTTGAACGACAATTCACATTTGTATGTGGATAATCACTTTTAGAGATAAAATTAGATGTTTAAAGTGATTTTCAAGCTTCCAGGGGCCCTAAACACAAGATTTGAGAAATGGGTAAAAATGAATGAAAATGGCCAATTTACTCATTCTGAGGCCTTAAAAGTGTTTCTCCTCCATGGGAAGTGAATTAAATACCATTTGGAGGCCGTTATTGTTCAAGCGAAAACGCCTGATTTTTGATGAAAGAGATAACCACCCCCCCTTACGACATGCTTCTGAAACTAAAAAAATGGTTCATTTTCAAATGTTGCGTCTTTGAACTACAATTAACATTGTACTTGGATAATCATTTTTGAGATAAAATGAGATGTTTAAAGTGATTTTCAAGCTTCCAGGGGACCTAAACACAAGATTTGAGAAATGGGTAAACGTGAATGAAAATGGCCAATTTATTCACTCTGAGGCCTTAAAAAGTTTTTCTTCACCCAAGAAAGTGAATTAAACGACATTTGTAGGCCTTTATTGTTCAATCAAAAACGCCCGATTTTTGATGAAAGAGATAACCACCCCCCCTTACGACATGCTTCAGAAACTAAAAAAATGGTCCGTTTTCAAATGTTGCCTCTTTGAACTACAATTCACATTTGTACGTGGAAAATCACTTTTAAAGATAAAATGAGATGTTTAAAGTGATTTTCATGCTTCCAGGGGCCTTAAACACAAGATTTGAGGAATGGGTAGAAGTGAATGAAAATGGCCAATTTACTCATTCTGAGGCCTTAAAAAGTGTTTCTCCTCCACGGGAAGTGAATTAAGTAATATTTGGAGGCCTTTATTGTTCAAGCGAAAACGCCCGATTTTTGATGAAAGAGATAACCACCCCCCCTTACGACATGCTTCTGAAACTAAAAAAATGGTCCGTTTTCAAATGTTGCCTCTTTGAACTACAATTCACATTTGTACGTGGAAAATCACTTTTAAAGATAAAATGAGATGTTTAAAGTGATTTTCATGCTTCCAGGGGCCTTAAACACAAGATTTGAGGAATCTGTAGAAGTGAATGAAAATGGCCAATTTACTCATTCTGAGGCCTTAAAAAGTGTTTCTCCTCCACGGGAAGTGAATTAAGTAACATTTGGAGGCCTTCATTGTTCAAGCGAAAACGCCTGATTTTTGATGAAAGAGATAACCACCCCCCCTTACGACATGCTTCTGAAACTAAAAAAATGGTTCATTTTCAAATGTTGCGTCTTTGAACTACAATTAACATTGTACTTGGATAATCATTTTTGAGATAAAATGAGATGTTTAAAGTGATTTTCAAGCTTCCAGGGGACCTAAACACAAGATTTGAGAAATGGGTAAACGTGAATGAAAATGGCCAATTTATTCACTCTGAGGCCTTAAAAAGTTTTTCTTCACCCAAGAAAGTGAATTAAACGACATTTGTAGGCCTTTATTGTTCAATCAAAAACGCCCGATTTTTGATGAAAGAGATAACCACCCCCCCTTACGACATGCTTCAGAAACTAAAAAAATGGTCCGTTTTCAAATGTTGCCTCTTTGAACTACAATTCACATTTGTACGTGGAAAATCACTTTTAAAGATAAAATGAGATGTTTAAAGTGATTTTCATGCTTCCAGGGGCCTTAAACACAAGATTTGAGGAATGGGTAGAAGTGAATGAAAATGGCCAATTTACTCATTCTGAGGCCTTAAAAAGTGTTTCTCCTCCACGGGAAGTGAATTAAGTAATATTTGGAGGCCTTTATTGTTCAAGCGAAAACGCCCGATTTTTGACGAAAGAGATAACCACCCCCCCTTACGACATGCTTGAGAAACTAAAAAAATGGTCCGTTTTCAAATGTTGCCTCTTTGAACTACAATATACATTTGTACGTGGAAAATCACTTTTAAAGATAAAAGGAGATGTTTAAAGTGATTTTCATGCTTCCAGGGGCCTTAAACACAAGATTTGAGGAATGGGTAGAAGTGAATGAAAATGGCCAATTTACTCATTCTGAGGCCTTAAAAAGTGTTTCTCCTCCACGGGAAGTGAATAAAATACCATTTGGAGGCCTTTATTGTTCAATCAAAAACGACTCTTTTTTGGAGAAAGAGATAACCACCCCCCCTTACGACATGCTTCAGAAACGAAAAAAATGGTCTATTTTCAAATGTTGCGTCTTTGAACGACAATTCACATTTGTACGTGGATAATCACTTTTAGAGATAAAATTAGATGTTTAAATTGATTTTCAAGCTTCCAGGGTCCCTAAACACAAGATTTGAGAAATGGGTAAATGTGAATGAAAATGGCCAATTTATTCACTCTGAGGCCTTAAAAAGTTTTTCTCCACCCAAGAAAGTGAATTAAATAACATTTGTAGGCCTTTATTGTTCAATCAAAAACGCCCGATTTTTGATGAAAGAGATAACCACCCCCCCTTACGACATGCTTCTGAAACTAAAAAAATGGTCCGTTTTCAAATGTTGCCTCTTTGAACTACAATTCACATTTGTACGTGGAAAATCACTTTTAAAGATAAAATGAGATGTTTAAAGTGATTTTCATGCTTCCAGGGGCCTTAAACACAAGATTTGAGGAATCTGTAGAAGTGAATGAAAATGGCCAATTTACTCATTCTGAGGCCTTAAAAAGTATTTCTCCTCCACGGGAAGTGAATTAAGTAACATTTGGAGGCCTTCATTGTTCAAGCGAAAACGCCCGATTTTTGACGAAAGAGATAACCACCCCCCTTACGACATGCTTCAGAAACTAAAAAAATGGTCCGTTTTCAAATGTTGCCTCTTTGAACTACAATTCACATTTGTACGTGGAAAATCGTATTTTAAAGATAAAATGAGATGTTTAAAGTGATTTTCATGCTTCCAGGGGCCTTAAACACAAGATTTGAGGAATGGGTAAAAGTGAATAAAAATGGCCAATTTACTCACTCTGCGGCCTTAAAAAGTGTTTCTCCTCCACGGGAAGTGAATAAAATACCATTTGGAGGCCTTTACTGTTCAATCAAAAACGACTGTTTTTTGGAGAAAGAGATAACCACCCCCCCTTACGACATGCTTCAGAAACGAAAAAAATGGTCGATTTTCAAATGTTGCGTCTTTGAACGACAATTCACATTTGTACGTGGATAATCACTTTTAGAGATAAAATTAGATGTTTAAAGTGATTTTCAAGCTTCCAGGGGCCCTAAACACAAGATTTGAGAAATGGGTAAAAATGAATGAAAATGGCCAATTTACTCATTCTGAGGCCTTAAAAGTGTTTCTCCTCCATGGGAAGTGAATTAAATACCATTTGGAGGCCGTTATTGTTCAAGCGAAAACGCCTGATTTTTGATGAAAGAGATAACCACCCCCCCTTACGACATGCTTCTGAAACTAAAAAAATGGTTCATTTTCAAATGTTGCGTCTTTGAACTACAATTAACATTGTACTTGGATAATCATTTTTGAGATAAAATGAGATGTTTAAAGTGATTTTCAAGCTTTCAGGGGACCTAAACACAAGATTTGAGAAATGGGTAAACGTGAATGAAAATGGCCAATTTATTCACTCTGAGGCCTTAAAAAGTTTTTCTTCACCCAAGAAAGTGAATTAAACGACATTTGTAGGCCTTTATTGTTCAATCAAAAACGCCCGATTTTTGATGAAAGAGATAACCACCCCCCCTTACGACATGCTTCAGAAACTAAAAAAATGGTCAGTTTTCAAATGTTGCCTCTTTGAACTACAATTCACATTTGTACGTGGAAAATCACTTTTAAAGATAAAATGAGATGTTTAAAGTGATTTTCATGCTTCCAGGGGCCTTAAACACAAGATTTGAGGAATGGGTAGAAGTGAATGAAAATGGCCAATTTACTCATTCTGAGGCCTTAAAAAGTGTTTCTCCTCCACGGGAAGTGAATTAAGTAATTTTTGGAGGCCTTTATTGTTCAAGCGAAAACGCCCGATTTTTGACGAAAGAGATAACCACCCCCCCTTACGACATGCTTCAGAAACTAAAAAAATGGTCCGTTTTCAAATGTTGCCTCTTTGAACTACAATTCACATTTGTACGTGGAAAATCACTTTTAAAGATAAAATGAGATGTTTAAAGTGATTTTCATGCTTCCAGGGGCCTTAAACACAAGATTTGAGAAATGGGTAAACGTGAATGAAAATGGCCAATTTACTCACTCTGCGGCCTTAAAAAGTGTTTCTCCTCCACGGGAAGTGAATAAAATAACATTTGGAGGCCTTTCTTGTTCAAGCGAAAACGCCCGATCCGATTTTTGACGAAAGAGATAACCACCCGCCTTACGACATGCTTCAGAAACTGAAAAAATGGTCAGTTTTCAAATGTTGCCTCTTTGAACTACAATTCACATTTGTACGTGGAAAATCACTTTTAAAGATAAAATGAGATGTTTAAAGTGATTTTCATGCTTCCAGGGGCCTTAAACACAAGATTTGAGGAATGGGTAGAAGTGAATGAAAATGGCCAATTTACTCATTCTGAGGCCTTAAAAAGTGTTTCTCCTCCACGGGAAGTGAATTAAGTAATTTTTGGAGGCCTTTATTGTTCAAGCGAAAACGCCCGACTTTTGACGAAAGAGATAACCACCCCCCCTTACGACATGCTTCAGAAACTAAAAAAATGGTCCGTTTTCAAATGTTGCCTCTTTGAACTACAATTCACATTTGTACGTGGAAAATCACTTTTAAAGATCAAATGAGATGTTTAAAGTGATTTTCATGCTTCCAGGGGCCTTAAACACAAGATTTGAGGAATGGGTAGAAGTGAATGAAAATGGCCAATTTACTCATTCTGAGGCCTTAAAAAGTGTTTCTCCTCCACGGGAAGTGAATTAAGTAATTTTTGGAGGCCTTTATTGTTCAAGCGAAAACGCCTGACTTTTGACGAAAGAGATAACCACCCCCCCTTACGACATGCTTCAGAAACTAAAAAAATGGTCCGTTTTCAAATGTTGCCTCTTTGAACTACAATTCACATTTGTACGTGGAAAATCACTTTTAAAGATAAAATGAGATGTTTAAAGTGATTTTCATGCTTCCAGGGGCCTTAAACACAAGATTTGAGGAATGGGTAGAAGTGAATGAAAATGGCCAATTTACTCATTCTGAGGCCTTAAAAAGTGTTTCTCCTCCACGGGAAGTGAATTAAGTAATATTTGGAGGCCTTTATTGTTCAAGCGAAAACGTCCGATTTTTGACGAAAGAGATAACCATTCCCCCTTACGACATGCTTCAGAAACTAAAAAAATGGTCCGTTTTCAAATGTTGCCTCTTTGAACTACAATATACATTTGTACGTGGAAAATCACTTTTAAAGATAAAAGGAGATGTTTAAAGTGATTTTCATGCTTCCAGGGGCCTTAAACACAAGATTTGAGGAATGGGTAGAAGTGAATGAAAATGGCCAATTTACTCATTCTGAGGCCTTAAAAAGTGTTTCTCCTCCACGGGAAGTGAATAAAATATCATTTGGAGGCCTTTATTGTTCAATCAAAAACGACTGTTTTTTGGAGAAAGAGATAACCACCCCCCCTTACGACATGCTTCAGAAACGAAAAAAATGGTCCAGTTTCAAATGTTGCGTCTTTGAACGACAATTCACATTTGTACGTGGATAATCACTTTTAGAGATAAAATTAGATGTTTAAAGTGATTTTCAAGCTTCCAGGGTCCCTAAACACAAGATTTGAGAAATGGGTAAATGTGAATGAAAATGGCCTATTTATTCACTCTGAGGCCTTAAAAAGTTTTTCTCCACCCAAGAAAGTGAATTAAATAACATTTGTAGGCCTTTATTGTTCAATCAAAAACGCCCGATTTTTGATGAAAGAGATAACCACCCCCCCTTACGACATGCTTCAGAAACTAAAAAAATTGGTCCGTTTTCAAATGTTGCCTCTTTGAACTACAATTCACATTTGTACGTGGAAAATCACTTTTAAAGATAAAATGAGATGTTTAAAGTGATTTTCATGCTTCCAGGGGCCTTAAACACAAGATTTGAGGAATGGGTAGAAGTGAATGAAAATGGCCAATTTACTCATTCTGAGGCCTTAAAAAGTGTTTCTCCTCCACGGGAAGTGAATTAAGTAACATTTGGAGGCCTTCATTGTTCAAGCGAAAATGCCCGATTTTTGACGAAAGAGATAACCACCCCCCTTACGACATGCTTCAGAAACTAAAAAAATGGTCCGTTTTCAAATGTTGCCTCTTTGAACTACAATTCACATTTGTACGTGGAAAATCGTATTTTAAAGATAAAATGAGATGTTTAAAGTGATTTTCATGCTTCCAGGGGCCTTAAACACAAGATTTGAGGAATGGGTAAAAATGAATGAAAATGGCCAATTTACTCACTCTGCGGCCTTAAAAAGTGTTTCTCCTCCATGGGAAGTGAATTAAATACCATTTGGAGGCCGTTATTGTTCAAGCGAAAACGCCTGATTTTTGATGAAAGAGATAACCACCCCCCCTTACGACATGCTTCTGAAACTAAAAAAATGGTTCATTTTCAAATGTTGCGTCTTTGAACTACAATTAACATTGTACTTGGATAATCATTTTTGAGATAAAATGAGATGTTTAAAGTGATTTTCAAGCTTCCAGGGGACCTAAACACAAGATTTGAGAAATGGGTAAACGTGAATGAAAATGGCCAATTTATTCACTCTGAGGCCTTAAAAAGTTTTTCTCCACCCAAGAAAGTGAATTAAACGACATTTGTAGGCCTTTATTGTTCAATCAAAAACGCCCGATTTTTGATGAAAGAGATAACCACCCCCCCTTACGACATGCTTCAGAAACTAAAAAAATGGTCAGTTTTCAAATGTTGCCTCTTTGAACTACAATTCACATTTGTACGTGGAAAATCACTTTTAAAGATAAAATGAGATGTTTAAAGTGATTTTCATGCTTCCAGGGGCCTTAAACACAAGATTTGAGGAATGGGTAGAAGTGAATGAAAATGGCCAATTTACTCATTCTGAGGCCTTAAAAAGTGTTTCTCCTCCACGGGAAGTGAATTAAGTAATTTTTGGAGGCCTTTATTGTTCAAGCGAAAACGCCCGATTTTTGACGAAAGAGATAACCACCCCCCCTTACGACATGCTTCAGAAACTAAAAAAATGGTCCGTTTTCAAATGTTGCCTCTTTGAACTACAATTCACATTTGTACGTGGAAAATCACTTTTAAAGATAAAATGAGATGTTTAAAGTGATTTTCATGCTTCCAGGGGCCTTAAACACAAGATTTGAGGAATGGGTAGAAGTGAATGAAAATGGCCAATTTACTCATTCTGAGGCCTTAAAAAGTGTTTCTCCTCCACGGGAAGTGAATTAAGTAACATTTGGAGGCCTTCATTGTTCAAGCGAAAATGCCCGATTTTTGACGAAAGAGATAACCACCCCCCCTTACGACATGCTTCAGAAACTAAAAAAATGGTCCGTTTTCAAATGTTGCCTCTTTGAACTACAATTCACATTTGTACGTGGAAAATCGTATTTTAAAGATAAAATGAGATGTTTAAAGTGATTTTCATGCTTCCAGGGGCCTTAAACACAAGATTTGAGGAATGGGTAAAAATGAATGAAAATGGCCAATTTACTCACTCTGCGGCCTTAAAAAGTGTTTCTCCTCCATGGGAAGTGAATTAAATACCATTTGGAGGCCGTTATTGTTCAAGCGAAAACGCCTGATTTTTGATGAAAGAGATAACCACCCCCCCTTACGACATGCTTCTGAAACTAAAAAAATGGTTCATTTTCAAATGTTGCGTCTTTGAACTACAATTAACATTGTACTTGGATAATCATTTTTGAGATAAAATGAGATGTTTAAAGTGATTTTCAAGCTTCCAGGGGACCTAAACACAAGATTTGAGAAATGGGTAAACGTGAATGAAAATGGCCAATTTATTCACTCTGAGGCCTTAAAAAGTTTTTCTCCACCCAAGAAAGTGAATTAAACGACATTTGTAGGCCTTTATTGTTCAATCAAAAACGCCCGATTTTTGATGAAAGAGATAACCACCCCCCCTTACGACATGCTTCAGAAACTAAAAAAATGGTCAGTTTTCAAATGTTGCCTCTTTGAACTACAATTCACATTTGTACGTGGAAAATCACTTTTAAAGATAAAATGAGATGTTTAAAGTGATTTTCATGCTTCCAGGGGCCTTAAACACAAGATTTGAGGAATGGGTAGAAGTGAATGAAAATGGCCAATTTACTCATTCTGAGGCCTTAAAAAGTGTTTCTCCTCCACGGGAAGTGAATTAAGTAATTTTTGGAGGCCTTTATTGTTCAAGCGAAAACGCCCGATTTTTGACGAAAGAGATAACCACCCCCCTTACGACATGCTTCAGAAACTAAAAAAATGGTCCGTTTTCAAATGTTGCCTCTTTGAACTACAATTCACATTTGTACGTGGAAAATCACTTTTAAAGATAAAATGAGATGTTTAAAGTGATTTTCATGCTTCCAGGGGCCTTAAACACAAGATTTGAGGAATGGGTAGAAGTGAATGAAAATGGCCAATTTACTCATTCTGAGGCCTTAAAAAGTGTTTCTCCTCCACGGGAAGTGAATTAAGTAATATTTGGAGGCCTTTATTGTTCAAGCGAAAACGCCCGATTTTTGACGAAAGAGATAACCACCCCCCCTTACGACATGCTTCAGAAACTAAAAAAATGGTCCGTTTTCAAATGTTGTGTCTTTGAACGACAATTCACATTTGTACGTGGATAATCACTTTTAGAGATAAAATTAGATGTTTAAAGTGATTTTCAAGCTTCCAGGGGCCCTAAACACAAGATTTGAGAAATGGGTAAAAATGAATGAAAATGGCCAATTTACTCACTCTGCGGCCTTAAAAAGTGTTTCTCCTCCACGGGAAGTGAATAAAATACCATTTGGAGGCCTTTTTTGTTCAATCAAAAACGACTGTTTTTTGGAGAAAGAGATAACCACCCCCCCTTACGACATGCTTCAGAAACGAAAAAAATGGTCCATTTTCAAATGTTGCGTCTTTGAACGACAATTCACATTTGTACGTGGATAATCACTTTTAGAGATAAAATTAGATGTTTAAAGTGATTTTCAAGCTTCCAGGGGCCCTAAACACAAGATTTGAGAAATGGGTAAAAATGAATGAAAATGACCAATTTACTCATTCTGAGGCCTTAAAAGTGTTTCTCCTCCATGGGAAGTGAATTAAATACCATTTGGAGGCCGTTATTGTTCAAGCGAAAAAGCCTGATTTTTGATGAACGAGATAACCACCCCCCCTTACGACATGCTTCTGAAACTAAAAAAATGGTTCATTTTCAAATGTTGC
Organism: Triturus cristatus; assembly: GCF_964204655.1. Classification (NCBI taxonomy): domain Eukaryota; kingdom Metazoa; phylum Chordata; class Amphibia; order Caudata; family Salamandridae; genus Triturus; species Triturus cristatus. The sequence goes on along the minus strand of NC_140591.1, from coordinate 941,931,737 downwards.
GTCTTTGAACTACAATTAACATTGTACTTGGATAATCATTTTTGAGATAAAATGAGATGTTTAAAGTGATTTTCAAGCTTCCAGGGGACCTAAACACAAGATTTGAGAAATGGGTAAACGTGAATGAAAATGGCCAATTTATTCACTCTGAGGCCTTAAAAAGTTTTTCTCCACCCAAGAAAGTGAATTAAACGACATTTGTAGGCCTTTATTGTTCAATCAAAAACGCCCGATTTTTGATGAAAGAGATAACCACCCCCCCTTACGACATGCTTCAGAAACTAAAAAAATGGTCAGTTTTCAAATGTTGCCTCTTTGAACTACAATTCACATTTGTACGTGGAAAATCACTTTTAAAGATAAAATGAGATGTTTAAAGTGATTTTCATGCTTCCAGGGGCCTTAAACACAAGATTTGAGGAATGGGTAGAAGTGAATGAAAATGGCCAATTTACTCATTCTGAGGCCTTAAAAAGTGTTTCTCCTCCACGGGAAGTGAATTAAGTAATTTTTGGAGGCCTTTATTGTTCAAGCGAAAACGCCCGATTTTTGACGAAAGAGATAACCACCCCCCCTTACGACATGCTGCAGAAACTAAAAAAATGGTCCGTTTTCAAATGTTGCGTCTTTGAACGACAATTCACATTTGTACGTGGATAATCACTTTTAGAGATAAAATTAGATGTTTAAAGTGATTTTCAAGCTTCCAGGGGCCCTAAACACAAGATTTGAGAAATGGGTAAAAATGAATGAAAATGGCCAATTTACTCATTCTGAGGCCTTAAAAGTGTTTCTCCTCCATGGGAAGTGAATTAAATACCATTTGGAGGCCGTTATTGTTCAAGCGAAAACGCCTGATTTTTGATGAAAGAGATAACTACCCCCCCTTACGACATGCTTCAGAAACGAAAAAAATGGTCCATTTTCAAATGTTGCGTCTTTGAACGACAATTCACATTTGTACGTGGATAATCACTTTTAGAGATAAAATTAGATGTTTAAATTGATTTTCAAGCTTCCAGGGTCCCTAAACACAAGATTTGAGAAATGGGTAAATGTGAATGAAAATGGGCAATTTATTCACTCTGAGGCCTTAAAAAGTTTTTCTCCACCCAAGAAAGTGAATTAAATAACATTTGTAGGCCTTTATTGTTCAATCAAAAACGCCCGATTTTTGATGAAAGAGATAACCACCCCCCCTTACGACATGCTTCTGAAACTAAAAAAATGGTCCGTTTTCAAATGTTGCCTCTTTGAACTACAATTCACATTTGTACGTGGAAAATCACTTTTAAAGATAAAATGAGATGTTTAAAGTGATTTTCATGCTTCCAGGGGCCTTAAACACAAGATTTGAGAAATCTGTAGAAGTGAATGAAAATGGCCAATTTACTCATTCTGAGGCCTTAAAAAGTGTTTTTCCTCCACGGGAAGTGAATTAAGTAACATTTGAAGGCCTTCATTGTTCAAGCGAAAACGCCCGATTTTTGACGAAAGAGATAACCACCCCCCTTACGACATGCTTCAGAAACTAAAAAAATGGTCCGTTTTCAAATGTTGCCTCTTTGAACTACAATTCACATTTGTACGTGGAAAATCGTATTTTAAAGATAAAATGAGATGTTTAAAGTGATTTTCATGCTTCCAGGGGCCTTAAACACAAGATTTGAGGAATGGGTAAAAGTGAATAAAAATGGCCAATTTACTCACTCTGCGGCCTTAAAAAGTGTTTCTCCTCCACGGGAAGTGAATAAAATACCATTTGGAGGCCTTTACTGTTCAATCAAAAGCGACTGTTTTTTGGAGAAAGAGATAACCACCCCCCCTTACGACATGCTTCAGAAACGAAAAAAATGGTCGATTTTCAAATGTTGCGTCTTTGAACGACAATTCACATTTGTACGTGGATAATCACTTTTAGAGATAAAATTAGATGTTTAAAGTGATTTTCAAGCTTCCAGGGGCCCTAAACACAAGATTTGAGAAATGGGTAAAAATGAATGAAAATGGCCAATTTACTCATTCTGAGGCCTTAAAAGTGTTTCTCCTCCATGGGAAGTGAATTAAATACCATTTGGAGGCCAAAATTGTTCAAGCGAAAACGCCTGATTTTTGATGAAAGAGATAACCACCCCCCCTTACGACATGCTTCTGAAACTAAAAAAATGGTTCATTTTCAAATGTTGCGTCTTTGAACGACAATTCACATTTGTATGTGGATAATCACTTTTAGAGATAAAATTAGATGTTTAAAGTGATTTTCAAGCTTCCAGGGGCCCTAAACACAAGATTTGAGAAATGGGTAAAAATGAATGAAAATGGCCAATTTACTCATTCTGAGGCCTTAAAAGTGTTTCTCCTCCATGGGAAGTGAATTAAATACCATTTGGAGGCCGTTATTGTTCAAGCGAAAACGCCTGATTTTTGATGAAAGAGATAACCACCCCCCCTTACGACATGCTTCTGAAACTAAAAAAATGGTTCATTTTCAAATGTTGCGTCTTTGAACTACAATTAACATTGTACTTGGATAATCATTTTTGAGATAAAATGAGATGTTTAAAGTGATTTTCAAGCTTCCAGGGGACCTAAACACAAGATTTGAGAAATGGGTAAACGTGAATGAAAATGGCCAATTTATTCACTCTGAGGCCTTAAAAAGTTTTTCTTCACCCAAGAAAGTGAATTAAACGACATTTGTAGGCCTTTATTGTTCAATCAAAAACGCCCGATTTTTGATGAAAGAGATAACCACCCCCCCTTACGACATGCTTCAGAAACTAAAAAAATGGTCCGTTTTCAAATGTTGCCTCTTTGAACTACAATTCACATTTGTACGTGGAAAATCACTTTTAAAGATAAAATGAGATGTTTAAAGTGATTTTCATGCTTCCAGGGGCCTTAAACACAAGATTTGAGGAATGGGTAGAAGTGAATGAAAATGGCCAATTTACTCATTCTGAGGCCTTAAAAAGTGTTTCTCCTCCACGGGAAGTGAATTAAGTAATATTTGGAGGCCTTTATTGTTCAAGCGAAAACGCCCGATTTTTGACGAAAGAGATAACCACCCCCCCCCTTACGACATGCTTGAGAAACTAAAAAAATGGTCCGTTTTCAAATGTTGCCTCTTTGAACTACAATATACATTTGTACGTGGAAAATCACTTTTAAAGATAAAAGGAGATGTTTAAAGTGATTTTCATGCTTCCAGGGGCCTTAAACACAAGATTTGAGGAATGGGTAGAAGTGAATGAAAATGGCCAATTTACTCATTCTGAGGCCTTAAAAAGTGTTTCTCCTCCACGGGAAGTGAATAAAATACCATTTGGAGGCCTTTATTGTTCAATCAAAAACGACTCTTTTTTGGAGAAAGAGATAACCACCCCCCCTTACGACATGCTTCAGAAACGAAAAAAATGGTCCATTTTCTAATGTTGCGTCTTTGAACGACAATTCACATTTGTACGTGGATAATCACTTTTAGAGATAAAATTAGATGTTTAAATTGATTTTCAAGCTTCCAGGGTCCCTAAACACAAGATTTGAGAAATGGGTAAATGTGAATGAAAATGGCCAATTTATTCACTCTGAGGCCTTAAAAAGTTTTTCTCCACCCAAGAAAGTGAATTAAATAACATTTGTAGGCCTTTATTGTTCAATCAAAAACGCCCGATTTTTGATGAAAGAGATAACCACCCCCCCTTACGACATGCTTCTGAAACTAAAAAAATGGTCCGTTTTCAAATGTTGCCTCTTTGAACTACAATTCACATTTGTACGTGGAAAATCACTTTTAAAGATAAAATGAGATGTTTAAAGTGATTTTCATGCTTCCAGGGGCCTTAAACACAAGATTTGAGGAATCTGTAGAAGTGAATGAAAATGGCCAATTTACTCATTCTGAGGCCTTAAAAAGTGTTTCTCCTCCACGGGAAGTGAATTAAGTAACATTTGGAGGCCTTCATTGTTCAAGCGAAAACGCCTGATTTTTGATGAAAGAGATAACCACCCCCCCTTACGACATGCTTCTGAAACTAAAAAAATGGTTCATTTTCAAATGTTGCGTCTTTGAACTACAATTAACATTGTACTTGGATAATCATTTTTGAGATAAAATGAGATGTTTAAAGTGATTTTCAAGCTTCCAGGGGACCTAAACACAAGATTTGAGAAATGGGTAAACGTGAATGAAAATGGCCAATTTATTCACTCTGAGGCCTTAAAAAGTTTTTCTTCACCCAAGAAAGTGAATTAAACGACATTTGTAGGCCTTTATTGTTCAATCAAAAACGCCCGATTTTTGATGAAAGAGATAACCACCCCCCCTTACGACATGCTTCAGAAACTAAAAAAATGGTCCGTTTTCAAATGTTGCCTCTTTGAACTACAATTCACATTTGTACGTGGAAAATCACTTTTAAAGATAAAATGAGATGTTTAAAGTGATTTTCATGCTTCCAGGGGCCTTAAACACAAGATTTGAGGAATGGGTAGAAGTGAATGAAAATGGCCAATTTACTCATTCTGAGGCCTTAAAAAGTGTTTCTCCTCCACGGGAAGTGAATTAAGTAATATTTGGAGGCCTTTATTGTTCAAGCGAAAACGCCCGATTTTTGACGAAAGAGATAACCAGCCCCCCTTACGACATGCTTGAGAAACTAAAAAAATGGTCCGTTTTCAAATGTTGCCTCTTTGAACTACAATATACATTTGTACGTGGAAAATCACTTTTAAAGATAAAAGGAGATGTTTAAAGTGATTTTCATGCTTCCAGGGGCCTTAAACACAAGATTTGAGGAATGGGTAGAAGTGAATGAAAATGGCCAATTTACTCATTCTGAGGCCTTAAAAAGTGTTTCTCCTCCACGGGAAGTGAATAAAATACCATTTGGAGGCCTTTATTGTTCAATCAAAAACGACTCTTTTTTTGGAGAAAGAGATAACCACCCCCCCTTACGACATGCTTCAGAAACGAAAAAAATGGTCCATTTTCAAATGTTGCGTCTTTGAACGACAATTCACATTTGTACGTGGATAATCACTTTTAGAGATAAAATTAGATGTTTAAATTGATTTTCAAGCTTCCAGGGTCCCTAAACACAAGATTTGAGAAATGGGTAAATGTGAATGAAAATGGCCAATTTATTCACTCTGAGGCCTTAAAAAGTTTTTCTCCACCCAAGAAAGTGAATTAAATAACATTTGTAGGCCTTTATTGTTCAATCAAAAACGCCCGATTTTTGATGAAAGAGATAACCACCCCCCCTTACGACATGCTTCTGAAACTAAAAAAATGGTCCGTTTTCAAATGTTGCCTCTTTGAACTACAATTCACATTTGTACGTGGAAAATCACTTTTAAAGATAAAATGAGATGTTTAAAGTGATTTTCATGCTTCCAGGGGCCTTAAACACAAGATTTGAGGAATCTGTAGAAGTGAATGAAAATGGCCAATTTACTCATTCTGAGGCCTTAAAAAGTGTTTCTCCTCCACGGGAAGTGAATTAAGTAACATTTGGAGGCCTTCATTGTTCAAGCGAAAACGCCCGATTTTTGACGAAAGAGATAACCACCCCCCTTACGACATGCTTCAGAAACTAAAAAAATGGTCCGTTTTCAAATGTTGCCTCTTTGAACTACAATTCACATTTGTACGTGGAAAATCGTATTTTAAAGATAAAATGAGATGTTTAAAGTGATTTTCATGCTTCCAGGGGCCTTAAACACAAGATTTGAGGAATGGGTAAAAGTGAATAAAAATGGCCAATTTACTCACTCTGCGGCCTTAAAAAGTGTTTCTCCTCCACGGGAAGTGAATAAAATACCATTTGGAGGCCTTTACTGTTCAATCAAAAACGACTGTTTTTTGGAGAAAGAGATAACCACCCCCCCTTACGACATGCTTCAGAAACGAAAAAAATGGTCGATTTTCAAATGTTGCGTCTTTGAACGACAATTCACATTTGTACGTGGATAATCACTTTTAGAGATAAAATTAGATGTTTAAAGTGATTTTCAAGCTTCCAGGGGCCCTAAACACAAGATTTGAGAAATGGGTAAAAATGAATGAAAATGGCCAATTTACTCATTCTGAGGCCTTAAAAGTGTTTCTCCTCCATGGGAAGTGAATTAAATACCATTTGGAGGCCGTTATTGTTCAAGCGAAAACGCCTGATTTTTGATGAAAGAGATAACCACCCCCCCTTACGACATGCTTCTGAAACTAAAAAAATGGTTCATTTTCAAATGTTGCGTCTTTGAACTACAATTAACATTGTACTTGGATAATCATTTTTGAGATAAAATGAGATGTTTAAAGTGATTTTCAAGCTTCCAGGGGACCTAAACACAAGATTTGAGAAATGGGTAAACGTGAATGAAAATGGCCAATTTATTCACTCTGAGGCCTTAAAAAGTTTTTCTTCACCCAAGAAAGTGAATTAAACGACATTTGTAGGCCTTTATTGTTCAATCAAAAACGCCCGATTTTTGATGAAAGAGATAACCACCCCCCCTTACGACATGCTTCAGAAACTAAAAAAATGGTCAGTTTTCAAATGTTGCCTCTTTGAACTACAATTCACATTTGTACGTGGAAAATCACTTTTAAAGATAAAATGAGATGTTTAAAGTGATTTTCATGCTTCCAGGGGCCTTAAACACAAGATTTGAGGAATGGGTAGAAGTGAATGAAAATGGCCAATTTACTCATTCTGAGGCCTTAAAAAGTGTTTCTCCTCCACGGGAAGTGAATTAAGTAATTTTTGGAGGCCTTTATTGTTCAAGCGAAAACGCCCGATTTTTGACGAAAGAGATAACCACCCCCCCTTACGACATGCTTCAGAAACTAAAAAAATGGTCCGTTTTCAAATGTTGCCTCTTTGAACTACAATTCACATTTGTACGTGGAAAATCACTTTTAAAGATAAAATGAGATGTTTAAAGTGATTTTCATGCTTCCAGGGGCCTTAAACACAAGATTTGAGAAATGGGTAAACGTGAATGAAAATGGCCAATTTACTCACTCTGCGGCCTTAAAAAGTGTTTCTCCTCCACGGGAAGTGAATAAAATAACATTTGGAGGCCTTTCTTGTTCAAGCGAAAACGCCCGATCCGATTTTTGACGAAAGAGATAACCACCCGCCTTACGACATGCTTCAGAAACTGAAAAAATGGTCCGTTTTCAAATGTTGCCTCTTTGAACTACAATTCACATTTTTACGTTGAAAATCACTTTTAAAGATAAAATGAGATGTTTAAAGTGATTTTCATGCTTCCAGGGGCCTTAAACACAAGATTTGAGGAATGGGTAGAAGTGAATGAAAATGGCCAATTTACTCACTCCGCGGCCTTAAAAAGTGTTTCTCCTCCACGGGAAGTGAATAAAATAACATTTGGAGGCCTTTATTGTTCAATCAAAAATGCCCGATTTTTGATGAAAGAGATAACCACCCCCCCTTACGACATGCTTCAGAAACTAAAAAAATGGTCAGTTTTCAAATGTTGCCTCTTTGAACTACAATTCACATTTGTACGTGGAAAATCACTTTTAAAGATTAAATGAGATGTTTAAAGTGATTTTCATGCTTCCAGTGGCCTTAAACACAAGATTTGAGGAATGAGTAGAAGTGAATGAAAATGGCCAATTTACTCATACTGAGGCCTTACAAAAATGTTTCTCCACCACGGGAAGTGAATTAAATAACATTTGTAGGCCTTTATTGTTCAAGCGAAAACGCCCGATCCGATTTTTGACGAAAGAGATAACCACCCGCCTTACGACATGCTTCAGAAACTAAAAAAATGGTCCGTTTTCAAATGTTGCCTCTTTGAACTACAATTCACATTTGTACGTGGAAAATCACTTTTAAGGATTAAAATGAGATGTTTAAAGTGATTTTCATGCTTCCAGGGGCCTTAAACACAAGATTTGAGGAATGGGTAGAAGTGAATGAAAATGGCCAATTTACTCATTCTGAGGCCTTAAAAAGTGTTTCTCTTCCACGGGAAGTGAATTAAATAACATTTGTAGGCCTTTATTGTTCAAGCGAAAACGCCTGGTTTTTGGTGAGAGAGATAACCACCCCCCCTTACGACATGCTTCAGAAACGAAAAAAATGGTCCATTTTCAAATGTTGCCTCTTTGAACTACAATTCACATTTGTACGTGGATAATCACTTTTAGAGATAAAATTAGATGTTTAAAGTGATTTTCAAGCTTCCAAGGGCCCTAAACACAAGATTTGAGAAATGGGTAAATGTGAATGAAAATGGCCAATTTATTCACTCTGAGGCCTTAAAAAGTTTTTCTCCACCCAAGAAAGTGAATTAAATAACATTTGTAGGTCTTTATTGTTCAATCAAAAACGCCTGATTTTTGACGAAAGAGATAACCACCCCCCCCTTACGACATGCTTCAGAAACTAAAAAAATGGTCCGTTTTCAAATGTTGCCTCTTTGAACTACAATTCACATTTGTACGTGGAAAATCACTTCTAAAGATAAAATGAGATGTTTAAAGTGATTTTCATGCTTCCAGGGGCCTTAAACACAAGATTTGAGGAATGGGTAGAAGTGAATGAAAATGGCCAATTTACTCATTCTGAGGCCTTAAAAAGTGTTTCTCCTCCACGGGAAGTGAATTAAGTAACATTTGGAGGCCTTCATTGTTCAAGCGAAAACGCCCGATTTTTGACGAAAGAGATAACCACCCCCCCTTACGACATGCTTCAGAAACTAAAAAAATGGTCCGTTTTCAAATGTTGCCTCTTTGAACTACAATTCACATTTGTACGTGGAAAATCGTATTTTAAAGATAAAATGAGATGTTTAAAGTGATTTTCATGCTTCCAGGGGCCTTAAACACAAGATTTGAGGAATGGGTAAAAGTGAATGAAAATGGCCAATTTACTCACTCTGCGGCCTTAAAAAGTGTTTCTCCTCCACGGGAAGTGAATAAAATACCATTTGGAGGCCTTTATTGTTCAATCAAAAACGACTGTTTTTTGGAGAAAGAGATAACCACCCCCCCTTACGACATGCTTCAGAAAAGAAAAAAATGGTCCATTTTCAAATGTTGCGTCTTTGAACGACAATTCACATTTGTACGTGGATAATCACTTTTAGAGATAAAATTAGATGTTTAAAGTGATTTTCAAGCTTCCAGGGGCCCTAAACACAAGATTTGAGAAATGGGTAAAAATGAATGAAAATGGCCAATTTACTCATTCTGAGGCCTTAAAAGTGTGTCTCCTCCATGGGAAGTGAATTAAATACCATTTGGAGGCCGTTATTGTTCAAGCGAAAACGCCTGATTTTTGATGAAAGAGATAACCACCCCCCCTTACGACATGCTTCTGAAACTAAAAAAATGGTTCATTTTCAAATGTTGCGTCTTTGAACTACAATTAACATTGTACTTGGATAATCATTTTTGAGATAAAATGAGATGTTTAAAGTGATTTTCAAGCTTCCAGGGGACCTAAACACAAGATTTGAGAAATGGGTAAACGTGAATGAAAATGGCCAATTTATTCACTCTGAGGCCTTAAAAAGTTTTTCTTCACCCAAGAAAGTGAATTAAACGACATTTGTAGGCCTTTATTGTTCAATCAAAAACGCCCGATTTTTGATGAGAGAGATAACCACCCCCCCTTACGACATGCTTCAGAAACTAAAAAAATGGTCAGTTTTCAAATGTTGCCTCTTTGAACTACAATTCACATTTGTACGTGGAAAATCACTTTTAAAGATAAAATGAGATGTTTAAAGTGATTTTCATGCTTCCAGGGGCCTTAAACACAAGATTTGAGGAATGGGTAGAAGTGAATGAAAATGGCCAATTTACTCATTCTGAGGCCTTAAAAAGTGTTTCTCCTCCACGGGAAGTGAATTAAGTAATTTTTGGAGGCCTTTATTGTTCAAGCGAAAACGCCCGACTTTTGACGAAAGAGATAACCACCCCCCCTTACGACATGCTTCAGAAACTAAAAAAATGGTCCGTTTTCAAATGTTGCCTCTTTGAACTACAATTCACATTTGTACGTGGAAAATCACTTTTAAAGATCAAATGAGATGTTTAAAGTGATTTTCATGCTTCCAGGGGCCTTAAACACAAGATTTGAGGAATGGGTAGAAGTGAATGAAAATGGCCAATTTACTCATTCTGAGGCCTTAAAAAGTGTTTCTCCTCCACGGGAAGTGAATTAAGTATTTTTTGGAGGCCTTTATTGTTCAAGCGAAAACGCCTGACTTTTGACGAAAGAGATAACCACCCCCCCCTTACGACATGCTTCAGAAACTAAAAAAATGGTCCGTTTTCAAATGTTGCCTCTTTGAACTACAATTCACATTTGTACGTGGAAAATCACTTTTAAAGATAAAATGAGATGTTTAAAGTGATTTTCATGCTTCCAGGGGCCTTAAACACAAGATTTGAGGAATGGGTAGAAGTGAATGAAAATGGCCAATTTACTCATTCTGAGGCCTTAAAAAGTGTTTCTCCTCCACGGGAAGTGAATTAAGTAATATTTGGAGGCCTTTATTGTTCAAGCGAAAACGTCCGATTTTTGACGAAAGAGATAACCATTCCCCCTTACGACATGCTTCAGAAACTAAAAAAATGGTCCGTTTTCAAATGTTGCCTCTTTGAACTACAATATACATTTGTACGTGGAAAATCACTTTTAAAGATAAAAGGAGATGTTTAAAGTGATTTTCATGCTTCCAGGGGCCTTAAACACAAGATTTGAGGAATGGGTAGAAGTGAATGAAAATGGCCAATTTACTCATTCTGAGGCCTTAAAAAGTGTTTGTCCTCCACGGGAAGTGAATAAAATATCATTTGGAGGCCTTTATTGTTCAATCAAAAACGACTGTTTTTTGGAGAAAGAGATAACCACCCCCCCTTACGACATGCTTCAGAAACGAAAAAAATGGTCCAGTTTCAAATGTTGCGTCTTTGAACGACAATTCACATTTGTACGTGGATAATCACTTTTAGAGATAAAATTAGATGTTTAAAGTGATTTTCAAGCTTCCAGGGTCCCTAAACACAAGATTTGAGAAATGGGTAAATGTGAATGAAAATGGCCTATTTATTCACTCTGAGGCCTTAAAAAGTTTTTCTCCACCCAAGAAAGTGAATTAAATAACATTTGTAGGCCTTTATTGTTCAATCAAAAACGCCCGATTTTTGATGAAAGAGATAACCACCCCCCCTTACGACATGCTTCAGAAACTAAAAAAATTGGTCCGTTTTCAAATGTTGCCTCTTTGAACTACAATTCACATTTGTACGTGGAAAATCACTTTTAAAGATAAAATGAGATGTTTAAAGTGATTTTCATGCTTCCAGGGGCCTTAAACACAAGATTTGAGGAATGGGTAGAAGTGAATGAAAATGGCCAATTTACTCATTCTGAGGCCTTAAAAAGTGTTTCTCCTCCACGGGAAGTGAATTAAGTAACATTTGGAGGCCTTCATTGTTCAAGCGAAAATGCCCGATTTTTGACGAAAGAGATAACCACCCCCCCTTACGACATGCTTCAGAAACTAAAAAAATGGTCCGTTTTCAAATGTTGCCTCTTTGAACTACAATTCACATTTGTACGTGGAAAATCGTATTTTAAAGATAAAATGAGATGTTTAAAGTGATTTTCATGCTTCCAGGGGCCTTAAACACAAGATTTGAGGAATGGGTAAAAATGAATGAAAATGGCCAATTTACTCACTCTGCGGCCTTAAAAAGTGTTTCTCCTCCATGGGAAGTGAATTAAATACCATTTGGAGGCCGTTATTGTTCAAGCGAAAACGCCTGATTTTTGATGAAAGAGATAACCACCCCCCCTTACGACATGCTTCTGAAACTAAAAAAATGGTTCATTTTCAAATGTTGCGTCTTTGAACTACAATTAACATTGTACTTGGATAATCATTTTTGAGATAAAATGAGATGTTTAAAGTGATTTTCAAGCTTCCAGGGGACCTAAACACAAGATTTGAGAAATGGGTAAACGTGAATGAAAATGGCCAATTTATTCACTCTGAGGCCTTAAAAAGTTTTTCTCCACCCAAGAAAGTGAATTAAACGACATTTGTAGGCCTTTATTGTTCAATCAAAAACGCCCGATTTTTGATGAAAGAGATAACCACCCCCCCTTACGACATGCTTCAGAAACTAAAAAAATGGTCAGTTTTCAAATGTTGCCTCTTTGAACTACAATTCACATTTGTACGTGGAAAATCACTTTTAAAGATAAAATGAGATGTTTAAAGTGATTTTCATGCTTCCAGGGGCCTTAAACACAAGATTTGAGGAATGGGTAGAAGTGAATGAAAATGGCCAATTTACTCATTCTGAGGCCTTAAAAAGTGTTTCTCCTCCACGGGAAGTGAATTAAGTAATTTTTGGAGGCCTTTATTGTTCAAGCGAAAACGCCCGATTTTTGACGAAAGAGATAACCACCCCCCCTTACGACATGCTTCAGAAACTAAAAAAATGGTCCGTTTTCAAATGTTGCGTCTTTGAACGACAATTCACATTTGTACGTGGATAATCACTTTTAGAGATAAAATTAGATCTTTAAAGTGATTTTCAAGCTTCCAGGGGCCCTAAACACAAGATTTGAGAAATGGGTAAAAATGAATGAAAATGGCCAATTTACTCATTCTGAGGCCTTAAAAGTGTTTCTCCTCCATGGGAAGTGAATTAAATACCATTTGGAGGCCGTTATTGTTCAAGCGAAAACGCCTGATTTTTGATGAAAGAGATAACCACCCCCCCTTACGACATGCTTCTGAAACTAAAAAAATGGTTCATTTTCAAATGTTGCGTCTTTGAACTACAATTAACATTGTACTTGGATAATCATTTTTGAGATAAAATGAGATGTTTAAAGTGATTTTCAAGCTTCCAGGGGACCTAAACACAAGATTTGAGAAATGGGTAAACGTGAATGAAAATGGCCAATTTATTCACTCTGAGGCCTTAAAAAGTTTTTCTTCACCCAAGAAAGTGAATTAAACGACATTTGTAGGCCTTTATTGTTCAATCAAAAACGCCCGATTTTTGATGAAAGAGATAACCACCCCCCCTTACGACATGCTTCAGAAACTAAAAAAATGGTCCGTTTTCAAATGTTGCCTCTTTGAACTACAATTCACATTTGTACGTGGAAAATCACTTTTAAAGATAAAATGAGATGTTTAAAGTGATTTTCATGCTTCCAGGGGCCTTAAACACAAGATTTGAGGAATGGGTAGAAGTGAATGAAAATGGCCAATTTACTCATTCTGAGGCCTTAAAAAGTGTTTCTCCTCCACGGGAAGTGAATTAAGTAATATTTGGAGGCCTTTATTGTTCAAGCGAAAACGCCCGATTTTTGACGAAAGAGATAACCACCCCCCCCTTACGACATGCTTCAGAAACTAAAAAAATGGTCCGTTTTCAAATGTTGCCTCTTTGAACTACAATATACATTTGTACGTGGAAAATCACTTTTAAAGATAAAAGGAGATGTTTAAAGTGATTTTCATGCTTCCAGGGGCCTTAAACACAAGATTTGAGGAATGGGTAGAAGTGAATGAAAATGGCCAATTTACTCATTCTGAGGCCTTAAAAAGTGTTTCTCCTCCACGGGAAGTGAATAAAATACCATTTGGAGGCCTTTATTGTTCAATCAAAAACGACTCTTTTTTGGAGAAAGAGATAACCACCCCCCCTTACGACATGCTTCAGAAACGAAAAAAATGGTCCATTTTCAAATGTTGCGTCTTTGAACGACAATTCACATTTGTACGTGGATAATCACTTTTAGAGATAAAATTAGATGTTTAAATTGATTTTCAAGCTTCCAGGGTCCCTAAACACAAGATTTGAGAAATGGGTAAATGTGAATGAAAATGGCCAATTTATTCACTCTGAGGCCTTAAAAAGTTTTTCTCCACCCAAGAAAGTGAATTAAATAACATTTGTAGGCCTTTATTGTTCAATCAAAAACGCCCGATTTTTGATGATAGAGATAACCACCCCCCCTTACGACATGCTTCAGAAACTAAAAAAACGGTCCGTTTTCAAATGTTGCCTCTTTGAACTACAATTCACATTTGTACGTGGAAAATCACTTTTAAAGATAAAATGAGATGTTTAAAGTGATTTTCATGCTTCCAGGGGCCTTAAACACAAGATTTGAGGAATCTGTAGAAGTGAATGAAAATGGCCAATTTACTCATTCTGAGGCCTTAAAAAGTGTTTCTCCTCCACGGGAAGTGAATTAAGTAACATTTGGAGGCCTTCATTGTTCAAGCGAAAACGCCCGATTTTTGACGAAAGAGATAACCACCCCCCTTACGACATGCTTCAGAAACTAAAAAAATGGTCCGTTTTCAAATGTTGCCTCTTTGAACTACAATTCACATTTGTACGTGGAAAATCGTATTTTAAAGATAAAATGAGATGTTTAAAGTGATTTTCATGCTTCCAGGGGCCTTAAACACAAGATTTGAGGAATGGGTAAAAGTGAATAAAAATGGCCAATTTACTCACTCTGCGGCCTTAAAAAGTGTTTCTCCTCCACGGGAAGTGAATAAAATACCATTTGGAGGCCTTTACTGTTCAATCAAAAACGACTGTTTTTTGGAGAAAGAGATAACCACCCCCCCTTACGACATGCTTCAGAAACGAAAAAAATGGTCGATTTTCAAATGTTGCGTCTTTGAACGACAATTCACATTTGTACGTGGATAATCACTTTTAGAGATAAAATTAGATGTTTAAAGTGATTTTCAAGCTTCCAGGGGCCCTAAACACAAGATTTGAGAAATGGGTAAAAATGAATGAAAATGGCCAATTTACTCATTCTGAGGCCTTAAAAGTGTTTCTCCTCCATGGGAAGTGAATTAAATACCATTTGGAGGCCGTTATTGTTCAAGCGAAAACGCCTGATTTTTGATGAAAGAGATAACCACCCCCCCTTACGACATGCTTCTGAAACTAAAAAAATGGTTCATTTTCAAATGTTGCGTCTTTGAACTACAATTAACATTGTACTTGGATAATCATTTTTGAGATAAAATGAGATGTTTAAAGTGATTTTCAAGCTTCCAGGGGACCTAAACACAAGATTTGAGAAATGGGTAAACGTGAATGAAAATGGCCAATTTATTCACTCTGAGGCCTTAAAAAGTTTTTCTTCACCCAAGAAAGTGAATTAAACGACATTTGTAGGCCTTTATTGTTCAATCAAAAACGCCCGATTTTTGATGAGAGAGATAACCACCCCCCCTTACGACATGCTTCAGAAACTAAAAAAATGGTCAGTTTTCAAATGTTGCCTCTTTGAACTACAATTCACATTTGTACGTGGAAAATCACTTTTAAAGATAAAATGAGATGTTTAAAGTGATTTTCATACTTCCAGGGGCCTTAAACACAAGATTTGAGGAATGGGTAGAAGTGAATGAAAATGGCCAATTTACTCATTCTGAGGCCTTAAAAAGTGTTTCTCCTCCACGGGAAGTGAATTAAGTAATTTTTGGAGGCCTTTATTGTTCAAGCGAAAACGCCCGATTTTTGACGAAAGAGATAACCACCCCCCCTTACGACATGCTTCAGAAACTAAAAAAATGGTCCGTTTTCAAATGTTGCCTCTTTGAACTACAATTCACATTTGTACGTGGAAAATCACTTTTAAAGATAAAATGAGATGTTTAAAGTGATTTTCATGCTTCCAGGGGCCTTAAACACAAGATTTGAGAAATGGGTAAACGTGAATGAAAATGGCCAATTTACTCACTCTGCGGTCTTAAAAAGTGTTTCTCCTCCACGGGAAGTGAATAAAATAACATTTGGAGGCCTTTATTGTTCAAGCGAAAACGCCTGATCCGATTTTTGACGAAAGAGATAACCACCCGCCTTACGACATGCTTCAGAAACTGAAAAAATGGTCCGTTTTCAAATGTTGCCTCTTTGAACTACAATTCACATTTTTACGTTGAAAATCACTTTTAAAGATAAAATGAGATGTTTAAAGTGATTTTCATGCTTCCAGGGGCCTTAAACACAAGATTTGAGGAATGGGTAGAAGTGAATGAAAATGGCCAATTTACTCACTCCGCGGCCTTAAAAAGTGTTTCTCCTCCACGGGAAGTGAATAAAATAACATTTGGAGGCCTTTATTGTTCAATCAAAAATGCCCGATTTTTGATGAAAGAGATAACCACCCCCCCTTACGACATGCTTCAGAAACTAAAAAAATGGTCAGTTTTCAAATGTTGCCTCTTTGAACTACAATTCACATTTGTACGTGGAAAATCACTTTTAAAGATTAAATGAGATGTTTAAAGTGATTTTCATGCTTCCAGTGGCCTTAAACACAAGATTTGAGGAATGAGTAGAAGTGAATGAAAATGGCCAATTTACTCATTCTGAGGCCTTAAAAAATGTTTCTCCACCACGGGAAGTGAATTAAATAACATTTGTAGGCCTTTATTGTTCAAGCGAAAACGCCCGATCCGATTTTTGACGAAAGAGATAACCACCCGCCTTACGACATGCTTCAGAAACTAAAAAAATGGTCCGTTTTCAAATGTTGCCTCTTTGAACTACAATTCACATTTGTACGTGGAAAATCACTTTTAAGGATTAAAATGAGATGTTTAAAGTGATTTTCATGCTTCCAGGGGCCTTAAACACAAGATTTGAGGAATGGGTAGAAGTGAATGAAAATGGCCAATTTACTCATTCTGAGGCCTTAAAAAGTGTTTCTCTTCCACGGGAAGTGAATTAAATAACATTTGTAGGCCTTTATTGTTCAAGCGAAAACGCCTGTTTTTTGGTGAGAGAGATAACCACCCCCCCTTACGACATGCTTCAGAAACGAAAAAAATGGTCCATTTTCAAATGTTGCCTCTTTGAACTACAATTCACATTTGTACGTGGATAATCACTTTTAGAGATAAAATTAGATGTTTAAAGTGATTTTCAAGCTTCCAGGGGCCCTAAACACAAGATTTGAGAAATGGGTAAATGTGAATGAAAATGGCCAATTTATTCACTCTGAGGCCTTAAAAAGTTTTTCTCCACCCAAGAAAGTGAATTAAATAACATTTGTAGGTCTTTATTGTTCAATCAAAAACGCCCGATTTTTGACGAAAGAGATAACCACCCCCCCCTTACGACATGCTTCAGAAACTAAAAAAATGGTCCGTTTTCAAATGTTGCCTCTTTGAACTACAATTCACATTTGTACGTGGAAAATCGTATTTTAAAGATAAAATGAGATGTTTAAAGTGATTTTCATGCTTCCAGGGGCCTTAAACACAAGATTTGAGGAATGGGTAAAAGTGAATGAAAATGGCCAATTTACTCACTCTGCGGCCTTAAAAAGTGTTTCTCCTCCACGGGAAGTGAATAAAATACCATTTGGAGGCCTTTATTGTTCAATCAAAAACGACTGTTTTTTGGAGAAAGAGATAACCACCCCCCCTTACGACATGCTTCAGAAACGAAAAAAATGGTCGATTTTCAAATGTTGCGTCTTTGAACGACAATTCACATTTGTACGTGGATAATCACTTTTAGAGATAAAATTAGATGTTTAAAGTGATTTTCAAGCTTCCAGGGGCCCTAAACACAAGATTTGAGAAATGGGTAAAAATGAATGAAAATGGCCAATTTACTCATTCTGAGGCCTTAAAAGTGTTTCTCCTCCATGGGAAGTGAATTAAATACCATTTGGAGGCTGTTATTGTTCAAGCGAAAACGCCTGATTTTTGATGAAAGAGATAACCACCCCCCCTTACGACATGCTTCTGAAACTAAAAAAATGGTTCATTTTCAAATGTTGCGTCTTTGAACTACAATTAACATTGTACTTGGATAATCATTTTTGAGATAAAATGAGATGTTTAAAGTGATTTTCAAGCTTCCAGGGGACCTAAACACAAGATTTGAGAAATGGGTAAACGTGAATGAAAATGGCCAATTTATTCACTCTGAGGCCTTAAAAAGTTTTTCTTCACCCAAGAAAGTGAATTAAACGACATTTGTAGGCCTTTATTGTTCAATCAAAAACGCCCGATTTTTGATGAAAGAGATAACCACCCCCCCTTACGACATGCTTCAGAAACTAAAAAAATGGTCCGTTTTCAAATGTTGCCTCTTTGAACTACAATTCACATTTGTACGTGGAAAATCACTTTTAAAGATAAAATGAGATGTTTAAAGTGATTTTCATGCTTCCAGGGGCCTTAAACACAAGATTTGAGGAATGGGTAGAAGTGAATGAAAATGGCCAATTTACTCATTCTGAGGCCTTAAAAAGTGTTTCTCCTCCACGGGAAGTGAATTAAGTAATATTTGGAGGCCTTTATTGTTCAAGCGAAAACGCCCGATTTTTGACGAAAGAGATAACCACCCCCCCTTACGACATGCTTCAGAAACTAAAAAAATGGTCCGTTTTCAAATGTTGCCTCTTTGAACTACAATATACATTTGTACGTGGAAAATCACTTTTAAAGATAAAAGGAGATGTTTAAAGTGATTTTCATGCTTCCAGGGGCCTTAAACACAAGATTTGAGGAATGGGTAGAAGTGAATGAAAATGGCCAATTTACTCATTCTGAGGCCTTAAAAAGTTTTTCTCCTCCACGGGAAGTGAATAAAATACCATTTGGAGGCCTTTATTGTTCAATCAAAATCGACTCTTTTTTGGAGAAAGAGATAACCACCCCCCCTTACGACATGCTTCAGAAACGAAAAAAATGGTCCATTTTCAAATGTTGCGTCTTTGAACGACAATTCACATTTGTACGTGGATAATCACTTTTAGAGATAAAATTAGATGTTTAAAGTGATTTTCAAGCTTCCAGGGTCCCTAAACACAAGATTTGAGAAATGGGTAAATGTGAATGAAAATGGCCAATTTATTCACTCTGAGGCCTTAAAAAGTTTTTCTCCACCCAAGAAAGTGAATTAAATAACATTTGTAGGCCTTTATTGTTCAATCAAAAACGCCCGATTTTTGATGAAAGAGATAACCACCCCCCCTTACGACATGCTTCAGAAACTAAAAAAATGGTCCATTTTCAAATGTTGCCTCTTTGAACTACAATTCACATTTGTACGTGGAAAATCACTTTTAAAGATAAAATGAGATGTTTAAAGTGATTTTCATGCTTCCAGGGGCCTTAAACACAAGATTTGAGGAATGGGTAGAAGTGAATGAAAATGGCCAATTTACTCATTCTGAGGCCTTAAAAAGTGTTCCTCCTCCACGGGAAGTGAATTAAGTAATTTTTGGAGGCCTTTATTGTTCAAGCGAAAACGCCCGATTTTTGACGAAAGAGATAACCACCCCCCCTTACGACATGCTTCAGAAACTAAAAAAATGGTCCGTTTTCAAATGTTGCCTCTTTGAACTACAATTCACATTTGTACGTGGAAAATCACTTTTAAAGATAAAATGAGATGTTTAAAGTGATTTTCATGCTTCCAGGGGCCTTAAACACAAGATTTGAGAAATGGGTAAACGTGAATGAAAATGGCCAATTTACTCACTCTGCGGCCTTAAAAAGTGTTTCTCCTCAACGGGAAGTGAATAAAATAACATTTGGAGGCCTTTATTGTTCAAGCGAAAACGCCCGATCCGATTTTTGACGAAAGAGATAACCACCCCCCCTTACGACATGCTTCAGAAACTAAAAAAATGGTCAGTTTTCAAATGTTGCATTTTGAACTACAATTCACATTTGTACGTGGAAAATCACTTTTAAGGATTAAAATGAGATGTTTAAAGTGATTTTCATGCTTCCAGGGGCCTTAAACACAAGATTTGAGGAATGGGTAGAAGTGAATGAAAATGGCCAATTTACTCATTCTGAGGCCTTAAAAAGTGTTTCTCCTCCATGGGAAGTGAATTAAATACCATTTGGAGGCCGTTATTGTTCAAGCGAAAACGCCTGATTTTTGATGAAAGAGATAACCACCCCCCCTTACGACATGCTTCTGAAACTAAAAAAATGGTTCATTTTCAAATGTTGCGTCTTTGAACTACAATTAACATTGTACTTGGATAATCATTTTTGAGATAAAATGAGATGTTTAAAGTGATTTTCAAGCTTCCAGGGGACCTAAACACAAGATTTGAGAAATGGGTAAACGTGAATGAAAATGGCCAATTTATTCACTCTGAGGCCTTAAAAAGTTTTTCTCCACCCAAGAAAGTGAATTAAACGACATTTGTAGGCCTTTATTGTTCAATCAAAAACGCCCGATTTTTGATGAAAGAGATAACCACCCCCCCTTACGACATGCTTCAGAAACTAAAAAAATGGTCAGTTTTCAAATGTTGCCTCTTTGAACTACAATTCACATTTGTACGTGGAAAATCACTTTTAAAGATAAAATGAGATGTTTAAAGTGATTTTCATGCTTCCAGGGGCCTTAAACACAAGATTTGAGGAATGGGTAGAAGTGAATGAAAATGGCCAATTTACTCATTCTGAGGCCTTAAAAAGTGTTTCTCCTCCACGGGAAGTGAATTAAGTAATTTTTGGAGGCCTTTATTGTTCAAGCGAAAACGCCCGATTTTTGACGAAAGAGATAACCACCCCCCCTTACGACATGCTTCAGAAACTAAAAAAATGGTCCGTTTTCAAATGTTGCCTCTTTGAACTACAATTCACATTTGTACGTGGAAAATCACTTTTAAAGATAAAATGAGATGTTTAAAGTGATTTTCATGCTTCCAGGGGCCTTAAACACAAGATTTGAGGAATGGGTAGAAGTGAATGAAAATGGCCAATTTACTCATTCTGAGGCCTTAAAAAGTGTTTCTCCTCCACGGGAAGTGAATTAAGTAATATTTGGAGGCCTTTATTGTTCAAGCGAAAACGCCCGATTTTTGACGAAAGAGATAACCACCCCCCCTTACGACATGCTTCAGAAACTAAAAAAATGGTCCGTTTTCAAATGTTGTGTCTTTGAACGACAATTCACATTTGTACGTGGATAATCACTTTTAGAGATAAAATTAGATGTTTAAAGTGATTTTCAAGCTTCCAGGGGCCCTAAACACAAGATTTGAGAAATGGGTAAAAATGAATGAAAATGGCCAATTTACTCACTCTGCGGCCTTAAAAAGTGTTTCTCCTCCACGGGAAGTGAATAAAATACCATTTGGAGGCCTTTTTTGTTCAATCAAAAACGACTGTTTTTTGGAGAAAGAGATAACCACCCCCCCTTACGACATGCTTCAGAAACGAAAAAAATGGTCCATTTTCAAATGTTGCGTCTTTGAACGACAATTCACATTTGTACGTGGATAATCACTTTTAGAGATAAAATTAGATGTTTAAAGTGATTTTCAAGCTTCCAGGGGCCCTAAACACAAGATTTGAGAAATGGGTAAAAATGGATGAAAATGACCAATTTACTCATTCTGAGGCCTTAAAAGTGTTTCTCCTCCATGGGAAGTGAATTAAATACCATTTGGAGGCCGTTATTGTTCAAGCGAAAAAGCCTGATTTTTGATGAAAGAGATAACCACCCCCCCTTACGACATGCTTCTGAAACTAAAAAAATGGTTCATTTTCAAATGTTGCGTCTTTGAACTACAATTAACATTGTACTTGGATAATCATTTTTGAGATAAAATGAGATGTTTAAAGTGATTTTCAAGCTTCCAGGGGACCTAAACACAAGATTTGAGAAATGGGTAAACGTGAATGAAAATGGCCAATTTATTCACTCTGAGGCCTTAAAAAGTTTTTCTCCACCCAAGAAAGTGAATTAAACGACATTTGTAGGCCTTTATTGTTCAATCAAAAACGCCCGATTTTTGATGAAAGAGATAACCACCCCCCCTTACGACATGCTTCAGAAACTAAAAAAATGGTCAGTTTTCAAATGTTGCCTCTTTGAACTACAATTCACATTTGTACGTGGAAAATCACTTTTAAAGATAAAATGAGATGTTTAAAGTGATTTTCATGCTTCCAGGGGCCTTAAACACAAGATTTGAGGAATGGGTAGAAGTGAATGAAAATGGCCAATTTACTCATTCTGAGGCCTTAAAAAGTGTTTCTCCTCCACGGGAAGTGAATTAAGTAATTTTTGGAGGCCTTTATTGTTCAAGCGAAAACGCCCGATTTTTGACGAAAGAGATAACCACCCCCCCTTACGACATGCTGCAGAAACTAAAAAAATGGTCCGTTTTCAAATGTTGCGTCTTTGAACGACAATTCACATTTGTACGTGGATAATCACTTTTAGAGATAAAATTAGATGTTTAAAGTGATTTTCAAGCTTCCAGGGGCCCTAAACACAAGATTTGAGAAATGGGTAAAAATGAATGAAAATGGCCAATTTACTCATTCTGAGGCCTTAAAAGTGTTTCTCCTCCATGGGAAGTGAATTAAATACCATTTGGAGGCCGTTATTGTTCAAGCGAAAACGCCTGATTTTTGATGAAAGAGATAACTACCCCCCCTTACGACATGCTTCAGAAACGAAAAAAATGGTCCATTTTCAAATGTTGCGTCTTTGAACGACAATTCACATTTGTACGTGGATAATCACTTTTAGAGATAAAATTAGATGTTTAAATTGATTTTCAAGCTTCCAGGGTCCCTAAACACAAGATTTGAGAAATGGGTAAATGTGAATGAAAATGGGCAATTTATTCACTCTGAGGCCTTAAAAAGTTTTTCTCCACCCAAGAAAGTGAATTAAATAACATTTGTAGGCCTTTATTGTTCAATCAAAAACGCCCGATTTTTGATGAAAGAGATAACCACCCCCCCTTACGACATGCTTCTGAAACTA
The DNA here is from genome assembly GCF_964204655.1 of Triturus cristatus. Taxonomy (NCBI): domain Eukaryota; kingdom Metazoa; phylum Chordata; class Amphibia; order Caudata; family Salamandridae; genus Triturus; species Triturus cristatus. Next base: position 941,908,912 of record NC_140591.1, on the reverse strand, counting down.
AAAAAATGGTCCGTTTTCAAATGTTGCCTCTTTGAACTACAATTCACATTTGTACGTGGAAAATCACTTTTAAAGATAAAATGAGATGTTTAAAGTGATTTTCATGCTTCCAGGGGCCTTAAACACAAGATTTGAGAAATCTGTAGAAGTGAATGAAAATGGCCAATTTACTCATTCTGAGGCCTTAAAAAGTGTTTTTCCTCCACGGGAAGTGAATTAAGTAACATTTGAAGGCCTTCATTGTTCAAGCGAAAACGCCCGATTTTTGACGAAAGAGATAACCACCCCCCTTACGACATGCTTCAGAAACTAAAAAAATGGTCCGTTTTCAAATGTTGCCTCTTTGAACTACAATTCACATTTGTACGTGGAAAATCGTATTTTAAAGATAAAATGAGATGTTTAAAGTGATTTTCATGCTTCCAGGGGCCTTAAACACAAGATTTGAGGAATGGGTAAAAGTGAATAAAAATGGCCAATTTACTCACTCTGCGGCCTTAAAAAGTGTTTCTCCTCCACGGGAAGTGAATAAAATACCATTTGGAGGCCTTTACTGTTCAATCAAAAGCGACTGTTTTTTGGAGAAAGAGATAACCACCCCCCCTTACGACATGCTTCAGAAACGAAAAAAATGGTCGATTTTCAAATGTTGCGTCTTTGAACGACAATTCACATTTGTACGTGGATAATCACTTTTAGAGATAAAATTAGATGTTTAAAGTGATTTTCAAGCTTCCAGGGGCCCTAAACACAAGATTTGAGAAATGGGTAAAAATGAATGAAAATGGCCAATTTACTCATTCTGAGGCCTTAAAAGTGTTTCTCCTCCATGGGAAGTGAATTAAATACCATTTGGAGGCCAAAATTGTTCAAGCGAAAACGCCTGATTTTTGATGAAAGAGATAACCACCCCCCCTTACGACATGCTTCTGAAACTAAAAAAATGGTTCATTTTCAAATGTTGCGTCTTTGAACGACAATTCACATTTGTATGTGGATAATCACTTTTAGAGATAAAATTAGATGTTTAAAGTGATTTTCAAGCTTCCAGGGTCCCTAAACACAAGATTTGAGAAATGGGTAAATGTGAATGAAAATGGCCAATTTATTCACTCTGAGGCCTTAAAAAGTTTTTCTCCACCCAAGAAAGTGAATTAAATAACATTTGTAGGCCTTTATTGTTCAATCAAAAACGCCCGATTTTTGATGAAAGAGATAACCACCCCCCCTTACGACATGCTTCAGAAACTAAAAAAATGGTCTGTTTTCAAATGTTGCGTCTTTGAACGACAATTCACATTTGTACGTGGATAATCACTTTTAGAGATAAAATTAGATGTTTAAAGTGATTTTCAAGCTTCCAGGGGCCCTAAACACAAGATTTGAGAAATGGGTAAAAATGAATGAAAATGGCCAATTTACTCATTCTGAGGCCTTAAAAGTGTTTCTCCTCCATGGGAAGTGAATTAAATACCATTTGGAGGCCGTTATTGTTCAAGCGAAAACGCCTGATTTTTGATGAAAGAGATAACCACCCCCCCTTACGACATGCTTCTGAAACTAAAAAAATGGTTAATTTTCAAATGTTGCGTCTTTGAACTACAATTAACATTGTACTTGGATAATCATTTTTGAGATAAAATGAGATGTTTAAAGTGATTTTCAAGCTTCCAGGGGACCTAAACACAAGATTTGAGAAATGGGTAAACGTGAATGAAAATGGCCAATTTATTCACTCTGAGGCCTTAAAAAGTTTTTCTTCACCCAAGAAAGTGAATTAAACGACATTTGTAGGCCTTTATTGTTCAATCAAAAACGCCCGATTTTTGATGAAAGAGATAACCACCCCCCCTTACGACATGCTTCAGAAACTAAAAAAATGGTCCGTTTTCAAATGTTGCCTCTTTGAACTACAATTCACATTTGTACGTGGAAAATCACTTTTAAAGATAAAATGAGATGTTTAAAGTGATTTTCATGCTTCCAGGGGCCTTAAACACAAGATTTGAGGAATGAGTAGAAGTGAATGAAAATGGCCAATTTACTCATTCTGAGGCCTTAAAAAGTGTTTCTCCTCCACGGGAAGTGAATTAAGTAATATTTGGAGGCCTTTATTGTTCAAGCGAAAACGCCCGATTTTTGACGAAAGAGATAACCACCCCCCCCCTTACGACATGCTTGAGAAACTAAAAAAATGGTCCGTTTTCAAATGTTGCCTCTTTGAACTACAATATACATTTGTACGTGGAAAATCACTTTTAAAGATAAAAGGAGATGTTTAAAGTGATTTTCATGCTTCCAGGGGCCTTAAACACAAGATTTGAGGAATGGGTAGAAGTGAATGAAAATGGCCAATTTACTCATTCTGAGGCCTTAAAAAGTGTTTCTCCTCCACGGGAAGTGAATAAAATACCATTTGGAGGCCTTTATTGTTCAATCAAAAACGACTCTTTTTTGGAGAAAGAGATAACCACCCCCCCTTACGACATGCTTCAGAAACGAAAAAAATGGTCCATTTTCTAATGTTGCGTCTTTGAACGACAATTCACATTTGTACGTGGATAATCACTTTTAGAGATAAAATTAGATGTTTAAATTGATTTTCAAGCTTCCAGGGTCCCTAAACACAAGATTTGAGAAATGGGTAAATGTGAATGAAAATGGCCAATTTATTCACTCTGAGGCCTTAAAAAGTTTTTCTCCACCCAAGAAAGTGAATTAAATAACATTTGTAGGCCTTTATTGTTCAATCAAAAACGCCCGATTTTTGATGAAAGAGATAACCACCCCCCCTTACGACATGCTTCTGAAACTAAAAAAATGGTCCGTTTTCAAATGTTGCCTCTTTGAACTACAATTCACATTTGTACGTGGAAAATCACTTTTAAAGATAAAATGAGATGTTTAAAGTGATTTTCATGCTTCCAGGGGCCTTAAACACAAGATTTGAGGAATCTGTAGAAGTGAATGAAAATGGCCAATTTACTCATTCTGAGGCCTTAAAAAGTGTTTCTCCTCCACGGGAAGTGAATTAAGTAACATTTGGAGGCCTTCATTGTTCAAGCGAAAACGCCTGATTTTTGATGAAAGAGATAACCACCCCCCCTTACGACATGCTTCTGAAACTAAAAAAATGGTTCATTTTCAAATGTTGCGTCTTTGAACTACAATTAACATTGTACTTGGATAATCATTTTTGAGATAAAATGAGATGTTTAAAGTGATTTTCAAGCTTCCAGGGGACCTAAACACAAGATTTGAGAAATGGGTAAACGTGAATGAAAATGGCCAATTTATTCACTCTGAGGCCTTAAAAAGTTTTTCTTCACCCAAGAAAGTGAATTAAACGACATTTGTAGGCCTTTATTGTTCAATCAAAAACGCCCGATTTTTGATGAAAGAGATAACCACCCCCCCTTACGACATGCTTCAGAAACTAAAAAAATGGTCCGTTTTCAAATGTTGCCTCTTTGAACTACAATTCACATTTGTACGTGGAAAATCACTTTTAAAGATAAAATGAGATGTTTAAAGTGATTTTCATGCTTCCAGGGGCCTTAAACACAAGATTTGAGGAATGGGTAGAAGTGAATGAAAATGGCCAATTTACTCATTCTGAGGCCTTAAAAAGTGTTTCTCCTCCACGGGAAGTGAATTAAGTAATATTTGGAGGCCTTTATTGTTCAAGCGAAAACGCCCGATTTTTGACGAAAGAGATAACCAGCCCCCCTTACGACATGCTTGAGAAACTAAAAAAATGGTCCGTTTTCAAATGTTGCCTCTTTGAACTACAATATACATTTGTACGTGGAAAATCACTTTTAAAGATAAAAGGAGATGTTTAAAGTGATTTTCATGCTTCCAGGGGCCTTAAACACAAGATTTGAGGAATGGGTAGAAGTGAATGAAAATGGCCAATTTACTCATTCTGAGGCCTTAAAAAGTGTTTCTCCTCCACGGGAAGTGAATAAAATACCATTTGGAGGCCTTTATTGTTCAATCAAAAACGACTCTTTTTTTGGAGAAAGAGATAACCACCCCCCCTTACGACATGCTTCAGAAACGAAAAAAATGGTCCATTTTCAAATGTTGCGTCTTTGAACGACAATTCACATTTGTACGTGGATAATCACTTTTAGAGATAAAATTAGATGTTTAAATTGATTTTCAAGCTTCCAGGGTCCCTAAACACAAGATTTGAGAAATGGGTAAATGTGAATGAAAATGGCCAATTTATTCACTCTGAGGCCTTAAAAAGTTTTTCTCCACCCAAGAAAGTGAATTAAATAACATTTGTAGGCCTTTATTGTTCAATCAAAAACGCCCGATTTTTGATGAAAGAGATAACCACCCCCCCTTACGACATGCTTCTGAAACTAAAAAAATGGTCCGTTTTCAAATGTTGCCTCTTTGAACTACAATTCACATTTGTACGTGGAAAATCACTTTTAAAGATAAAATGAGATGTTTAAAGTGATTTTCATGCTTCCAGGGGCCTTAAACACAAGATTTGAGGAATCTGTAGAAGTGAATGAAAATGGCCAATTTACTCATTCTGAGGCCTTAAAAAGTGTTTCTCCTCCACGGGAAGTGAATTAAGTAACATTTGGAGGCCTTCATTGTTCAAGCGAAAACGCCCGATTTTTGACGAAAGAGATAACCACCCCCCTTACGACATGCTTCAGAAACTAAAAAAATGGTCCGTTTTCAAATGTTGCCTCTTTGAACTACAATTCACATTTGTACGTGGAAAATCGTATTTTAAAGATAAAATGAGATGTTTAAAGTGATTTTCATGCTTCCAGGGGCCTTAAACACAAGATTTGAGGAATGGGTAAAAGTGAATAAAAATGGCCAATTTACTCACTCTGCGGCCTTAAAAAGTGTTTCTCCTCCACGGGAAGTGAATAAAATACCATTTGGAGGCCTTTACTGTTCAATCAAAAACGACTGTTTTTTGGAGAAAGAGATAACCACCCCCCCTTACGACATGCTTCAGAAACGAAAAAAATGGTCGATTTTCAAATGTTGCGTCTTTGAACGACAATTCACATTTGTACGTGGATAATCACTTTTAGAGATAAAATTAGATGTTTAAAGTGATTTTCAAGCTTCCAGGGGCCCTAAACACAAGATTTGAGAAATGGGTAAAAATGAATGAAAATGGCCAATTTACTCATTCTGAGGCCTTAAAAGTGTTTCTCCTCCATGGGAAGTGAATTAAATACCATTTGGAGGCCGTTATTGTTCAAGCGAAAACGCCTGATTTTTGATGAAAGAGATAACCACCCCCCCTTACGACATGCTTCTGAAACTAAAAAAATGGTTCATTTTCAAATGTTGCGTCTTTGAACTACAATTAACATTGTACTTGGATAATCATTTTTGAGATAAAATGAGATGTTTAAAGTGATTTTCAAGCTTCCAGGGGACCTAAACACAAGATTTGAGAAATGGGTAAACGTGAATGAAAATGGCCAATTTATTCACTCTGAGGCCTTAAAAAGTTTTTCTTCACCCAAGAAAGTGAATTAAACGACATTTGTAGGCCTTTATTGTTCAATCAAAAACGCCCGATTTTTGATGAAAGAGATAACCACCCCCCCTTACGACATGCTTCAGAAACTAAAAAAATGGTCAGTTTTCAAATGTTGCCTCTTTGAACTACAATTCACATTTGTACGTGGAAAATCACTTTTAAAGATAAAATGAGATGTTTAAAGTGATTTTCATGCTTCCAGGGGCCTTAAACACAAGATTTGAGGAATGGGTAGAAGTGAATGAAAATGGCCAATTTACTCATTCTGAGGCCTTAAAAAGTGTTTCTCCTCCACGGGAAGTGAATTAAGTAATTTTTGGAGGCCTTTATTGTTCAAGCGAAAACGCCCGATTTTTGACGAAAGAGATAACCACCCCCCCTTACGACATGCTTCAGAAACTAAAAAAATGGTCCGTTTTCAAATGTTGCCTCTTTGAACTACAATTCACATTTGTACGTGGAAAATCACTTTTAAAGATAAAATGAGATGTTTAAAGTGATTTTCATGCTTCCAGGGGCCTTAAACACAAGATTTGAGAAATGGGTAAACGTGAATGAAAATGGCCAATTTACTCACTCTGCGGCCTTAAAAAGTGTTTCTCCTCCACGGGAAGTGAATAAAATAACATTTGGAGGCCTTTCTTGTTCAAGCGAAAACGCCCGATCCGATTTTTGACGAAAGAGATAACCACCCGCCTTACGACATGCTTCAGAAACTGAAAAAATGGTCCGTTTTCAAATGTTGCCTCTTTGAACTACAATTCACATTTTTACGTTGAAAATCACTTTTAAAGATAAAATGAGATGTTTAAAGTGATTTTCATGCTTCCAGGGGCCTTAAACACAAGATTTGAGGAATGGGTAGAAGTGAATGAAAATGGCCAATTTACTCACTCCGCGGCCTTAAAAAGTGTTTCTCCTCCACGGGAAGTGAATAAAATAACATTTGGAGGCCTTTATTGTTCAATCAAAAATGCCCGATTTTTGATGAAAGAGATAACCACCCCCCCTTACGACATGCTTCAGAAACTAAAAAAATGGTCAGTTTTCAAATGTTGCCTCTTTGAACTACAATTCACATTTGTACGTGGAAAATCACTTTTAAAGATTAAATGAGATGTTTAAAGTGATTTTCATGCTTCCAGTGGCCTTAAACACAAGATTTGAGGAATGAGTAGAAGTGAATGAAAATGGCCAATTTACTCATACTGAGGCCTTACAAAAATGTTTCTCCACCACGGGAAGTGAATTAAATAACATTTGTAGGCCTTTATTGTTCAAGCGAAAACGCCCGATCCGATTTTTGACGAAAGAGATAACCACCCGCCTTACGACATGCTTCAGAAACTAAAAAAATGGTCCGTTTTCAAATGTTGCCTCTTTGAACTACAATTCACATTTGTACGTGGAAAATCACTTTTAAGGATTAAAATGAGATGTTTAAAGTGATTTTCATGCTTCCAGGGGCCTTAAACACAAGATTTGAGGAATGGGTAGAAGTGAATGAAAATGGCCAATTTACTCATTCTGAGGCCTTAAAAAGTGTTTCTCTTCCACGGGAAGTGAATTAAATAACATTTGTAGGCCTTTATTGTTCAAGCGAAAACGCCTGGTTTTTGGTGAGAGAGATAACCACCCCCCCTTACGACATGCTTCAGAAACGAAAAAAATGGTCCATTTTCAAATGTTGCCTCTTTGAACTACAATTCACATTTGTACGTGGATAATCACTTTTAGAGATAAAATTAGATGTTTAAAGTGATTTTCAAGCTTCCAAGGGCCCTAAACACAAGATTTGAGAAATGGGTAAATGTGAATGAAAATGGCCAATTTATTCACTCTGAGGCCTTAAAAAGTTTTTCTCCACCCAAGAAAGTGAATTAAATAACATTTGTAGGTCTTTATTGTTCAATCAAAAACGCCTGATTTTTGACGAAAGAGATAACCACCCCCCCCTTACGACATGCTTCAGAAACTAAAAAAATGGTCCGTTTTCAAATGTTGCCTCTTTGAACTACAATTCACATTTGTACGTGGAAAATCACTTCTAAAGATAAAATGAGATGTTTAAAGTGATTTTCATGCTTCCAGGGGCCTTAAACACAAGATTTGAGGAATGGGTAGAAGTGAATGAAAATGGCCAATTTACTCATTCTGAGGCCTTAAAAAGTGTTTCTCCTCCACGGGAAGTGAATTAAGTAACATTTGGAGGCCTTCATTGTTCAAGCGAAAACGCCCGATTTTTGACGAAAGAGATAACCACCCCCCCTTACGACATGCTTCAGAAACTAAAAAAATGGTCCGTTTTCAAATGTTGCCTCTTTGAACTACAATTCACATTTGTACGTGGAAAATCGTATTTTAAAGATAAAATGAGATGTTTAAAGTGATTTTCATGCTTCCAGGGGCCTTAAACACAAGATTTGAGGAATGGGTAAAAGTGAATGAAAATGGCCAATTTACTCACTCTGCGGCCTTAAAAAGTGTTTCTCCTCCACGGGAAGTGAATAAAATACCATTTGGAGGCCTTTATTGTTCAATCAAAAACGACTGTTTTTTGGAGAAAGAGATAACCACCCCCCCTTACGACATGCTTCAGAAAAGAAAAAAATGGTCCATTTTCAAATGTTGCGTCTTTGAACGACAATTCACATTTGTACGTGGATAATCACTTTTAGAGATAAAATTAGATGTTTAAAGTGATTTTCAAGCTTCCAGGGGCCCTAAACACAAGATTTGAGAAATGGGTAAAAATGAATGAAAATGGCCAATTTACTCATTCTGAGGCCTTAAAAGTGTGTCTCCTCCATGGGAAGTGAATTAAATACCATTTGGAGGCCGTTATTGTTCAAGCGAAAACGCCTGATTTTTGATGAAAGAGATAACCACCCCCCCTTACGACATGCTTCTGAAACTAAAAAAATGGTTCATTTTCAAATGTTGCGTCTTTGAACTACAATTAACATTGTACTTGGATAATCATTTTTGAGATAAAATGAGATGTTTAAAGTGATTTTCAAGCTTCCAGGGGACCTAAACACAAGATTTGAGAAATGGGTAAACGTGAATGAAAATGGCCAATTTATTCACTCTGAGGCCTTAAAAAGTTTTTCTTCACCCAAGAAAGTGAATTAAACGACATTTGTAGGCCTTTATTGTTCAATCAAAAACGCCCGATTTTTGATGAGAGAGATAACCACCCCCCCTTACGACATGCTTCAGAAACTAAAAAAATGGTCAGTTTTCAAATGTTGCCTCTTTGAACTACAATTCACATTTGTACGTGGAAAATCACTTTTAAAGATAAAATGAGATGTTTAAAGTGATTTTCATGCTTCCAGGGGCCTTAAACACAAGATTTGAGGAATGGGTAGAAGTGAATGAAAATGGCCAATTTACTCATTCTGAGGCCTTAAAAAGTGTTTCTCCTCCACGGGAAGTGAATTAAGTAATTTTTGGAGGCCTTTATTGTTCAAGCGAAAACGCCCGACTTTTGACGAAAGAGATAACCACCCCCCCTTACGACATGCTTCAGAAACTAAAAAAATGGTCCGTTTTCAAATGTTGCCTCTTTGAACTACAATTCACATTTGTACGTGGAAAATCACTTTTAAAGATCAAATGAGATGTTTAAAGTGATTTTCATGCTTCCAGGGGCCTTAAACACAAGATTTGAGGAATGGGTAGAAGTGAATGAAAATGGCCAATTTACTCATTCTGAGGCCTTAAAAAGTGTTTCTCCTCCACGGGAAGTGAATTAAGTATTTTTTGGAGGCCTTTATTGTTCAAGCGAAAACGCCTGACTTTTGACGAAAGAGATAACCACCCCCCCCTTACGACATGCTTCAGAAACTAAAAAAATGGTCCGTTTTCAAATGTTGCCTCTTTGAACTACAATTCACATTTGTACGTGGAAAATCACTTTTAAAGATAAAATGAGATGTTTAAAGTGATTTTCATGCTTCCAGGGGCCTTAAACACAAGATTTGAGGAATGGGTAGAAGTGAATGAAAATGGCCAATTTACTCATTCTGAGGCCTTAAAAAGTGTTTCTCCTCCACGGGAAGTGAATTAAGTAATATTTGGAAGCCTTTATTGTTCAAGCGAAAACGTCCGATTTTTGACGAAAGAGATAACCATTCCCCCTTACGACATGCTTCAGAAACTAAAAAAATGGTCCGTTTTCAAATGTTGCCTCTTTGAACTACAATATACATTTGTACGTGGAAAATCACTTTTAAAGATAAAAGGAGATGTTTAAAGTGATTTTCATGCTTCCAGGGGCCTTAAACACAAGATTTGAGGAATGGGTAGAAGTGAATGAAAATGGCCAATTTACTCATTCTGAGGCCTTAAAAAGTGTTTCTCCTCCACGGGAAGTGAATAAAATATCATTTGGAGGCCTTTATTGTTCAATCAAAAACGACTGTTTTTTGGAGAAAGAGATAACCACCCCCCCTTACGACATGCTTCAGAAACGAAAAAAATGGTCCAGTTTCAAATGTTGCGTCTTTGAACGACAATTCACATTTGTACGTGGATAATCACTTTTAGAGATAAAATTAGATGTTTAAAGTGATTTTCAAGCTTCCAGGGTCCCTAAACACAAGATTTGAGAAATGGGTAAATGTGAATGAAAATGGCCTATTTATTCACTCTGAGGCCTTAAAAAGTTTTTCTCCACCCAAGAAAGTGAATTAAATAACATTTGTAGGCCTTTATTGTTCAATCAAAAACGCCCGATTTTTGACGAAAGAGATAACCACCCCCCTTACGACATGCTTCAGAAACTAAAAAAATGGTCCGTTTTCAAATGTTGCCTCTTTGAACTACAATTCACATTTGTACGTGGAAAATCGTATTTTAAAGATAAAATGAGATGTTTAAAGTGATTTTCATGCTTCCAGGGGCCTTAAACACAAGATTTGAGGAATGGGTAAAAGTGAATAAAAATGGCCAATTTACTCACTCTGCGGCCTTAAAAAGTGTTTCTCCTCCACGGGAAGTGAATAAAATACCATTTGGAGGCCTTTACTGTTCAATCAAAAACGACTGTTTTTTGGAGAAAGAGATAACCACCCCCCCTTACGACATGCTTCAGAAACGAAAAAAATGGTCGATTTTCAAATGTTGCGTCTTTGAACGACAATTCACATTTGTACGTGGATAATCACTTTTAGAGATAAAATTAGATGTTTAAAGTGATTTTCAAGCTTCCAGGGGCCCTAAACACAAGATTTGAGAAATGGGTAAAAATGAATGAAAATGGCCAATTTACTCATTCTGAGGCCTTAAAAGTGTTTCTCCTCCATGGGAAGTGAATTAAATACCATTTGGAGGCCGTTATTGTTCAAGCGAAAACGCCTGATTTTTGATGAAAGAGATAACCACCCCCCCTTACGACATGCTTCTGAAACTAAAAAAATGGTTCATTTTCAAATGTTGCGTCTTTGAACTACAATTAACATTGTACTTGGATAATCATTTTTGAGATAAAATGAGATGTTTAAAGTGATTTTCAAGCTTCCAGGGGACCTAAACACAAGATTTGAGAAATGGGTAAACGTGAATGAAAATGGCCAATTTATTCACTCTGAGGCCTTAAAAAGTTTTTCTTCACCCAAGAAAGTGAATTAAACGACATTTGTAGGCCTTTATTGTTCAATCAAAAACGCCCGATTTTTGATGAGAGAGATAACCACCCCCCCTTACGACATGCTTCAGAAACTAAAAAAATGGTCAGTTTTCAAATGTTGCCTCTTTGAACTACAATTCACATTTGTACGTGGAAAATCACTTTTAAAGATAAAATGAGATGTTTAAAGTGATTTTCATACTTCCAGGGGCCTTAAACACAAGATTTGAGGAATGGGTAGAAGTGAATGAAAATGGCCAATTTACTCATTCTGAGGCCTTAAAAAGTGTTTCTCCTCCACGGGAAGTGAATTAAGTAATTTTTGGAGGCCTTTATTGTTCAAGCGAAAACGCCCGATTTTTGACGAAAGAGATAACCACCCCCCCTTACGACATGCTTCAGAAACTAAAAAAATGGTCCGTTTTCAAATGTTGCCTCTTTGAACTACAATTCACATTTGTACGTGGAAAATCACTTTTAAAGATAAAATGAGATGTTTAAAGTGATTTTCATGCTTCCAGGGGCCTTAAACACAAGATTTGAGAAATGGGTAAACGTGAATGAAAATGGCCAATTTACTCACTCTGCGGTCTTAAAAAGTGTTTCTCCTCCACGGGAAGTGAATAAAATAACATTTGGAGGCCTTTATTGTTCAAGCGAAAACGCCTGATCCGATTTTTGACGAAAGAGATAACCACCCGCCTTACGACATGCTTCAGAAACTGAAAAAATGGTCCGTTTTCAAATGTTGCCTCTTTGAACTACAATTCACATTTTTACGTTGAAAATCACTTTTAAAGATAAAATGAGATGTTTAAAGTGATTTTCATGCTTCCAGGGGCCTTAAACACAAGATTTGAGGAATGGGTAGAAGTGAATGAAAATGGCCAATTTACTCACTCCGCGGCCTTAAAAAGTGTTTCTCCTCCACGGGAAGTGAATAAAATAACATTTGGAGGCCTTTATTGTTCAATCAAAAATGCCCGATTTTTGATGAAAGAGATAACCACCCCCCCTTACGACATGCTTCAGAAACTAAAAAAATGGTCAGTTTTCAAATGTTGCCTCTTTGAACTACAATTCACATTTGTACGTGGAAAATCACTTTTAAAGATTAAATGAGATGTTTAAAGTGATTTTCATGCTTCCAGTGGCCTTAAACACAAGATTTGAGGAATGAGTAGAAGTGAATGAAAATGGCCAATTTACTCATTCTGAGGCCTTAAAAAATGTTTCTCCACCACGGGAAGTGAATTAAATAACATTTGTAGGCCTTTATTGTTCAAGCGAAAACGCCCGATCCGATTTTTGACGAAAGAGATAACCACCCGCCTTACGACATGCTTCAGAAACTAAAAAAATGGTCCGTTTTCAAATGTTGCCTCTTTGAACTACAATTCACATTTGTACGTGGAAAATCACTTTTAAGGATTAAAATGAGATGTTTAAAGTGATTTTCATGCTTCCAGGGGCCTTAAACACAAGATTTGAGGAATGGGTAGAAGTGAATGAAAATGGCCAATTTACTCATTCTGAGGCCTTAAAAAGTGTTTCTCTTCCACGGGAAGTGAATTAAATAACATTTGTAGGCCTTTATTGTTCAAGCGAAAACGCCTGTTTTTTGGTGAGAGAGATAACCACCCCCCCTTACGACATGCTTCAGAAACGAAAAAAATGGTCCATTTTCAAATGTTGCCTCTTTGAACTACAATTCACATTTGTACGTGGATAATCACTTTTAGAGATAAAATTAGATGTTTAAAGTGATTTTCAAGCTTCCAGGGGCCCTAAACACAAGATTTGAGAAATGGGTAAATGTGAATGAAAATGGCCAATTTATTCACTCTGAGGCCTTAAAAAGTTTTTCTCCACCCAAGAAAGTGAATTAAATAACATTTGTAGGTCTTTATTGTTCAATCAAAAACGCCCGATTTTTGACGAAAGAGATAACCACCCCCCCCTTACGACATGCTTCAGAAACTAAAAAAATGGTCCGTTTTCAAACGTTGCCTCTTTGAACTACAATTCACATTTGTACGTGGAAAATCACTTCTAAAGATAAAATGAGATGTTTAAAGTGATTTTCATGCTTCCAGGGGCCTTAAACACAAGATTTGAGGAATGGGTAGAAGTGAATGAAAATGGCCAATTTACTCATTCTGAGGCCTTAAAAAGTGTTTCTCCTCCACGGGAAGTGAATTAAGTAACATTTGGAGGCCTTCATTGTTCAAGCGAAAACGCCCGATTTTTGACGAAAGAGATAACCACCCCCCTTACGACATGCTTCAGAAACTAAAAAAATGGTCCGTTTTCAAATGTTGCCTCTTTGAACTACAATTCACATTTGTACGTGGAAAATCGTATTTTAAAGATAAAATGAGATGTTTAAAGTGATTTTCATGCTTCCAGGGGCCTTAAACACAAGATTTGAGGAATGGGTAAAAGTGAATGAAAATGGCCAATTTACTCACTCTGCGGCCTTAAAAAGTGTTTCTCCTCCACGGGAAGTGAATAAAATACCATTTGGAGGCCTTTATTGTTCAATCAAAAACGACTGTTTTTTGGAGAAAGAGATAACCACCCCCCCTTACGACATGCTTCAGAAACGAAAAAAATGGTCGATTTTCAAATGTTGCGTCTTTGAACGACAATTCACATTTGTACGTGGATAATCACTTTTAGAGATAAAATTAGATGTTTAAAGTGATTTTCAAGCTTCCAGGGGCCCTAAACACAAGATTTGAGAAATGGGTAAAAATGAATGAAAATGGCCAATTTACTCATTCTGAGGCCTTAAAAGTGTTTCTCCTCCATGGGAAGTGAATTAAATACCATTTGGAGGCTGTTATTGTTCAAGCGAAAACGCCTGATTTTTGATGAAAGAGATAACCACCCCCCCTTACGACATGCTTCTGAAACTAAAAAAATGGTTCATTTTCAAATGTTGCGTCTTTGAACTACAATTAACATTGTACTTGGATAATCATTTTTGAGATAAAATGAGATGTTTAAAGTGATTTTCAAGCTTCCAGGGGACCTAAACACAAGATTTGAGAAATGGGTAAACGTGAATGAAAATGGCCAATTTATTCACTCTGAGGCCTTAAAAAGTTTTTCTTCACCCAAGAAAGTGAATTAAACGACATTTGTAGGCCTTTATTGTTCAATCAAAAACGCCCGATTTTTGATGAAAGAGATAACCACCCCCCCTTACGACATGCTTCAGAAACTAAAAAAATGGTCCGTTTTCAAATGTTGCCTCTTTGAACTACAATTCACATTTGTACGTGGAAAATCACTTTTAAAGATAAAATGAGATGTTTAAAGTGATTTTCATGCTTCCAGGGGCCTTAAACACAAGATTTGAGGAATGGGTAGAAGTGAATGAAAATGGCCAATTTACTCATTCTGAGGCCTTAAAAAGTGTTTCTCCTCCACGGGAAGTGAATTAAGTAATATTTGGAGGCCTTTATTGTTCAAGCGAAAACGCCCGATTTTTGACGAAAGAGATAACCACCCCCCCTTACGACATGCTTCAGAAACTAAAAAAATGGTCCGTTTTCAAATGTTGCCTCTTTGAACTACAATATACATTTGTACGTGGAAAATCACTTTTAAAGATAAAAGGAGATGTTTAAAGTGATTTTCATGCTTCCAGGGGCCTTAAACACAAGATTTGAGGAATGGGTAGAAGTGAATGAAAATGGCCAATTTACTCATTCTGAGGCCTTAAAAAGTTTTTCTCCTCCACGGGAAGTGAATAAAATACCATTTGGAGGCCTTTATTGTTCAATCAAAATCGACTCTTTTTTGGAGAAAGAGATAACCACCCCCCCTTACGACATGCTTCAGAAACGAAAAAAATGGTCCATTTTCAAATGTTGCGTCTTTGAACGACAATTCACATTTGTACGTGGATAATCACTTTTAGAGATAAAATTAGATGTTTAAAGTGATTTTCAAGCTTCCAGGGTCCCTAAACACAAGATTTGAGAAATGGGTAAATGTGAATGAAAATGGCCAATTTATTCACTCTGAGGCCTTAAAAAGTTTTTCTCCACCCAAGAAAGTGAATTAAATAACATTTGTAGGCCTTTATTGTTCAATCAAAAACGCCCGATTTTTGATGAAAGAGATAACCACCCCCCCTTACGACATGCTTCAGAAACTAAAAAAATGGTCCATTTTCAAATGTTGCCTCTTTGAACTACAATTCACATTTGTACGTGGAAAATCACTTTTAAAGATAAAATGAGATGTTTAAAGTGATTTTCATGCTTCCAGGGGCCTTAAACACAAGATTTGAGGAATGGGTAGAAGTGAATGAAAATGGCCAATTTACTCATTCTGAGGCCTTAAAAAGTGTTCCTCCTCCACGGGAAGTGAATTAAGTAATTTTTGGAGGCCTTTATTGTTCAAGCGAAAACGCCCGATTTTTGACGAAAGAGATAACCACCCCCCCTTACGACATGCTTCAGAAACTAAAAAAATGGTCCGTTTTCAAATGTTGCCTCTTTGAACTACAATTCACATTTGTACGTGGAAAATCACTTTTAAAGATAAAATGAGATGTTTAAAGTGATTTTCATGCTTCCAGGGGCCTTAAACACAAGATTTGAGAAATGGGTAAACGTGAATGAAAATGGCCAATTTACTCACTCTGCGGCCTTAAAAAGTGTTTCTCCTCAACGGGAAGTGAATAAAATAACATTTGGAGGCCTTTATTGTTCAAGCGAAAACGCCCGATCCGATTTTTGACGAAAGAGATAACCACCCCCCCTTACGACATGCTTCAGAAACTAAAAAAATGGTCAGTTTTCAAATGTTGCATTTTGAACTACAATTCACATTTGTACGTGGAAAATCACTTTTAAGGATTAAAATGAGATGTTTAAAGTGATTTTCATGCTTCCAGGGGCCTTAAACACAAGATTTGAGGAATGGGTAGAAGTGAATGAAAATGGCCAATTTACTCATTCTGAGGCCTTAAAAAGTGTTTCTCTTCCACGGGAAGTGAATTAAATAACATTTGTAGGCCTTTATTGTTCAAGCGAAAACGCCTGTTTTTTGGTGAGAGAGATAACCACCCCCCCTTACGACATGCTTCAGAAACGAAAAAAATGGTCCATTTTCAAATGTTGCGTCTTTGAACGACAATTCACATTTGTACGTGGATAATCACTTTTAGAGATAAAATTAGATGTTTAAAGTGATTTTCAAGCTTCCAGGGTCCCTAAACACAAGATTTGAGAAATGGGTAAATGTGAATGAAAATGGCCAATTTATTCACTCTGAGGCCTTAAAAAGTTTTTCTCCACCCAAGAAAGTGAATTAAATAACATTTGTAGGCCTTTATTGTTCAATCAAAAACGCCCGATTTTTGATGAAAGAGATAACCACCCCCCCTTACGACATGCTTCAGAAACTAAAAAAATGGTCCGTTTTCAAATGTTGCCTCTTTGAACTACAATTCACATTTGTACGTGGAAAATCACTTTTAAAGATAAAATGAGATGTTTAAAGTGATTTTCATGCTTCCAGGGGCCTTAAACACAAGATTTGAGGAATGGGTAGAAGTGAATGAAAATGGCCAATTTACTCATTCTGAGGCCTTAAAAAGTGTTTCTCCTCCACGGGAAGTGAATTAAGTAACATTTGGAGGCCTTCATTGTTCAAGCGAAAACGCCCGATTTTTGACGAAAGAGATAACCACCCCCCTTACGACATGCTTCAGAAACTAAAAAAATGGTCCGTTTTCAAATGTTGCCTCTTTGAACTACAATTCACATTTGTACGTGGAAAATCGTATTTTAAAGATAAAATGAGATGTTTAAAGTGATTTTCATGCTTCCAGGGGCCTTAAACACAAGATTTGAGGAATGGGTAAAAGTGAATAAAAATGGCCAATTTACTCACTCTGCGGCCTTAAAAAGTGTTTCTCCTCCACGGGAAGTGAATAAAATACCATTTGGAGGCCTTTACTGTTCAATCAAAAACGACTGTTTTTTGGAGAAAGAGATAACCACCCCCCCTTACGACATGCTTCAGAAACGAAAAAAATGGTCGATTTTCAAATGTTGC
Organism: Triturus cristatus; assembly: GCF_964204655.1. Lineage (NCBI taxonomy): Eukaryota > Metazoa > Chordata > Amphibia > Caudata > Salamandridae > Triturus > Triturus cristatus. Next base: position 941,891,657 of record NC_140591.1, on the reverse strand, counting down.
GTCTTTGAACGACAATTCACATTTGTACGTGGATAATCACTTTTAGAGATAAAATTAGATGTTTAAAGTGATTTTCAAGCTTCCAGGGGCCCTAAACACAAGATTTGAGAAATGGGTAAAAATGAATGAAAATGGCCAATTTACTCATTCTGAGGCCTTAAAAGTGTTTCTCCTCCATGGGAAGTGAATTAAATACCATTTGGAGGCCGTTATTGTTCAAGCGAAAACGCCTGATTTTTGATGAAAGAGATAACCACCCCCCCTTACGACATGCTTCTGAAACTAAAAAAATGGTTCATTTTCAAATGTTGCGTCTTTGAACTACAATTAACATTGTACTTGGATAATCATTTTTGAGATAAAATGAGATGTTTAAAGTGATTTTCAAGCTTCCAGGGGACCTAAACACAAGATTTGAGAAATGGGTAAACGTGAATGAAAATGGCCAATTTATTCACTCTGAGGCCTTAAAAAGTGTTTCTTCACCCAAGAAAGTGAATTAAACGACATTTGTAGGCCTTTATTGTTCAATCAAAAACGCCCGATTTTTGATGAAAGAGATAACCACCCCCCCTTACGACATGCTTCAGAAACTAAAAAAATGGTCCGTTTTCAAATGTTGCCTCTTTGAACTACAATTCACATTTGTACGTGGAAAATCACTTTTAAAGATAAAATGAGATGTTTAAAGTGATTTTCATGCTTCCAGGGGCCTTAAACACAAGATTTGAGGAATGGGTAGAAGTGAATGAAAATGGCCAATTTACTCATTCTGACGCCTTAAAAAGTGTTTCTCCTCCACGGGAAGTGAATTAAGTAATTTTTGGAGGCCTTTATTGTTCAAGCGAAAACGCCCGATTTTTGACGAAAGAGATAACCACCCCCCCTTACGACATGCTTCAGAAACTAAAAAAATGGTCCGTTTTCAAATGTTGCCTCTTTGAACTACAATTCACATTTGTACGTGGAAAATCACTTTTAAAGATAAAATGAGATGTTTAAAGTGATTTTCATGCTTCCAGGGGCCTTAAACACAAGATTTGAGAAATGGGTAAACGTGAATGAAAATGGCCAATTTACTCACTCTGCGGCCTTAAAAAGTGTTTCTCCTCCACGGGAAGTGAATAAAATAACATTTGGAGGCCTTTATTGTTCAAGCGAAAACGCCCGATCCGATTTTTGACGAAAGAGATAACCACCCGCCTTACGACATGCTTCAGAAACTGAAAAAATGGTCCGTTTTCAAATGTTGCCTCTTTGAACTACAATTCACATTTGTACGTGGAAAATCACTTTTAAAGATAAAATGAGATGTTTAAAGTGATTTTCATGCTTCCAGGGGCCTTAAACACAAGATTTGAGAAATGGGTAAACGTGAATGAAAATGGCCAATTTACTCACTCTGCGGCCTTAAAAAGTGTTTCTCCTCCACGGGAAGTGAATAAAATAACATTTGGAGGCCTTTATTGTTCAAGCGAAAACGCCCGATCCGATTTTTGACGAAAGAGATAACCACCCGCCTTACGACATGCTTCAGAAACTGAAAAAATGGTCCGTTTTCAAATGTTGCCTCTTTGAACTACAATTCACATTTTTACGTTGAAAATCACTTTTAAAGATAAAATGAGATGTTTAAAGTGATTTTCATGCTTCCAGGGGCCTTAAACACAAGATTTGAGGAATGGGTAGAAGTGAATGAAAATGGCCAATTTACTCACTCCGCGGCCTTAAAAAGTGTTTCTCCTCCACGGGAAGTGAATAAAATAACATTTGGAGGCCTTTATTGTTCAATCAAAAATGCCCGATTTTTGATGAAAGAGATAACCACCCCCCCTTACGACATGCTTCAGAAACTAAAAAAATGGTCAGTTTTCAAATGTTGCCTCTTTGAACTACAATTCACATTTGTACGTGGAAAATCACTTTTAAAGATAAAATGAGATGTTTAAAGTGATTTTCATGCTTCCAGGGGCCTTAAACACAAGATTTGAGGAATGGGTAGAAGTGAATGAAAATGGCCAATTTACTCATTCTGAGGCCTTAAAAAGTGTTTCTCCTCCACGGGAAGTGAATTAAGTAACATTTGGAGGCCTTTATTGTTCAAGCGAAAACGCCCGATTTTTGACGTAAGAGATAACCACCCCCCCTTACGACATGCTTCAGAAACTAAAAAAATGGTCCGTTTTCAAATGTTGCCTCTTTGAACTACAATTCACATTTGTACGTGGAAAATCACTTTTAAGGATTAAAATGAGATGTTTAAAGAGATTTTCATGCTTCCAGGGGCCTTAAACACAAGATTTGAGGAATGGGTAGAAGTGAATGAAAATGGCCAATTTACTCATTCTGAGGCCTTAAAAAGTGTTTCTCTTCCACGGGAAGTGAATAAAATACCATTTGGAGGCCTTTATTGTTCAATCAAAAACGACTGTTTTTTGGAGAAAGAGATAACCACCCCCCCTTACGACATGCTTCAGAAACTAAAAAAATGGTCCATTTTCACATGTTGCGTCTTTGAACGACAATTCACATTTGTACGTGGATAATCACTTTTAGAGATAAAATTAGATGTTTAAAGTGATTTTCAAGCTTCCAGGGTCCCTAAACACAAGATTTGAGAAATGGGTAAATGTGAATGAAAATGGCCAATTTATTAACTCTGAGGCCTTAAAAAGTTTTTCTCCACCCAAGAAAGTGAATTAAATAACATTTGGAGGCCTTTATTGTTCAATCAAAAATGCCCGATTTTTGATGAAAGAGATAACCACCCCCCCTTACGACATGCTTCAGAAACTAAAAAAATGGTCAGTTTTCAAATGTTGCCTCTTTGAACTACAATTCACATTTGTACGTGGAAAATCACTTTTAAAGATAAAATGAGATGTTTAAAGTGATTTTCATGCTTCCAGGGGCCTTAAACACAAGATTTGAGGAATGGGTAGAAGTGAATGAAAATGGCCAATTTACTCATTCTGAGGCCTTAAAAAGTGTTTCTCCTCCACGGGAAGTGAATTAAGTAACATTTGGAGGCCTTTATTGTTCAAGCGAAAACGCCCGATTTTTGACGTAAGAGATAACCACCCCCCCTTACGACATGCTTCAGAAACTAAAAAAATGGTCCGTTTTCAAATGTTGCCTCTTTGAACTACAATTCACATTTGTACGTGGAAAATCACTTTTAAGGATTAAAATGAGATGTTTAAAGAGATTTTCATGCTTCCAGGGGCCTTAAACACAAGATTTGAGGAATGGGTAGAAGTGAATGAAAATGGCCAATTTACTCATTCTGAGGCCTTAAAAAGTGTTTCTCTTCCACGGGAAGTGAATAAAATACCATTTGGAGGCCTTTATTGTTCAATCAAAAACGACTGTTTTTTGGAGAAAGAGATAACCACCCCCCCTTACGACATGCTTCAGAAACTAAAAAAATGGTCCGTTTTCAAATGTTGCGTCTTTGAACGACAATTCACATTTGTACGTGGATAATCACTTTTAGAGATAAAATTAGATGTTTAAAGTGATTTTCAAGCTTCCAGGGGCCCTAAACACAAGATTTGAGAAATGGGTAAAAATGAATGAAAATGGCCAATTTACTCATTCTGAGGCCTTAAAAGTGTTTCTCCTCCATGGGAAGTGAATTAAATACCATTTGGAGGCCGTTATTGTTCAAGCGAAAATGCCTGATTTTTGATGAAAGAGATAACCACCCCCCCTTACGACATGCTTCTGAAACTAAAAAAATGGTTCATTTTCAAATGTTGCGTCTTTGAACTACAATTAACATTGTACTTGGATAATCATTTTTGAGATAAAATGAGATGTTTAAAGTGATTTTCAAGCTTCCAGGGGACCTAAACACAAGATTTGAGAAATGGGTAAACGTGAATGAAAATGGCCAATTTATTCACTCTGAGGCCTTAAAAAGTTTTTCTTCACCCAAGAAAGTGAATTAAACGACATTTGTAGGCCTTTATTGTTCAATCAAAAACGCCCGATTTTTGATGAAAGAGATAACCACCCCCCCTTACGACATGCTTCAGAAACTAAAAAAATGGTCCGTTTTCAAATGTTGCCTCTTTGAACTACAATTCACATTTGTACGTGGAAAATCACTTTTAAAGATAAAATGAGATGTTTAAAGTGATTTTCATGCTTCCAGGGGCCTTAAACACAAGATTTGAGGAATGGGTAGAAGTGAATGAAAATGGCCAATTTACTCATTCTGAGGCCTTAAAAAGTGTTTCTCCTCCACGGGAAGTGAATTAAGTGATATTTGGAGGCCTTTATTGTTCAAGCGAAAACGCCCGATTTTTGACGAAAGAGATAACCACCCCCCCTTACGACATGCTTCAGAAACTAAAAAACTGGTCCGTTTTCAAATGTTGCCTCTTTGAACTACAATATACATTTGTACGTGGAAAATCACTTTTAAAGATAAAAGGAGATGTTTAAAGTGATTTTCATGCTTCCAGGGGCCTTAAACACAAGATTTGAGGAATGGGTAGAAGTGAATGAAAATGGCCAATTTACTCATTCTGAGGCCTTAAAAAGTGTTTCTCCTCCACGGGAAGTGAATTAAATAACATTTGTAGGCCTTTATTGTTCAAGCGAAAACGCCCGATTTTTGACGAAAGAGATAACCACCCCCCCTTACGACATGCTTCAGAAACTAAAAAAATGGTCCGTTTTCAAATGTTGCCTCTTTGAACTACAATTCACATTTGTACGTGGAAAATCACTTTTAAAGATAAAATGAGATGTTTAAAGTGATTTTCATGCTTCCAGGGGCCTTAAACACAAGATTTGAGGAATGGGTAGAAGTGAATGAAAATGGCCAATTTACTCATTCTGAGGCCTTAAAAAGTGTTTCTCCTCCACGGGAAGTGAATTAAGTAACATTTGGAGGCCTTTATTGTTCAAGCGAAAACGCACGATTTTTGACGTAAGAGATAACCACCCCCCCTTACGACATGCTTCAGAAACTAAAAAAATGGTCCGTTTTCAAATGTTGCCTCTTTGAACTACAATTCACATTTGTACGTGGAAAATCACTTTTAAGGATTAAAATGAGATGTTTAAAGAGATTTTCATGCTTCCAGGGGCCTTAAACACAAGATTTGAGGAATGGGTAGAAGTGAATGAAAATGGCCAATTTACTCATTCTGAGGCCTTAAAAAGTGTTTCTCTTCCACGGGAAGTGAATAAAATACCATTTGGAGGCCTTTATTGTTCAATCAAAAACGACTGTTTTTTGGAGAAAGAGATAACCACCCCCCCTTACGACATGCTTCAGAAACTAAAAAAATGGTCCATTTTCACATGTTGCGTCTTTGAACGACAATTCACATTTGTACGTGGATAATCACTTTTAGAGATAAAATTAGATGTTTAAAGTGATTTTCAAGCTTCCAGGGTCCCTAAACACAAGATTTGAGAAATGGGTAAATGTGAATGAAAATGGCCAATTTATTAACTCTGAGGCCTTAAAAAGTTTTTCTCCACCCAAGAAAGTGAATTAAATAACATTTGTAGGACTTTATTGTTCAATCAAAAACGCCCGATTTTTGATGAAAGAGATAACCACCCCCCCTTACGACATGCTTCAGAAACTAAAAAAATGGTCCGTTTTCAAATGTTGCGTCTTTGAACGACAATTCACATTTGTACGTGGATAATCACTTTTATAGATAAAATTAGATGTTTAAAGTGATTTTCAAGCTTCCAGGGGCCCTAAACACAAGATTTGAGAAATGGGTAAAAATGAATGAAAATGGCCAATTTACTCATTCTGAGGCCTTAAAAGTGTTTCTCCTCCATGGGAAGTGAATTAAGTAATTTTTGGAGGCCTTTATTGTTCAAGCGAAAACGCCCGATTTTTGACGAAAGAGATAACCACCCCCCCTTACGACATGCTTCAGAAACTAAAAAAATGGTCCGTTTTCAAATGTTGCCTCTTTGAACTACAATTCACATTTGTACGTGGAAAATCACTTTTAAAGATAAAATGAGATGTTTAAAGTGATTTTCATGCTTCCAGGGGCCTTAAACACAAGATTTGAGAAATGGGGAAACCTGAATGAAAATGGCCAATTTACTCACTCTGCGGCCTTAAAAAGTGTTTCTCCTCCACGGGAAGTGAATAAAATAACATTTGGAGGCCTTTATTGTTCAAGCGAAAACGCCCGATCCGATTTTTGACGAAAGAGATAACCACCCGCCTTACGACATGCTTCAGAAACTGAAAAAATGGTCCATTTTCAAATGTTGCCTCTTTGAACTACAATTCACATTTGTACGTGGAAAATCACTTTTAAAGATAAAATGAGATGTTTAAAGTGATTTTCATGCTTCCAGGGGCCTTAAACACAAGATTTGAGAAATGGGTAAACGTGAATGAAAATGGCCAATTTACTCACTCTGCGGCCTTAAAAAGTGTTTCTCCTCCACGGGAAGTGAATAAAATAACATTTGGAGGCCTTTATTGTTCAAGCGAAAACGCCCGATCCGATTTTTGACGAAAGAGATAACCACCCGCCTTACGACATGCTTCAGAAACTGAAAAAATGGTCCGTTTTCAAATGTTGCCTCTTTGAACTACAATTCACATTTTTACGTTGAAAATCACTTTTAAAGATAAAATGAGATGTTTAAAGTGATTTTCATGCTTCCAGGGGCCTTAAACACAAGATTTGAGGAATGGGTAGAAGTGAATGAAAATGGCCAATTTACTCACTCCGCGGCCTTAAAAAGTGTTTCTCCTCCACGGGAAGTGAATAAAATAACATTTGGAGGCCTTTATTGTTCAATCAAAAATGCCCGATTTTTGATGAAAGAGATAACCACCCCCCCTTACGACATGCTTCAGAAACTAAAAAAATGGTCAGTTTTCAAATGTTGCCTCTTTGAACTACAATTCACATTTGTACGTGGAAAATCACTTTTAAAGATAAAATGAGATGTTTAAAGTGATTTTCATGCTTCCAGGGGCCTTAAACACAAGATTTGAGGAATGGGTAGAAGTGAATGAAAATGGCCAATTTACTCATTCTGAGGCCTTAAAAAGTGTTTCTCCTCCACGGGAAGTGAATTAAGTAACATTTGGAGGCCTTTATTGTTCAAGCGAAAACGCCCGATTTTTGACGTAAGAGATAACCACCCCCCCTTACGACATGCTTCAGAAACTAAAAAAATGGTCCGTTTTCAAATGTTGCCTCTTTGAACTACAATTCACATTTGTACGTGGAAAATCACTTTTAAGGATTAAAATGAGATGTTTAAAGAGATTTTCATGCTTCCAGGGGCCTTAAACACAAGATTTGAGGAATGGGTAGAAGTGAATGAAAATGGCCAATTTACTCATTCTGAGGCCTTAAAAAGTGTTTCTCTTCCACGGGAAGTGAATAAAATACCATTTGGAGGCCTTTATTGTTCAATCAAAAACGACTGTTTTTTGGAGAAAGAGATAACCACCCCCCCTTACGACATGCTTCAGAAACTAAAAAAATGGTCCATTTTCACATGTTGCGTCTTTGAACGACAATTCACATTTGTACGTGGATAATCACTTTTAGAGATAAAATTAGATGTTTAAAGTGATTTTCAAGCTTCCAGGGTCCCTAAACACAAGATTTGAGAAATGGGTAAATGTGAATGAAAATGGCCAATTTATTAACTCTGAGGCCTTAAAAAGTTTTTCTCCACCCAAGAAAGTGAATTAAATAACATTTGTAGGACTTTATTGTTCAATCAAAAACGCCCGATTTTTGATGAAAGAGATAACCACCCCCCCTTACGACATGCTTCAGAAACTAAAAAAATGGTCCGTTTTCAAATGTTGCGTCTTTGAACGACAATTCACATTTGTACGTGGATAATCACTTTTAGAGATAAAATTAGATGTTTAAAGTGATTTTCAAGCTTCCAGGGGCCCTAAACACAAGATTTGAGAAATGGGTAAAAATGAATGAAAATGGCCAATTTACTCATTCTGAGGCCTTAAAAGTGTTTCTCCTCCATGGGAAGTGAATTAAATACCATTTGGAGGCCGTTATTGTTCAAGCGAAAATGCCTGATTTTTGATGAAAGAGATAACCACCCCCCCTTACGACATGCTTCTGAAACTAAAAAAATGGTTCATTTTCAAATGTTGCGTCTTTGAACTACAATTAACATTGTACTTGGATAATCATTTTTGAGATAAAATGAGATGTTTAAAGTGATTTTCAAGCTTCCAGGGGACCTAAACACAAGATTTGAGAAATGGGTAAACGTGAATGAAAATGGCCAATTTATTCACTCTGAGGCCTTAAAAAGTTTTTCTTCACCCAAGAAAGTGAATTAAACGACATTTGTAGGCCTTTATTGTTCAATCAAAAACGCCCGATTTTTGATGAAAGAGATAACCACCCCCCCTTACGACATGCTTCAGAAACTAAAAAAATGGTCCGTTTTCAAATGTTGCCTCTTTGAACTACAATTCACATTTGTACGTGGAAAATCACTTTTAAAGATAAAATGAGATGTTTAAAGTGATTTTCATGCTTCCAGGGGCCTTAAACACAAGATTTGAGGAATGGGTAGAAGTGAATGAAAATGGCCAATTTACTCATTCTGAGGCCTTAAAAAGTGTTTCTCCTCCACGGGAAGTGAATTAAGTAATATTTGGAGGCCTTTATTGTTCAAGCGAAAACGCCCGATTTTTGACGAAAGAGATAACCACCCCCCCCTTACGACATGCTTCAGAAACTAAAAAACTGGTCCGTTTTCAAATGTTGCCTCTTTGAACTACAATATACATTTGTACGTGGAAAATCACTTTTAAAGATAAAAGGAGATGTTTAAAGTGATTTTCATGCTTCCAGGGGCCTTAAACACAAGATTTGAGGAATGGGTAGAAGTGAATGAAAATGGCCAATTTACTCATTCTGAGGCCTTAAAAAGTGTTTCTCCTCCACGGGAAGTGAATTAAATAACATTTGTAGGCCTTTATTGTTCAAGCGAAAACGCCCGATTTTTGACGAAAGAGATAACCACCCCCCCTTACGACATGCTTCAGAAACTAAAAAAATGGTCCGTTTTCAAATGTTGCCTCTTTGAACTACAATTCACATTTGTACGTGGAAAATCACTTTTAAAGATAAAATGAGATGTTTAAAGTGATTTTCATGCTTCCAGGGGCCTTAAACACAAGATTTGAGGAATGGGTAGAAGTGAATGAAAATGGCCAATTTACTCATTCTGAGGCCTTAAAAAGTGTTTCTCCTCCACGGGAAGTGAATTAAGTAACATTTGGAGGCCTTTATTGTTCAAGCGAAAACGCACGATTTTTGACGTAAGAGATAACCACCCCCCCTTACGACATGCTTCAGAAACTAAAAAAATGGTCCGTTTTCAAATGTTGCCTCTTTGAACTACAATTCACATTTGTACGTGGAAAATCACTTTTAAGGATTAAAATGAGATGTTTAAAGAGATTTTCATGCTTCCAGGGGCCTTAAACACAAGATTTGAGGAATGGGTAGAAGTGAATGAAAATGGCCAATTTACTCATTCTGAGGCCTTAAAAAGTGTTTCTCTTCCACGGGAAGTGAATAAAATACCATTTGGAGGCCTTTATTGTTCAATCAAAAACGACTGTTTTTTGGAGAAAGAGATAACCACCCCCCCTTACGACATGCTTCAGAAACTAAAAAAATGGTCCATTTTCACATGTTGCGTCTTTGAACGACAATTCACATTTGTACGTGGATAATCACTTTTAGAGATAAAATTAGATGTTTAAAGTGATTTTCAAGCTTCCAGGGTCCCTAAACACAAGATTTGAGAAATGGGTAAATGTGAATGAAAATGGCCAATTTATTAACTCTGAGGCCTTAAAAAGTTTTTCTCCACCCAAGAAAGTGAATTAAATAACATTTGTAGGACTTTATTGTTCAATCAAAAACGCCCGATTTTTGATGAAAGAGATAACCACCCCCCCTTACGACATGCTTCAGAAACTAAAAAAATGGTCCGTTTTCAAATGTTGCGTCTTTGAACGACAATTCACATTTGTACGTGGATAATCACTTTTAGAGATAAAATTAGATGTTTAAAGTGATTTTCAAGCTTCCAGGGGCCCTAAACACAAGATTTGAGAAATGGGTAAAAATGAATGAAAATGGCCAATTTACTCATTCTGAGGCCTTAAAAGTGTTTCTCCTCCATGGGAAGTGAATTAAATACCATTTGGAGGCCGTTATTGTTCAAGCGAAAATGCCTGATTTTTGATGAAAGAGATAACCACCCCCCCTTACGACATGCTTCTGAAACTAAAAAAATGGTTCATTTTCAAATGTTGCGTCTTTGAACTACAATTAACATTGTACTTGGATAATCATTTTTGAGATAAAATGAGATGTTTAAAGTGATTTTCAAGCTTCCAGGGGACCTAAACACAAGATTTGAGAAATGGGTAAACGTGAATGAAAATGGCCAATTTATTCACTCTGAGGCCTTAAAAAGTTTTTCTTCACCCAAGAAAGCGAATTAAACGACATTTGTAGGCCTTTATTGTTCAATCAAAAACGCCCGATTTTTGATGAAAGAGATAACCACCCCCCCTTACGACATGCTTCAGAAACTAAAAAAATGGTCCGTTTTCAAATGTTGCCTCTTTGAACTACAATTCACATTTGTACGTGGAAAATCACTTTTAAAGATAAAATGAGATGTTTAAAGTGATTTTCATGCTTCCAGGGGCCTTAAACACAAGATTTGAGGAATGGGTAGAAGTGAATGAAAATGGCCAATTTACTCATTCTGAGGCCTTAAAAAGTGTTTCTCCTCCACGGGAAGTGAATTAAGTAATATTTGGAGGCCTTTATTGTTCAAGCGAAAACGCCCGATTTTTGACGAAAGAGATAACCACCCCCCCCTTACGACATGCTTCAGAAACTAAAAAAATGGTCCGTTTTCAAATGTTGCCTCTTTGAACTACAATATACATTTGTACGTGGAAAATCACTTTTAAAGATAAAAGGAGATGTTTAAAGTGATTTTCATGCTTCCAGGGGCCTTAAACACAAGATTTGAGGAATGGGTAGAAGTGAATGAAAATGGCCAATTTACTCATTCTGAGGCCTTAAAAAGTGTTTCTCCTCCACGGGAAGTGAATAAAATACCATTTGGAGGCCTTTATTGTTCAATCAAAAATGACTCTTTTTTGGAGAAAGAGATAACCACCCCCCCTTACGACATGCTTCAGAAACGAAAAAAATGGTCCATTTTCAAATGTTGCGTCTTTGAACGACAATTCACATTTGTACGTGGATAATCACTTTTAGAGATAAAATTAGATGTTTAAATTGATTTTCAAGCTTCCAGGGTCCCTCAACACAAGATTTGAGAAATGGGTAAATGTGAATGAAAATGGCCAATTTATTCACTCTGAGGCCTTAAAAAGTTTTTCTCCACCCAAGAAAGTGAATTAAATAACATTTGTAGGCCTTTATTGTTCAATCAAAAACGCCCGATTTTTGATGAAAGAGATAACCACCCCCCCTTACGACATGCTTCAGAAACTAAAAAAATGGTCCGTTTTCAAATGTTGCCTCTTTGAACTACAATTCACATTTGTACGTGGAAAATCACTTTTAAAGATAAAATGAGATGTTTAAAGTGATTTTCATGCTTCCAGGGGCCTTAAACACAAGATTTGAGGAATCTGTAGAAGTGAATGAAAATGGCCAATTTACTCATTCTGAGGCCTTAAAAAGTGTTTCTCCTCCACGGGAAGTGAATTAAGTAACATTTGGAGGCCTTCATTGTTCAAGCGAAAACGCCCGATTTTTGACGAAAGAGATAACCACCCCCCTTACGACATGCTTCAGAAACTAAAAAAATGGTCCGTTTTCAAATGTTGCCTCTTTGAACTACAATTCACATTTGTACGTGGAAAATCGTATTTTAAAGATAAAATGAGATGTTTAAAGTGATTTTCATGCTTCCAGGGGCCTTAAACACAAGATTTGAGGAATGGGTAAAAGTGAATAAAAATGGCCAATTTACTCACTCTGCGGCCTTAAAAAGTGTTTCTCCTCCACGGGAAGTGAATAAAATACCATTTGGAGGCCTTTACTGTTCAATCAAAAACGACTGTTTTTTGGAGAAAGAGATAACCACCCCCCCTTATGACATGCTTCAGAAACGAAAAAAATGGTCAGTTTTCAAATGTTGCCTCTTTGAACTACAATTCACATTTGTACGTGGAAAATCACTTTTAAAGATTAAATGAGATGTTTAAAGTGATTTTCATGCTTCCAGTGGCCTTAAACACAAGATTTGAGGAATGAGTAGAAGTGAATGAAAATGGCCAATTTACTCATTCTGAGGCCTTAAAAAATGTTTCTCCACCACGGGAAGTGAATTAAATAACATTTGTAGGCCTTTATTGTTCAAGCGAAAACGCCCGATCCGATTTTTGACGAAAGAGATAACCACACGCCTTACGACATGCTTCAGAAACTAAAAAAATGGTCCGTTTTCAAATGTTGCCTCTTTGAACTACAATTCACATTTGTACGTGGAAAATCACTTTTAAGGATTAAAATGAGATGTTTAAAGTGATTTTCATGCTTCCAGGGGCCTTAAACACAAGATTTGAGGAATGGGTAGAAGTGAATGAAAATGGCCAATTTACTAATTCTGAGGCCTTAAAAAGTGTTTCTCTTCCACGGGAAGTGAATTAAATAACATTTGTAGGCCTTTATTGTTCAAGCGAAAACGCCTGTTTTTTGGTGAGAGAGATAACCACCCCCCCTTACGACATGCTTCAGAAACGAAAAAAAATGGTCCATTTTCAAATGTTGCCTCTTTGAACTACAATTCACATTTGTACGTGGATAATCACTTTTAGAGATAAAATTAGATGTTTAAAGTGATTTTCAAGCTTCCAGGGGCCCTAAACACAAGATTTGAGAAATGGGTAAATGTGAATGAAAATGGCCAATTTATTCACTCTGAGGCCTTAAAAAGTTTTTCTCCACCCAAGAAAGTGAATTAAATAACATTTGTAGGTCTTTATTGTTCAATCAAAAACGCCCGATTTTTGACGAAAGAGATAACCACCCCCCCTTCCGACATGCTTCAGAAACTAAAAAAATGATCCGTTTTCAAATGTTGCCTCTTTGAACTACAATTCACATTTGTACGTGGAAAATCACTTCTAAAGATAAAATGAGATGTTTAAAGTGATTTTCATGCTTCCAGGGGCCTTAAACACAAGATTTGAGGAATGGGTAGAAGTGAATGAAAATGGCCAATTTACTCATTCTGAGGCCTTAAAAAGTGTTTCTCCTCCACGGGAAGTGAATTAAGTAACATTTGGAGGCCTTCATTGTTCAAGCGAAAACGCCCGATTTTTGACGAAAGAGATAACCACCCCCCCTTACGACATGCTTTAGAAACTAAAAAAATGGTCCGTTTTCAAATGTTGCCTCTTTGAACTACAATTCACATTTGTACGTGGAAAATCGTATTTTAAAGATAAAATGAGATGTTTAAAGTGATTTTCATGCTTCCAGGGGCCTTAAACACAAGATTTGAGGAATGGGTAAAAGTGAATGAAAATGGCCAATTTACTCACTCTGCGGCCTTAAAAAGTGTTTCTCCTCCACGGGAAGTGAATAAAATACCATTTGGAGGCCTTTATTGTTCAATCAAAAACGACTGTTTTTTGGAGAAAGAGATAACCACCCCCCCTTACGACATGCTTCAGAAAAGAAAAAAATGGTCCATTTTCAAATGTTGCGTCTTTGAACGACAATTCACATTTGTACGTGGATAATCACTTTTAGAGATAAAATTAGATGTTTAAAGTGATTTTCAAGCTTCCAGGGGCCCTAAACACAAGATTTGAGAAATGGGTAAAAATGAATGAAAATGGCCAATTTACTCATTCTGAGGCCTTAAAACTGTTTCTCCTCCATGGGAAGTGAATTAAATACCATTTGGAGGCCGTTATTGTTCAAGCGAAAATGCCTGATTTTTGATGAAAGAGATAACCACCCCCCCTTACGACATGCTTCTGAAACTAAAAAAATGGTTCATTTTCAAATGTTGCGTCTTTGAACTACAATTAACATTGTACTTGGATAATCATTTTTGAGATAAAATGAGATGTTTAAAGTGATTTTCAAGCTTCCAGGGGACCTAAACACAAGATTTGAGAAATGGGTAAACGTGAATGAAAATGGCCAATTTATTCACTCTGAGGCCTTAAAAAGTTTATCTTCACCCAAGAAAGTGAATTAAACGACATTTGTAGGCCTTTATTGTTCAATCAAAAACGCCCGATTTTTGATGAAAGAGATAACCACCCCCCCTTACGACATGCTTCAGAAACTAAAAAAATGGTCAGTTTTCAAATGTTGCCTCTTTGAACTACAATTCACATTTGTACGTGGAAAATCACTTTTAAAGATAAAATGAGATGTTTAAAGTGATTTTCATGCTTCCAGGGGCCTTAAACACAAGATTTGAGGAATGGGTAGAAGTGAATGAAAATGGCCAATTTACTCATTCTGAGGCCTTAAAAAGTGTTTCTCCTCCACGGGAAGTGAATTAAGTAATTTTTGGAGGCCTTTATTGTTCAAGCGAAAACGCCCGACTTTTGACGAAAGAGATAACCACCCCCCCTTACGACATGCTTCAGAAACTAAAAAAATGGTCCTTTTTCAAATGTTGCCTCTTTGAACTACAATTCACATTTGTACGTGGAAAATCACTTTTAAAGATAAAATGAGATGTTTAAAGTGATTTTCATGCTTCCAGGGGCCTTAAACACAAGATTTGAGGAATGGGTAGAAGTGAATGAAAATGGCCAATTTACTCATTCTGAGGCCTTAAAAAGTGTTTCTCCTCCACGGGAAGTGAATAAAATATCATTTGGAGGCCTTTATTGTTCAATCAAAATCGACTGTTTTTTGGAGAAAGAGATAACCACCCCCCCTTACGACATGCTTCAGAAACGAAAAAAATGGTCCATTTTCAAATGTTGCGTCTTTGAACGACAATTCACATTTGTACGTGGATAATCACTTTTAGAGATAAAATTAGATGTTTAAAGTGATTTTCAAGCTTCCAGGGTCCCTAAACACAAGATTTGAGAAATGGGTAAATGTGAATGAAAATGGCCAATTTATTCACTCTGAGGCCTTAAAAAGTTTTTCTCCACCCAAGAAAGTGAATTAAATAACATTTGTAGGCCTTTATTGTTCAATCAAAAACGCCCGATTTTTGATGAAAGAGATAACCACCCCCCCTTACGACATGCTTCAGAAACTAAAAAAATGGTCCGTTTTCAAATGTTGCCTCTTTGAACTACAATTCACATTTGTACGTGGAAAATCACTTTTAAAGATAAAATGAGATGTTTAAAGTGATTTTCATGCTTCCAGGGGCCTTAAACACAAGATTTGAGGAATGGGTAGAAGTGAATGAAAATGGCCAATTTACTCATTCTGAGGCCTTAAAAAGTGTTTCTCCTCCACGGGAAGTGAATTAAGTAACATTTGGAGGCCTTCATTGTTCAAGCGAAAACGCCCGATTTTTGACGAAAGAGATAACCACCCCCCCTTACGACATGCTTCAGAAACTAAAAAAATGGTCCGTTTTCAAATGTTGCCTCTTTGAACTACAATTCACATTTGTACGTGGAAAATCGTATTTTAAAGATAAAATGAGATGTTTAAAGTGATTTTCATGCTTCCAGGGGCCTTAAACACAAGATTTGAGGAATGGGTAAAAGTGAATGAAAATGGCCAATTTACTCACTCTGCGGCCTTAAAAAGTGTTTCTCCTCCACGGGAAGTGAATAAAATACCATTTGGAGGCCTTTACTGTTCAATCAAAAACGACTGTTTTTTGGAGAAAGAGATAACCACCCCCCCTTACAACATGCTTCAGAAACGAAAAAAATGGTCCATTTTCAAATGTTGCGTCTTTGAACGACAATTCACATTTGTACGTGGATAATCACTTTTAGAGATAAAATTAGATGTTTAAAGTGATTTTCAAGCTTCCAGGGGCCCTAAACACAAGATTTGAGAAATGGGTAAAAATGAATGAAAATGGCCAATTTACTCATTCTGAGGCCTTAAAAGTGTTTCTCCGCCATGGGAAGTGAATTAAATACCATTTGGAGGCCGTTATTGTTCAAGCGAAAACGCCTGATTTTTGATGAAAGAGATAACCACCCCCCCTTACGACATGCTTCTGAAACTAAAAAAATGGTTCATTTTCAAATGTTGCGTCTTTGAACTACAATTAACATTGTACTTGGATAATCATTTTTGAGATAAAATGAGATGTTTAAAGTGATTTTCAAGCTTCCAGGGGACCTAAACACAAGATTTGAGAAATGGGTAAACGTGAATGAAAATGGCCAATTTATTCACTCTGAGGCCTTAAAAAGTTTTTCTCCACCCAAGAAAGTGAATTAAACGACATTTGTAGGCCTTTATTGTTCAATCAAAAACGCCCGATTTTTGATGAAAGAGATAACCACCCCCCCTTACGACATGCTTCAGAAACTAAGAAACTAAAAAAATGGTCAGTTTTCAAATGTTGCCTCTTTGAACTACAATTCACATTTGTACGTGGAAAATCACTTTTAAAGATAAAATGAGATGTGTAAAGTGATTTTCATGCTTCCAGGGGCCTTAAACACAAGATTTGAGGAATGGGTAGAAGTGAATGAAAATGGCCAATTTACTCATTCTGAGGCCTTAAAAAGTGTTTCTCCTCCATGGGAAGTGAATTAAGTAATATTTGGAGGCCTTTATTGTTCAAGCGAAAACGCCCGATTTTTGACGAAAGAGATAACCACCCCCCCTTACGACATGCTTCAGAAACTAAAAAAATGGTCCGTTTTCAAATGTTGTGTCTTTGAACGACAATTCACATTTGTACGTGGATAATCACTTTTAGAGATAAAATTAGATGTTTAAAGTGATTTTCAAGCTTCCAGGGGCCCTAAACACAAGATTTGAGAAATGGGTAAAAATGAATGAAAATGGCCAATTTACTCATTCTGAGGCCTTAAAAGTGTTTCTCCTCCATGGGAAGTGAATTAAATACCATTTGGAGGCTGTTATTGTTCAAGCGAAAACGCCTGATTTTTGATGAAAGAGATAACCACCCCCCCTTACGACATGCTTCTGAAACTAAAAAAATGGTTCATTTTCAAATGTTGCGTCTTTGAACTACAATTAACATTGTACTTGGATAATCATTTTTGAGATAAAATGAGATGTTTAAAGTGATTTTCAAGCTTCCAGGGGACCTAAACACAAGATTTGAGAAATGGGTAAACGTGAATGAAAATGGCCAATTTATTCACTCTGAGGCCTTAAAAAGTTTTTCTTCACCCAAGAAAGTGAATTAAACGACATTTGTAGGCCTTTATTGTTCAATCAAAAACGCCCGATTTTTGATGAAAGAGATAACCACCCCCCCTTACGACATGCTTCAGAAACTAAAAAAATGGTCCGTTTTCAAATGTTGCCTCTTTGAACTACAATTCACATTTGTACGTGGAAAATCACTTTTAAAGATAAAATGAGATGTTTAAAGTGATTTTCATGCTTCCAGGGGCCTTAAACACAAGATTTGAGGAATGGGTAGAAGTGAATGAAAATGGCCAATTTACTCATTCTGAGGCCTTAAAAAGTGTTTCTCCTCCACGGGAAGTGAATTAAGTAATATTTGGAGGCCTTTATTGTTCAAGCGAAAACGCCCGATTTTTGACGAAAGAGATAACCACCCCCCCTTACGACATGCTTCAGAAACTAAAAAAATGGTCCGTTTTCAAATGTTGCCTCTTTGAACTACAATATACATTTGTACGTGGAAAATCACTTTTAAAGATAAAAGGAGATGTTTAAAGTGATTTTCATGCTTCCAGGGGCCTTAAACACAAGATTTGAGGAATGGGTAGAAGTGAATGAAAATGGCCAATTTACTCATTCTGAGGCCTTAAAAAGTGTTTCTCCTCCACGGGAAGTGAATAAAATACCATTTGGAGGCCTTTATTGTTCAATCAAAAACGACTCTTTTTTGGAGAAAGAGATAACCACCCCCCCTTACGACATGCTTCAGAAACGAAAAAAATGGTCCATTTTCAAATGTTGCGTCTTTGAACGACAATTCACATTTGTACGTGGATAATCACTTTTAGAGATAAAATTAGATGTTTAAAGTGATTTTCAAGCTTCCAGGGTCCCTAAACACAAGATTTGAGAAATGGGTAAATGTGAATGAAAATGGCCAATTTATTCACTCTGAGGCCTTAAAAAGTTTTTCTCCACCCAAGAAAGTGAATTAAATAACATTTGTAGGCCTTTATTGTTCAATCAAAAACGCCCGATTTTTGATGAAAGAGATAACCACCCCCCCTTACGACATGCTTCAGAAACTAAAAAAATGGTCTGTTTTCAAATGTTGCCTCTTTGAACTACAATTCACATTTGTACGTGGAAAATCACTTTTAAAGATAAAATGAGATGTTTAAAGTGATTTTCATGCTTCCAGGGGCCTTAAACACAAGATTTGAGGAATGGGTAGAAGTGAATGAAAATGGCCAATTTACTCATTCTGAGGCCTTAAAAAGTGTTTCTCCTCCACGGGAAGTGAATTAAGTAACATTTGGAGGCCTTCATTGTTCAAGCGAAAACGCCCGATTTTTGACGAAAGAGATAACCACCCCCCTTACGACATGCTTCAGAAACTAAAAAAATGGTCCGTTTTCAAATGTTGCCTCTTTGAACTACAATTCACATTTGTACGTGGAAAATCACTTTTAAAGATAAAATGAGATGTTTAAAGTGATTTTCATGCTTCCAGGGGCCTTAAACACAAGATTTGAGGAATGGGTAGAAGTGAATGAAAATGGCCAATTTACTCATTCTGAGGCCTTAAAAAGTGTTTCTCCTCCACGGGAAGTGAATTAAGTAATATTTGGAGGCCTTTATTGTTCAAGCGAAAACGCCCGATTTTTGACGAAAGAGATAACCACCCCCCCTTACGACATGCTTCAGAAACTAAAAAAATGGTCCGTTTTCAAATGTTGTGTCTTTGAACGACAATTCACATTTGTACGTGGATAATCACTTTTAGAGATAAAATTAGATGTTTAAAGTGATTTTCAAGCTTCCAGGGGCCCTAAACACAAGATTTGAGAAATGGGTAAAAATGAATGAAAATGGCCAATTTACTCATTCTGAGGCCTTAAAAGTGTTTCTCCTCCATGGGAAGTGAATTAAATACCATTTGGAGGCCGTTATTGTTCAAGCGAAAACGCCTGATTTTTGATGAAAGAGATAACCACCCCCCCTTACGACATGCTTCTGAAACTAAAAAAATGGTTCATTTTCAAATGTTGCGTCTTTGAACTACAATTAACATTGTACTTGGATAATCATTTTTGAGATAAAATGAGATGTTTAAAGTGATTTTCAAGCTTCCAGGGGACCTAAACACAAGATTTGAGAAATGGGTAAACGTGAATGAAAATGGCCAATTTATTCACTCTGAGGCCTTAAAAAGTTTTTCTTCACCCAAGAAAGTGAATTAAACGACATTTGTAGGCCTTTATTGTTCAATCAAAAACGCCCGATTTTTGATGAAAGAGATAACCACCCCCCCTTACGACATGCTTCAGAAACTAAAAAAATGGTCCGTTTTCAAATGTTGCCTCTTTGAACTACAATTCACATTTGTACGTGGAAAATCACTTTTAAAGATAAAATGAGATGTTTAATGTGATTTTCATGCTTCCAGGGGCCTTAAACACAAGATTTGAGGAATGGGTAGAAGTGAATGAAAATGGCCAATTTACTCATTCTGAGGCCTTAAAAAGTGTTTCTCCTCCACGGGAAGTGAATTAAGTAATATTTGGAGGCCTTTATTGTTCAAGCGAAAACGCCCGATTTTTGACGAAAGAGATAACCACCCCCCCCTTACGACATGCTTCAGAAACTAAAAAAATGGTCCGTTTTCAAATGTTGCCTCTTTGAACTACAATATACATTTGTACGTGGAAAATCACTTTTAAAGATAAAAGGAGATGTTTAAAGTGATTTTCATGCTTCCAGGGGCCTTAAACACAAGATTTGAGGAATGGGTAGAAGTGAATGAAAATGGCCAATTTACTCCTTCTGAGGCCTTAAAAAGTGTTTCTCCTCCACGGTAAGTGAATAAAATACCATTTGGAGGCCTTTATTGTTCAATCAAAAACGACTCTTTTTTGGAGAAAGAGATAACCACCCCCCTTACGACATGCTTCAGAAACGAAAAAAATGGTCCATTTTCAAATGTTGCGTCTTTGAACGACAATTCACATTTGTACGTGGATAATCACTTTTAGAGATAAAATTAGATGTTTAAAGTGATTTTCAAGCTTCCAGGGTCCCTAAACACAAGATTTGAGAAATGGGTAAATGTGAATGAAAATGGCCAATTTATTCACTCTGAGGCCTTAAAAAGTTTTTCTCCACCCAAGAAAGTGAATTAAATAACATTTGTAGGCCTTTATTGTTCAATCAAAAACGCCCGATTTTTGATGAAAGAGATAACCACCCCCCCTTACGACATGCTTCAGAAACTAAAAAAATGGTCCGTTTTCAAATGTTGCCTCTTTGAACTACAATTCACATTTGTACGTGGAAAATCACTTTTAAAGATAAAATGAGATGTTTAAAGTGATTTTCATGCTTCCAGGGGCCTTAAACACAAGATTTGAGGAATGGGTAGAAGTGAATGAAAATGGCCAATTTACTCATTCTGAGGCCTTAAAAAGTGTTTCTCCTCCACGGGAAGTGAATTAAGTAACATTTGGAGGCCTTCATTGTTCAAGCGAAAACGCCCGATTTTTGACGAAAGAGATAACCACCCCCCTTACGACATGCTTCAGAAACTAAAAAAATAGTCCGTTTTCAAGTGTTGCCTCTTTGAACTACAATTCACATTTGTACGTGGAAAATCGTATTTTAAAGATAAAATGAGACGTTTAAAGTGATTTTCATGCTTCCAGGGGCCTTAAACACAAGATTTGAGGAATGGGTAAAAGTGAATAAAAATGGCCAATTTACTCACTCTGCGGCCTTAAAAAGTGTTTCTCCTCCACGGGAAGTGAATAAAATACCATTTGGAGGCCTTTACTGTTCAATCAAAAACGACTGTTTTTTGGAGAAAGAGATAACCACCCCCCCTTACGACATGCTTCAGAAACGAAAAAAATGGTCGATTTTCAAATGTTGCGTCTTTGAACGACAATTCACATTTGTACGTGGATAATCACTTTTAGAGATAAAATTAGATGTTTAAAGTGATTTTCAAGCTTCCAGGGGCCCTAAACACAAGATTTGAGAAATGGGTAAAAATGAATGAAAATGGCCAATTTACTCATTCTGAGGCCTTAAAAGTGTTTCTCCTCCATGGGAAGTGAATTAAATACCATTTGGAGGCCGTTATTGTTCAAGCGAAAACGCCTGATTTTTGATGAAAGAGATAACCACTCCCCCTTACGACATGCTTCTGAAACTAAAAAAATGGTTAATTTTCAAATGTTGCGTCTTTGAACTACAATTAACATTGTACTTGGATAATCATTTTTGAGATAAAATGAGATGTTTAAAGTGATTTTCAAGCTTCCAGGGGACCTAAACACAAGATTTGAGAAATGGGTAAACGTGAATGAAAATGGCCAATTTATTCACTCTGAGGCCTTAAAAAGTTTTTCTTCACCCAAGAAAGTGAATTAAACGACATTTGTAGGCCTTTATTGTTCAATCAAAAACGCCCGATTTTTGATGAAAGAGATAACCACCCCCCCTTACGACATCCTTCAGAAACTAAAAAAATGGTCAGTTTTCAAATGTTGCCTCTTTGAACTACAATTCACATTTGTACGTGGAAAATCACTTTTAAGGATTAAAATGAGATGTTTAAAGAGATTTTCATGCTTCCAGGGGCCTTAAACACAAGATTTGAGGAATGGGTAGAAGTGAATGAAAATGGCCAATTTACTCATTCTGAGGCCTTAAAAAGTGTTTCTCTTCCACGGGAAGTGAATAAAATACCATTTGGAGGCCTTTATTGTTCAATCAAAAACGACTGTTTTTTGGAGAAAGAGATAACCACCCCCCCTTACGACATGCTTCAGAAACTAAAAAAATGGTCCATTTTCACATGTTGCGTCTTTGAACGACAATTCACATTTGTACGTGGAAAATCACTTTTAAAGATAAAATGAGATGTTTAAAGTGATTTTCATGCTTCCAGGGGCCTTAAACACAAGATTTGAGGAATGGGTAGAAGTGAATGAAAATGGCCAATTTACTCATTCTGAGGCCTTAAAAAGTGTTTCTCCTCCACGGGAAGTGAATTAAGTAATTTTTGGAGGCCTTTATTGTTCAAGCGAAAACGCCCGATTTTTGACGAAAGAGATAACCACCCCCCCTTACGACATGCTTCAGAAACTAAAAAAATGGTCCGTTTTCAAATGTTGCCTCTTTGAACTACAATTCACATTTGTACGTGGAAAATCACTTTTAAAGATAAAATGAGATGTTTAAAGTGATTTTCATGCTTCCAGGGGCCTTAAACACAAGATTTGAGGAATGGGTAGAAGTGAATGAAAATGGCCAATTTACTCATTCTGAGGCCTTAAAAAGTGTTTCTCCTCCACGGGAAGTGAATTAAATAACATTTGTAGGCCTTTATTGTTCAAGCGAAAACGCCCGATTTTTGACGAAAGAGATAACCACCCCCCCTTACGACATGCTTCAGAAACTAAAAAAATGGTCCGTTTTCAAATGTTGCCTCTTTGAACTACAATTCACATTTGTACGTGGAAAATCACTTTTAAAGATAAAATGAGATGTTTAAAGTGATTTTCATGCTTCCAGGGGCCTTAAACACAAGATTTGAGGAATGGGTAGAAGTGAATGAAAATGGCCAATTTACTCATTCTGAGGCCTTAAAAAGTGTTTCTCCTCCACGGGAAGTGAATTAAATAACATTTGTAGGCCTTTATTGTTCAAGCGAAAACGCCCGATTTTTGACGAAAGAGATAACCACCCCCCCTTACGACATGCTTCAGAAACTAAAAAAATGGTCCGTTTTCAAATGTTGCCTCTTTGAACTACAATTCACATTTGTACGTGGAAAATCACTTTTAAAGATAAAATGAGATGTTTAAAGTGATTTTCATGCTTCCAGGGGCCTTAAACACAAGATTTGAGGAATGGGTAGAAGTGAATGAAAATGGCCAATTTACTCATTCTGAGGCCTTAAAAAGTGTTTCTCCTCCACGGGAAGTGAATTAAGTAATTTTTGGAGGCCTTTATTGTTCAAGCGAAAACGCCCGATTTTTGACGAAAGAGATAACCACCCCCCCTTACGACATGCTTCAGAAACTAAAAAAATGGTCCGTTTTCAAATGTTGCCTCTTAGAACTACAATTCACATTTGTACGTGGAAAATCACTTTTAAAGATAAAATGAGATGTTTAAAGTGATTTTCATGCTTCCAGGGGCCTTAAACACAAGATTTGAGAAATGGGTAAACGTGAATGAAAATGGCCAATTTACTCACTCTGCGGCCTTAAAAAGTGTTTCTCCTCCACGGGAAGTGAATAAAATAACATTTGGAGGCCTTTCTTGTTCAAGCGAAAACGCCCGATCCGATTTTTGACGAAAGAGATAACCACCCGCCTTACGACATGCTTCAGAAACTGAAAAAATGGTCCGTTTTCAAATGTTGCCTCTTTGAACTACAATTCAAATTTTTACGTTGAAAATCACTTTTAAAGATAAAATGAGATGTTTAAAGTGATTTTCATGCTTCCAGGGGCCTTAAACACAAGATTTGAGGAATGGGTAGAAGTGAATGAAAATGGCCAATTTACTCATTCTGAGGCCTTAAAAAGTGTTTCTCCTCCACGGGAAGTGAATTAAGTAATTTTTGGAGGCCTTTATGTTCAAGCGAAAACGCCCGATTTTTGACGAAAGAGATAACCACCCCCCCTAACGACATGCTTCAGAAACTAAAAAAATGGTCCGTTTTCAAATGTTGCCTCTTTGAACTACAATTCACATTTGTACGTGGAAAATCACTTTTAAAGATAAAATTAGATGTTTAAAGTGATTTTCAAGCTTCCAGGGGCCCTAAACACAAGATTTGAGAAATGGGTAAAAATGAATGAAAATGGCCAATTTACTCATTCTGAGGCCTTAAAAGTGTTTCTCCTCCATGGAAAGTGAATTAAATACCATTTGGAGGCCGTTATTGTTCAAGCGAAAACGCCTGATTTTTGATGAAAGAGATAACCACCCCCCCTTACGACATGCTTCTGAAACTAAAAAAATGGTTCATTTTCAAATGTTGCGTCTTTGAACTACAATTAACATTGTACTTGGATAATCATTTTTGAGATAAAATGAGATGTTTAAAGTGATTTTCAAGCTTCCAGGGGACCTAAACACAAGATTTGAGAAATGGGTAAACGTGAATGAAAATGGCCAATTTATTCACTCTGAGGCCTTAAAAAGTTTTTCTTCACCCAAGAAAGTGAATTAAACGACATTTGTAGGCCTTTATTGTTCAATCAAAAACGCCCGATTTTTGATGAAAGAGATAACCACCCCCCCTTACGACATGCTTCAGAAACTAAAAAAATGGTCCGTTTTCAAATGTTGCCTCTTTGAACTACAATTCACATTTGTACGTGGAAAATCACTTTTAAAGATAAAATGAGATGTTTAAAGTGATTTTCATGCTTCCAGGGGCCTTAAACACAAGATTTGAGGAATGGGTAGAAGTGAATGAAAATGGCCAATTTACTCATTCTGAGGCCTTAAAAAGTGTTTCTCCTCCACGGGAAGTGAATTAAGTAATTTTTGGAGGCCTTTATTGTTCAAGCGAAAACGCCCGATTTTTGACGAAAGAGATAACCACCCCCCCTTACGACATGCTTCAGAAACTAAAAAAATGGTCCGTTTTCAAATGTTGCCTCTTAGAACTACAATTCACATTTGTACGTGGAAAATCACTTTTAAAGATAAAATGAGATGTTTAAAGTGATTTTCATGCTTCCAGGGGCCTTAAACACAAGATTTGAGAAATGGGTAAACGTGAATGAAAATGGCCAATTTACTCACTCTGCGGCCTTAAAAAGTGTTTCTCCTCCACGGGAAGTGAATAAAATAACATTTGGAGGCCTTTCTTGTTCAAGCGAAAACGCCCGATCCGATTTTTGACGAAAGAGATAACCACCCGCCTTACGACATGCTTCAGAAACTGAAAAAATGGTCCGTTTTCAAATGTTGCCTCTTTGAACTACAATTCAAATTTTTACGTTGAAAATCACTTTTAAAGATAAAATGAGATGTTTAAAGTGATTTTCATGCTTCCAGGGGCCTTAAACACAAGATTTGAGGAATGGGTAGAAGTGAATGAAAATGGCCAATTTACTCATTCTGAGGCCTTAAAAAGTGTTTCTCCTCCACGGGAAGTGAATTAAGTAATTTTTGGAGGCCTTTATGTTCAAGCGAAAACGCCCGATTTTTGACGAAAGAGATAACCACCCCCCCTAACGACATGCTTCAGAAACTAAAAAAATGGTCCGTTTTCAAATGTTGCCTCTTTGAACTACAATTCACATTTGTACGTGGAAAATCACTTTTAAAGATAAAATTAGATGTTTAAAGTGATTTTCAAGCTTCCAGGGGCCCTAAACACAAGATTTGAGAAATGGGTAAAAATGAATGAAAATGGCCAATTTACTCATTCTGAGGCCTTAAAAGTGTTTCTCCTCCATGGAAAGTGAATTAAATACCATTTGGAGGCCGTTATTGTTCAAGCGAAAACGCCTGATTTTTGATGAAAGAGATAACTACCCCCCCTTACGACATGCTTCTGAAACTAAAAAAATGGTTCATTTTCAAATGTTGCGTCTTTGAACTACAATTAACATTGTACTTGGATAATCATTTTTGAGATAAAATGAGATGTTTAAAGTGATTTTCAAGCTTCCAGGGGACCTAAACACAAGATTTGAGAAATGGGTAAACGTGAATGAAAATGGCCAATTTATTCACTCTGAGGCCTAAAAAAGTTTTTCTTCACCCAAGAAAGTGAATTAAACGACATTTGTAGGCCTTTATTGTTCAATCAAAAACGCCCGATTTTTGATGAAAGAGATAACCACCCCCCCTTACGACATGCTTCAGAAACTAAAAAAATGGTCCGTTTTCAAATGTTGCCTCTTTGAACTACAATTCACATTTGTACGTGGAAAATCACTTTTAAAGATAAAATGAGATGTTTAAAGTGATTTTCATGCTTCCAGGGGCCTTAAACACAAGATTTGAGGAATGGGTAAAGTGAATGAAAATGGCCAATTTACTCATTCTGAGGCCTTAAAAAGTGTTTCTCCTCCACGGGAAGTGAATTAAGTAATATTTGGAGGCCTTTATTGTTCAAGCGAAAACGCCCGATTTTTGACGAAAGAGATAACCACCCCCCCTTACGACATGCTTCAGAAACTAAAAAAATGGTCCGTTTTCAAATGTTGCCTCTTTGAACTACAATATACATTTGTACGTGGAAAATCACTTTTAAAGATAAAAGGAGATGTTTAAAGTGATTTTCATGCTTCCAGGGGCCTTAAACACAAGATTTGAGGAATGGGTAGAAGTGAATGAAAATGGCCAATTTACTCATTCTGAGGCCTTAAAAAGTGTTTCTCCTCCACGGGAAGTGAATAAAATACCATTTGGAGGCCTTTATTGTTCAATCAAAAACGACTCTTTTTTGGAGAAAGAGATAACCACCCCCCCTTACGACATGCTTCAGTAACGAAAAAAATGGTCCATTTTCAAATGTTGCGTCTTTGAACGACAATTCACATTTGTACGTGGATAATCACTTTTAGAGATAAAATTAGATGTTTAAAGTGATTTTCAAGCTTCCAGGGTCCCTAAACACAAGATTTGAGAAATGGGTAAATGTGAATGAAAATGGCCAATTTATTCACTCTGAGGCCTTAAAAAGTTTTTCTCCACCCAAGAAAGTGAATTAAATAACATTTGTAGGCCTTTATTGTTCAATCAAAAACGCCCGATTTTTGATGAAAGAGATAACCACCCCCCCTTACGACATGCTTCAGAAACTAAAAAAATGGTCCGTTTTCAAATGTTGCCTCTTTGAACTACAATTCACATTTGTACGTGGAAAATCACTTTTAAAGATAAAATGAGATGTTTAAAGTGATTTTCATGCTTCCAGGGGCCTCAAACACAAGATTTGAGGAATGGGTAGAAGTGAATGAAAATGGCCAATTTACTCATTCTGAGGCCTTAAAAAGTGTTTCTCCTCCACGGGAAGTGAATTAAGTAACATTTGGAGGCCTTCATTGTTCAAGCGAAAACGCCCGATTTTTGACGAAAGAGATAACCACCCCCCTTACGACATGCTTCAGAAACTAAAAAAATGGTCCGTTTTCAAATGTTGCCTCTTTGAACTACAATTCACATTTGTACGTGGAAAATCGTATTTTAAAGATAAAATGAGATGTTTAAAGTGATTTTCATGCTTCCAGGGGCCTTAAACACAAGATTTGAGGAATGGGTAAAAGTGAATAAAAATGGCCAATTTACTCACTCTGCGGCCTTAAAAAGTGTTTCTCCTCCACGGGAAGTGAATAAAATACCATTTGGAGGCCTTTACTGTTCAATCAAAAACGACTGTTTTTTGGAGAAAGAGATAACCACCCCCCCTTACGACATGCTTCAGAAACGAAAAAAATGGTCGATTTTCAAATGTTGCGTCTTTGAACGACAATTCACATTTGTACGTGGATAATCACTTTTAGAGATAAAATTAGATGTTTAAAGTGATTTTCAAGCTTCCAGGGGCCCTAAACACAAGATTTGAGAAATGGGTAAAAATGAATGAAAATGGCCAATTTACTCATTCTGAGGCCTTAAAAGTGTTTCTCCTCCATGGGAAGTGAATTAAATACCATTTGGAGGCCGTTATTGTTCAAGCGAAAACGCCTGATTTTTGATGAAAGAGATAACCACCCCCCCTTACGACATGCTTCTGAAACTAAAAAAATGGTTCATTTTCAAATGTTGCGTCTTTGAACTACAATTAACATTGTACTTGGATAATCATTTTTGAGATAAAATGAGATGTTTAAAGTGATTTTCAAGCTTCCAGGGGACCTAAACACAAGATTTGAGAAATGGGTAAACGTGAATGAAAATGGCCAATTTATTCACTCTGAGGCCTTAAAAAGTTTTTCTTCACCCAAGAAAGTGAATTAAACGACATTTGTAGGCCTTTATTGTTCAATCAAAAACGCCCGATTTTTGATGAAAGAGATAACCACCCCCCCTTACGACATGCTTCAGAAACTAAAAAAATGGTCAGTTTTCAAATGTTGCCTCTTTGAACTACAATTCACATTTGTACGTGGAAAATCACTTTTAAAGATAAAATGAGATGTTTAAAGTGATTTTCATGCTTCCAGGGGCCTTAAACACAAGATTTGAGGAATGGGTAGAAGTGAATGAAAATGGCCAATTTACTCATTCTGAGGCCTTAAAAAGTGTTTCTCCTCCACGGGAAGTGAATTAAGTAATTTTTGGAGGCCTTTATTGTTCAAGCGAAAACGCCCGATTTTTGACGAAAGAGATAACCACCCCCCCTTACAACATGCTTCAGAAACTAAAAAAATGGTCAGTTTTCAAATGTTGCCTCTTTGAACTACAATTCACATTTATACGTGGAAAATCACTTTTAAAGATAAAATGAGATGTTTAAAGTGATTTTCATGCTTCCAGGGGCCTTAAACACAAGATTTGAGGAATGGGTAGAAGTGAATGAAAATGGCCAATTTACTCATTCTGAGGCCTTAAAAAGTGTTTCTCCTCCACGGGAAGTGAATTAAGTAATATTTGGAGGCCTTTATTGTTCAAGCGAAAACGCCCGATTTTTGACGAAAGAGATAACCACCCCCCCTTACGACATGCTTCAGAAACTAAAAAAATGGTCCATTTTCAAATGTTGTGTCTTTGAACGACAATTCACATTTGTACGTGGATAATCACTTTTAGAGATAAAATTAGATGTTTAAAGTGATTTTCAAGCTTCCAGGGGCCCTAAACACAAGATTTGAGAAATGGGTAAAAATGAATGAAAATGGCCAATTTACTCATTCTGAGGCCTTAAAAGTGTTTCTCCTCCATGGGAAGTGAATTAAATACCATTTGGAGGCTGTTATTGTTCAAGCGAAAACGCCTGATTTTTGATGAAAGAGATAACCACCCCCCCTTACGACATGCTTCTGAAACTAAAAAAATGGTTCATTTTCAAATGTTGCGTCTTTGAACTACAATTAACATTGTACTTGGATAATCATTTTTGAGATAAAATGAGATGTTTAAAGTGATTTTCAAGCTTCCAGGGGACCTAAACACAAGATTTGAGAAATGGGTAAACGTGAATGAAAATGGCCAATTTATTCACTCTGAGGCCTTAAAAAGTTTTTCTTCACCCAAGAAAGTGAATTAAACGACATTTGTAGGCCTTTATTGTTCAATCAAAAACGCCCGATTTTTGATGAAAGAGATAACCACCCCCCCTTACGACATGCTTCAGAAACTAAAAAAATGGTCCGTTTTCAAATGTTGCCTCTTTGAACTACAATTCACATTTGTACGTGGAAAATCACTTTTAAAGATAAAATGAGATGTTTAAAGTGATTTTCATGCTTCCAGGGGCCTTAAACACAAGATTTGAGGAATGGGTAGAAGTGAATGAAAATGGCCAATTTACTCATTCTGAGGCCTTAAAAAGTGTTTCTCCTCCACGGGAAGTGAATTAAGTAATATTTGGAGGCCTTTATTGTTCAAGCGAAAACGCCCGTTTTTTGACGAAAGAGATAACCACCCCCCCCTTACGACATGCTTCAGAAACTAAAAAAATGGTCCGTTTTCAAATGTTGCCTCTTTGAACTACAATATACATTTGTACGTGGAAAATCACTTTTAAAGATAAAAGGAGATGTTTAAAGTGATTTTCATGCTTCCAGGGGCCTTAAACACAAGATTTGAGGAATGGGTAGAAGTGAATGAAAATGGCCAATTTACTCATTCTGAGGCCTTAAAAAGTGTTTCTCCTCCACGGGAAGTGAATAAAATACCATTTGGAGGCCTTTATTGTTCAATCAAAAACGACTCTTTTTTGGAGAAAGAGATAACCACCCCCCCTTACGACATGCTTCAGAAACGAAAAAAATGGTCCATTTTCAAATGTTGCGTCTTTGAACGACAATTCACATTTGTACGTGGATAATCACTTTTAGAGATAAAATTAGATGTTTAAAGTGATTTTCAAGCTTCCAGGGTCCCTAAACACAAGATTTGAGAAATGGGTAAATGTGAATGAAAATGGCCAATTTATTCACTCTGAGGCCTTAAAAAGTTTTTCTCCACCCAAGAAAGTGAATTAAATAACATTTGTAGGCCTTTATTGTTCAATCAAAAACGCCCGATTTTTGATGAAAGAGATAACCACCCCCCCTTACGACATGCTTCAGAAACTAAAAAAATGGTCTGTTTTCAAATGTTGCGTCTTTGAACGACAATTCACATTTGTACGTGGATAATCACTTTTAGAGATAAAATTAGATGTTTAAAGTGATTTTCAAGCTTCCAGGGGCCCTAAACACAAGATTTGAGAAATGGGTAAAAATGAATGAAAATGGCCAATTTACTCATTCTGAGGCCTTAAAAGTGTTTCTCCTCCATGGGAAGTGAATTAAATACCATTTGGAGGCCGTTATTGTTCAAGCGAAAACGCCTGATTTTTGATGAAAGAGATAACCACCCCCCCTTACGACATGCTTCTGAAACTAAAAAAATGGTTAATTTTCAAATGTTGCGTCTTTGAACTACAATTAACATTGTACTTGGATAATCATTTTTGAGATAAAATGAGATGTTTAAAGTGATTTTCAAGCTTCCAGGGGACCTAAACACAAGATTTGAGAAATGGGTAAACGTGAATGAAAATGGCCAATTTATTCACTCTGAGGCCTTAAAAAGTTTTTCTTCACCCAAGAAAGTGAATTAAACGACATTTGTAGGCCTTTATTGTTCAATCAAAAACGCCCGATTTTTGATGAAAGAGATAACCACCCCCCCTTACGACATCCTTCAGAAACTAAAAAAATGGTCCGTTTTCAAATGTTGCCTCTTTAAACTACAATTCACATTTGTACGTGGAAAATCACTTTTAAAGATAAAATGAGATGTTTAAAGTGATTTTCATGCTTCCAGGGGCCTTAAACACAAGATTTGAGGAATGGGTAGAAGTGAATGAAAATGGCCAATTTACTCATTCTGAGGCCTTAAAAAGTGTTTCTCCTCCACGGGAAGTGAATTAAGTAATTTTTGGAGGCCTTTATTGTTCAAGCGAAAACGCCCGATTTTTGACGAAAGAGATAACCACCCCCCTTACGACATGCTTCAGAAACTAAAAAAATGGTCCGTTTTCAAATGTTGCCTCTTTGAACTACAATTCACATTTGTACGTGGAAAATCACTTTTAAAGATAAAATGAGATGTTTAAAGTGATTTT
Source organism: Triturus cristatus (assembly GCF_964204655.1). Lineage (NCBI taxonomy): Eukaryota > Metazoa > Chordata > Amphibia > Caudata > Salamandridae > Triturus > Triturus cristatus. Next base: position 941,859,968 of record NC_140591.1, on the reverse strand, counting down.
CATGCTTCCAGGGGCCTTAAACACAAGATTTGAGAAATGGGTAAACGTGAATGAAAATGGCCAATTTACTCACTCTGCGGCCTTAAAAAGTGTTTCTCCTCCACGGGAAGTGAATAAAATAACATTTGGAGGCCTTTCTTGTTCAAGCGAAAACGCCCGATCCGATTTTTGACGAAAGAGATAACCACCCGCCTTACGACATGCTTCAGAAACTGAAAAAATGGTCCGTTTTCAAATGTTGCCTCTTTGAACTACAATTCACATTTTTACGTTGAAAATCACTTTTAAAGATAAAATGAGATGTTTAAAGTGATTTTCATGCTTCCAGGGGCCTTAAACACAAGATTTGAGGAATGGGTAGAAGTGAATGAAAATGGCCAATTTACACATTCTGAGGCCTTAAAAAGTGTTTCTCCTCCACGGGAAGTGAATTAAGTAATTTTTGGAGGCCTTTATTGTTCAAGCGAAAACGCCCGATTTTTGACGAAAGAGATAACCACCCCCCCTTACGACATGCTTCAGAAACTAAAAAAATGGTCCGTTTTCAAATGTTGCCTCTTTGAACTACAATTCACATTTGTACGTGGAAAATCACTTTTAAAGATAAAATTAGATGTTTAAAGTGATTTTCAAGCTTCCAGGGGCCTTAAACACAAGATTTGAGGAATGGGTAGAAGTGAATGAAAATGGCCAATTTACTCATTCTGAGGCCTTAAAAAGTGTTTCTCCTCCACGGGAAGTGAATTAAGTAACATTTGGAGGCCTTCATTGTTCAAGCGAAAACGCCCGATTTTTGACGAAAGAGATAACCACCCCCCTTACGACATGCTTCAGAAACTAAAAAAATAGTCCGTTTTCAAGTGTTGCCTCTTTGAACTACAATTCACATTTGTACGTGGAAAATCGTATTTTAAAGATAAAATGAGACGTTTAAAGTGATTTTCATGCTTCCAGGGGCCTTAAACACAAGATTTGAGGAATGGGTAAAAGTGAATAAAAATGGCCAATTTACTCACTCTGCGGCCTTAAAAAGTGTTTCTCCTCCACGGGAAGTGAATAAAATACCATTTGGAGGCCTTTACTGTTCAATCAAAAACGACTGTTTTTTGGAGAAAGAGATAACCACCCCCCCTTACGACATGCTTCAGAAACGAAAAAAATGGTCGATTTTCAAATGTTGCGTCTTTGAACGACAATTCACATTTGTACGTGGATAATCACTTTTAGAGATAAAATTAGATGTTTAAAGTGATTTTCAAGCTTCCAGGGGCCCTAAACACAAGATTTGAGAAATGGGTAAAAATGAATGAAAATGGCCAATTTACTCATTCTGAGGCCTTAAAAGTGTTTCTCCTCCATGGGAAGTGAATTAAATACCATTTGGAGGCTGTTATTGTTCAAGCGAAAACGCCTGATTTTTGATGAAAGAGATAACCACCCCCCCTTACGACATGCTTCTGAAACTAAAAAAATGGTTCATTTTCAAATGTTGCGTCTTTGAACTACAATTAACATTGTACTTGGATAATCATTTTTGAGATAAAATGAGATGTTTAAAGTGATTTTCAAGCTTCCAGGGGACCTAAACACAAGATTTGAGAAATGGGTAAACGTGAATGAAAATGGCCAATTTATTCACTCTGAGGCCTTAAAAAGTTTTTCTTCACCCAAGAAAGTGAATTAAACGACATTTGTAGGCCTTTATTGTTCAATCAAAAACGCCCGATTTTTGATGAAAGAGATAACCACCCCCCCTTACGACATGCTTCAGAAACTAAAAAAATGGTCCGTTTTCAAATGTTGCCTCTTTGAACTACAATTCACATTTGTACGTGGAAAATCACTTTTAAAGATAAAATGAGATGTTTAAAGTGATTTTCATGCTTCCAGGGGCCTTAAACACAAGATTTGAGGAATGGGTAGAAGTGAATGAAAATGGCCAATTTACTCATTCTGAGGCCTTAAAAAGTGTTTCTCCTCCACGGGAAGTGAATTAAGTAATATTTGGAGGCCTTTATTGTTCAAGCGAAAACGCCCGTTTTTTGACGAAAGAGATAACCACCCCCCCCTTACGACATGCTTCAGAAACTAAAAAAATGGTCCGTTTTCAAATGTTGCCTCTTTGAACTACAATTCACATTTGTACGTGGAAAATCGTATTTTAAAGATAAAATGAGATGTTTAAAGTGATTTTCATGCTTCCAGGGGCCTTAAACACAAGATTTGAGGAATGGGTAAAAGTGAATAAAAATGGCCAATTTACTCACTCTGCGGCCTTAAAAAGTGTTTCTCCTCCACGGGAAGTGAATAAAATACCATTTGGAGGCCTTTACTGTTCAATCAAAAACGACTGTTTTTTGGAGAAAGAGATAACCACCCCCCCTTACGACATGCTTCAGAAACGAAAAAAATGGTCGATTTTCAAATGTTGCGTCTTTGAACGACAATTCACATTTGTACGTGGATAATCACTTTTAGAGATAAAATTAGATGTTTAAAGTGATTTTCAAGCTTCCAGGGGCCCTAAACACAAGATTTGAGAAATGGGTAAAAATGAATGAAAATGGCCAATTTACTCATTCTGAGGCCTTAAAAGTGTTTCTCCTCCATGGGAAGTGAATTAAATACCATTTGGAGGCCGTTATTGTTCAAGCGAAAACGCCTGATTTTTGATGAAAGAGATAACCACCCCCCCTTACGACATGCTTCTGAAACTAAAAAAATGGTTCATTTTCAAATGTTGCGTCTTTGAACTACAATTAACATTGTACTTGGATAATCATTTTTGAGATAAAATGAGATGTTTAAAGTGATTTTCAAGCTTCCAGGGGACCTAAACACAAGATTTGAGGAATGGGTAGAAGTGAATGAAAATGGCCAATTTACTCATTCTGAGGCCTTAAAAAGTGTTTCTCCTCCACGGGAAGTGAATTAAGTAACATTTGGAGGCCTTTATTGTTCAAGCGAAAACGCCCGATTTTTGACGAAAGAGATAACCACCCCCCCTTACGACATGCTTCAGAAACTAAAAAAATGGTCCGTTTTCAAATGTTGCCTCTTTGAACTACAATTCACATTTGTACGTGGAAAATCACTTTTAAGGATTAAAATGAGATGTTTAAAGAGATTTTCATGCTTCCAGGGGCCTTAAACACAAGATTTGAGGAATGGGTAGAAGTGAATGAAAATGGCCAATTTACTCATTCTGAGGCCTTAAAAAGTGTTTCTCTTCCACGGGAAGTGAATAAAATACCATTTGGAGGCCTTTATTGTTCAATCAAAAACGACTGTTTTTTGGAGAAAGAGATAACCACCCCCCCTTACGACATGCTTCAGAAACTAAAAAAATGGTCCATTTTCACATGTTGCGTCTTTGAACGACAATTCACATTTGTACGTGGATAATCACTTTTAGAGATAAAATTAGATGTTTAAAGTGATTTTCAAGCTTCCAGGGGCCCTAAACACAAGATTTGAGAAATGGGTAAACGTGAATGAAAATGGCCAATTTACTCACTCTGCGGCCTTAAAAAGTGTTTCTCCTCCACGGGAAGTGAATAAAATAACATTTGGAGGCCTTTATTGTTCAATCAAAAATGCCCGATTTTTGATGAAAGAGATAACCACCCCCCCTTACGACATGCTTCAGAAACTAAAAAAATGGTCAGTTTTCAAATGTTGCCTCTTTGAACTACAATTCACATTTGTACGTGGAAAATCACTTTTAAAGATTAAATGAGATGTTTAAAGTGATTTTCATGCTTCCAGTGGCCTTAAACACAAGATTTGAGGAATGAGTAGAAGTGAATGAAAATGGCCAATTTACTCATTCTGAGGCCTTAAAAAATGTTTCTCCACCACGGGAAGTGAATTAAATAACATTTGTAGGCCTTTATTGTTCAAGCGAAAACGCCCGATCCGATTTTTGACGAAAGAGATAACCACCCGCCTTACGACATGCTTCAGAAACTGAAAAAATGGTCCGTTTTCAAATGTTGCCTCTTTGAACTACAATTCACATTTTTACGTTGAAAATCACTTTTAAAGATAAAATGAGATGTTTAAAGTTATTTTCATGCTTCCAGGGGCCTTAAACACAAGATTTGAGGAATGGGTAGAAGTGAATGAAAATGGCCAATTTACTCACTCCGCGGCCGTAAAAAGTGTTTCTCCTCCACGGGAAGTGAATAAAATAACATTTGGAGGCCTTTATTGTTCAATCAAAAATGCCCGATTTTTGATGAAAGAGATAACCACCCCCCCTTACGACATGCTTCAGAAACTAAAAAAATGGTCAGTTTTCAAATGTTGCCTCTTTGAACTACAATTCACATTTGTACGTGGAAAATCACTTTTAAAGATAAAATGAGATGTTTAAAGTGATTTTCATGCTTCCAGGGGCCTTAAACACAAGATTTGAGGAATGGGTAGAAGTGAATGAAAATGGCCAATTTACTCATTCTGAGGCCTTAAAAAGTGTTTCTCCTCCACGGGAAGTGAATTAAGTAGCATTTGGAGGCCTTCATTGTTCAAGCGAAAACGCCCGATTTTTGACGAAAGAGATAACCACCCCCCCTTACGACATGCTTCAGAAACTAAAAAAATGGTCCGTTTTCAAATGTTGCCTCTTTGAACTACAATTCACATTTGTACGTGGAAAATCGTATTTTAAAGATAAAATGAGATGTTTAAAGTGATTTTCATGCTTCCAGGGGCCTTAAACACAAGATTTGAGGAATGGGTAAAAGTGAATGAAAATGGCCAATTTACTCACTCTGCGGCCTTAAAAAGTGTTTCTCCTCCACGGGAAGTGAATAAAATACCATTTGGAGGCCTTTATTGTTCAATCAAAAATGACTGTTTTTTGGAGAAAGAGATAACCACCCCCCCTTACGACATGCTTCAGTAACGAAAAAAATGGTCCATTTTCAAATGTTGCGTCTTTGAACGACAATTCACATTTGTACGTGGATAATCACTTTTAGAGATAAAATTAGATGTTTAAAGTGATTTTCAAGCTTCCAGGGGACCTAAACACAAGATTTGAGAAATGGGTAAACGTGAATGAAAATGGCCAATTTATTCACTCTGAGGCCTTAAAAAGTTTTTCTTCACCCAAGAAAGTGAATTAAACGACATTTGTAGGCCTTTATTGTTCAATCAAAAACGCCCGATTTTTGATGAAAGAGATAACCACCCCCCCCTTACGACATGCTTCAGAAACTAAAAAAATGGTCCGTTTTCAAATGTTGCCTCTTTGAACTACAATTCACATTTGTACGTGGAAAATCACTTTTAAAGATAAAATGAGATGTTTAAAGTGATTTTCATGCTTCCAGGGGCCTTAAACACAAGATTTGAGGAATGGGTAGAAGTGAATGAAAATGGCCAATTTACTCATTCTGAGGCCTTAAAAAGTGTTTCTCCTCCACGGGAAGTGAATTAAGTAATATTTGGAGGCCTTTATTGTTCAAGCGAAAACGCCCGATTTTTGACGAAAGAGATAACCACCCCCCCCTTACGACATGCTTCAGAAACTAAAAAAATGGTCAGTTTTCAAATGTTGCCTCTTTGAACTACAATATACATTTGTACGTGGAAAATCACTTTTAAAGATAAAAGGAGATGTTTAAAGTGATTTTCATGCTTCCAGGGGCCTTAAACACAAGATTTGAGGAATGGGTAGAAGTGAATGAAAATGGCCAATTTACTCATTCTGAGGCCTTAAAAAGTGTTTCTCCTCCACGGGAAGTGAATTAAGTAACATTTGGAGGCCTTCATTGTTCAAGCGAAAACGCCCGATTTTTGACGAAAGAGATAACCACCCCCCCTTACGACATGCTTCAGAAACTAAAAAAATGGTCCGTTTTCAAATGTTGCCTCTTTGAACTACAATTCACATTTGTACGTGGAAAATCGTATTTTAAAGATAAAATGAGATGTTTAAAGTGATTTTCATGCTTCCAGGGGCCTTAAACACAAGATTTGAGGAATGGGTAAAAGTGAATGAAAATGGCCAATTTACTCACTCTGCGGCCTTAAAAAGTGTTTCTCCTCCACGGGAAGTGAATAAAATACCATTTGGAGGCCTTTATTGTTCAATCAAAAACGACTGTTTTTTGGAGAAAGAGATAACCACCCCCCCTTACGACATGCTTCAGTAACGAAAAAAATGGTCCATTTTCAAATGTTGCGTCTTTGAACGACAATTCACATTTGTACGTGGATAATCACTTTTAGAGATAAAATTAGATGTTTAAAGTGATTTTCAAGCTTCCAGGGGACCTAAACACAAGATTTGAGAAATGGGTAAACGTGAATGAAAATGGCCAATTTATTCACTCTGAGGCCTTAAAAAGTTTTTCTTCACCCAAGAAAGTGAATTAAACGACATTTGTAGGCCTTTATAGTTCAATCAAAAACGCCCGATTTTTGATGAAAGAGATAACCACCCCCCCCTTACGACATGCTTCAGAAACTAAAAAAATGGTCCGTTTTCAAATGTTGCCTCTTTAAACTACAATTCACATTTGTACGTGGAAAATCACTTTTAAAGATAAAATGAGATGTTTAAAGTGATTTTCATGCTTCCAGGGGCCTTAAACACAAGATTTGAGGAATGGGTAGAAGTGAATGAAAATGGCCAATTTACTCATTCTGAGGCCTTAAAAAGTGTTTCTCCTCCACGGGAAGTGAATTAAGTAATATTTGGAGGCCTTTATTGTTCAAGCGAAAACGCCCGATTTTTGACGAAAGAGATAACCACCCCCCCCTTACGACATGCTTCAGAAACTAAAAAAATGGTCCGTTTTCAAATGTTGCCTCTTTGAACTACAATATACATTTGTACGTGGAAAATCACTTTTAAAGATAAAAGGAGATGTTTAAAGTGATTTTCATGCTTCCAGGGGCCTTAAACACAAGATTTGAGGAATGGGTAGAAGTGAATGAAAATGGCCAATTTACTCATTCTGAGGCCTTAAAAAGTGTTTCTCCTCCACGGGAAGTGAATAAAATACCATTTGGAGGCCTTTATTGTTCAATCAAAAACGACTCTTTTTTGGAGAAAGAGATAACCACCCCCCCTTACGACATGCTTCAGTAACGAAAAAAATGGTCCATTTTCAAATGTTGCGTCTTTGAACGACAATTTACATTTGTACGTGGATAATCACTTTTAGAGATAAAATTAGATGTTTAAAGTGATTTTCAAGCTTCCAGGGTCCCTAAACACAAGATTTGAGAAATGGGTAAATGTGAATGAAAATGGCCAATTTATTCACTCTGAGGCCTTAAAAAGTTTTTCTCCACCCAAGAAAGTGAATTAAATAACATTTGTAGGCCTTTATTGTTCAATCAAAAACGCCCGATTTTTGATGAAAGAGATAACCACCCCCCCTTACGACATGCTTCAGAAACTAAAAAAATGGTCCATTTTCACATGTTGCGTCTTTGAACGACAATTCACATTTGTACGTGGATAATCACTTTTAGAGATGAAATTAGATGTTTAAAGTGATTTTCAAGCTTCCAGGGGCCCTAAACACAAGATTTGAGAAATGGGTAAACGTGAATGAAAATGGCCAATTTACTCACTCTGCGGCCTTAAAAAGTGTTTCTCCTCCACGGGAAGTGAATTAAGTAACATTTGGAGGCCTTCATTGTTCAAGCGAAAACGCCCGATTTTTGACGAAAGAGATAACCACCCCCCTTACGACATGCTTCAGAAACTAAAAAAATGGTCCGTTTTCAAATGTTGCCTCTTTGAACTACAATTCACATTTGTATGTGGAAAATCGTATTTTAAAGATAAAATGAAATGTTTAAAGTGATTTTCATGCTTCCAGGGGCCTTAAACACAAGATTTGAGGAATGGGTAAAAGTGAATGAAAATGGCCAATTTACTCACTCCGCGGCCTTAAAAAGTGTTTCTCCTCCACGGGAAGTGAATAAAATACCATTTGGAGGCCTTTACTGTTCAATCAAAAACGACTGTTTTTTGGAGAAAGAGATAACCACCCCCCCTTACAACATGCTTCAGAAACGAAAAAAATGGTCCATTTTCAAATGTTGCGTCTTTGAACGACAATTCACATTTGTACGTGGATAATCACTTTTAGAGATAAAATTAGATGTTTAAAGTGATTTTCAAGCTTCCAGGGGCCCTAAACACAAGATTTGAGAAATGGGTAAAAATGAATGAAAATGGCCAATTTACTCATTCTGAGGCCTTAAAAGTGTTTCTCCTCCATGGGAAGTGAATTAAATACCATTTGGAGGCCGTTTTTGTTCAAGCGAAAACGCCTGATTTTTGATGAAAGAGATAACCACCCCCCCTTACGACATGCTTCTGAAACTAAAAAAATGGTTCATTTTCAAATGTTGCGTCTTTGAACTACAATTAACATTGTACTTGGATAATCATTTTTGAGATAAAATGAGATGTTTAAAGTGATTTTCAAGCTTCCAGGGGACCTAAACACAAGATTTGAGAAATGGGTAAACGTGAATGAAAATGGCCAATTTATTCACTCTGAGGCCTTAAAAAGTTTTTCTCCACCCAAGAAAGTGAATTAAACGACATTTGTAGGCCTTTATTGTTCAATCAAAAACGCCCGATTTTTGATGAAAGAGATAACCACCCCCCCTTACGACATGCTTCAGAAACTAAAAAAATGGTCAGTTTTCAAATGTTGCCTCTTTGAACTACAATTCACATTTGTACGTGGAAAATCACTTTTAAAGATAAAATGAGATGTTTAAAGTGATTTTCATGCTTCCAGGGGCCTTAAACACAAGATTTGAGGAATGGGTAGAAGTGAATGAAAATGGCCAATTTACTCATTCTGAGGCCTTAAAAAGTGTTTCTCCTCCACGGGAAGTGAATTAAGTAATTTTTGGAGGCCTTTATTGTTCAAGCGAAAACGCCCGATTTTTGACGAAAGAGATAACCACCCCCCCTTACGACATGCTTCAGAAACTAAAAAAATGGTCCGTTTTCAAATGTTGCCTCTTTGAACTACAATTCACATTTGTACGTGGAAAATCACTTTTAAAGATAAAATGAGATGTTTAAAGTGATTTTCATGCTTCCAGGGGCCTTAAACACAAGATTTGAGGAATGGGTAGAAGTGAATGAAAATGGCCAATTTACTCATTCTGAGGCCTTAAAAAGTGTTTCTCCTCCACGGGAAGTGAATTAAGTAATATTTGGAGGCCTTTATTGTTCAAGCGAAAACGCCCGATTTTTGACGAAAGAGATAACCACCCCCCCTTACAACATGCTTCAGAAACTAAAAAAATGGTCCGTTTTCAAATGTTGTGTCTTTGAACGACAATTCACATTTGTACGTGGATAATCACTTTTAGAGATAAAATTAGATGTTTAAAGTGATTTTCAAGCTTCCAGGGGCCCTAAACACAAGATTTGAGAAATGGGTAAAAATGAATGAAAATGGCCAATTTACTCATTCTGAGGCCTTAAAAGTGTTTCTCCTCCATGGGAAGTGAATTAAATACCATTTGGAGGCCGTTATTGTTCAAGCGAAAACGCCTGATTTTTGATGAAAGAGATAACCACCCCCCCTTACGACATGCTTCTGAAACTAAAAAAATGGTTCATTTTCAAATGTTGCGTCTTTGAACTACAATTAACATTGTACTTGGATAATCATTTTTGAGATAAAATGAGATGTTTAAAGTGATTTTCAAGCTTCCAGGGTCCCTAAACACAAGATTTGAGAAATGGGTAAATGTGAATGAAAATGGCCAATTTATTCACTCTGAGGCCTTAAAAAGTTTTTCTCCACCCAAGAAAGTGAATTAAATAACATTTGTAGGCCTTTATTGTTCAATCAAAAACGCCCGATTTTTGATGAAAGAGATAACCACCCCCCCTTACGACATGCTTCAGAAACTAAAAAAATGGTCCGTTTTCAAATGTTGCCTCTTTGAACTACAATTCACATTTGTACGTGGAAAATCACTTTTAAAGATAAAATGAGATGTTTAAAGTGATTTTCATGCTTCCAGGGGCCTTAAACACAAGATTTGAGGAATGGGTAGAAGTGAATGAAAATGGCCAATTTACTCATTCTGAGGCCTTAAAAAGTGTTTCTCCTCCACGGGAAGTGAATTAAGTAACATTTGGAGGCCTTCATTGTTCAAGCGAAAACGCCCGATTTTTGACGAAAGAGATAACCACCCCCCTTACGACATGCTTCAGAAACTAAAAAAATGGTCCATTTTCAAATGTTGCCTCTTTGAACTACAATTCACATTTGTACGTGGAAAATCGTATTTTAAAGATAAAATGAGATGTTTAAAGTGATTTTCATGCTTCCAGGGGCCTTAAACACAAGATTTGAGGAATGGGTAAAAGTGAATAAAAATGGCCAATTTACTCACTCTGCGGCCTTAAAAAGTGTTTCTCCTCCACGGGAAGTGAATAAAATACCATTTGGAGGCCTTTACTGTTCAATCAAAAACGACTGTTTTTTGGAGAAAGAGATAACCACCCCCCCTTACGACATGCTTCAGAAACGAAAAAAATGGTCGATTTTCAAATGTTGCGTCTTTGAACGACAATTCACATTTGTACGTGGATAATCACTTTTAGAGATAAAATTAGATGTTTAAAGTGATTTTCAAGCTTCCAGGGGCCCTAAACACAAGATTTGAGAAATGGGTAAAAATGAATGAAAATGGCCAATTTACTCATTCTGAGGCCTTAAAAGTGTTTCTCCTCCATGGGAAGTGAATTAAATACCATTTGGAGGCCGTTATTGTTCAAGCGAAAACGCCTGATTTTTGATGAAAGAGATAACCACCCCCCCTTACGACATGCTTCTGAAACTAAAAAAATGGTTCATTTTCAAATGTTGCGTCTTTGAACTACAATTAACATTGTACTTGGATAATCATTTTTGAGATAAAATGAGATGTTTAAAGTGATTTTCAAGCTTCCAGGGGACCTAAACACAAGATTTGAGAAATGGGTAAACGTGAATGAAAATGGCCAATTTATTCACTCTGAGGCCTTAAAAAGTTTTTCTTCACCCAAGAAAGTGAATTAAACGACATTTGTAGGCCTTTATTGTTCAATCAAAAACGCCCGATTTTTGATGAAAGAGATAACCACCCCCCCTTACGACATGCTTCAGAAACTAAAAAAATGGTCAGTTTTCAAATGTTGCCTCTTTGAACTACAATTCACATTTGTACGTGGAAAATCACTTTTAAAGATAAAATGAGATGTTTAAAGTGATTTTCATGCTTCCAGGGGCCTTAAACACAAGATTTGAGGAATGGGTAGAAGTGAATGAAAATGGCCAATTTACTCATTCTGAGGCCTTAAAAAGTGTTTCTCCTCCACGGGAAGTGAATTAAATAACATTTGTAGGCCTTTATTGTTCAAGCGAAAACGCCCGATTTTTGACGAAAGAGATAACCACCCCCCCTTACGACATGCTTCAGAAACTAAAAAAATGGTCCGTTTTCAAATGTTGCCTCTTTGAACTACAATTCACATTTGTACGTGGAAAATCACTTTTAAAGATAAAATGAGATGTTTAAAGTGATTTTCATGCTTCCAGGGGCCTTAAACACAAGATTTGAGGAATGGGTAGAAGTGAATGAAAATGGCCAATTTACTCATTCTGAGGCCTTAAAAAGTGTTTCTCCTCCACGGGAAGTGAATTAAGTAACATTTGGAGGCCTTTATTGTTCAAGCGAAAACGCCCGATTTTTGACGAAAGAGATAACCACCCCCCCTTACGACATGCTTCAGAAACTAAAAAAATGGTCCGTTTTCAAATGTTGCCTCTTTGAACTACAATTCACATTTGTACGTGGAAAATCACTTTTAAGGATTAAAATGAGATGTTTAAAGAGATTTTCATGCTTCCAGGGGCCTTAAACACAAGATTTGAGGAATGGGTAGAAGTGAATGAAAATGGCCAATTTACTCATTCTGAGGCCTTAAAAAGTGTTTCTCTTCCACGGGAAGTGAATAAAATACCATTTGGAGGCCTTTATTGTTCAATCAAAAACGACTGTTTTTTGGAGAAAGAGATAACCACCCCCCCTTACGACATGCTTCAGAAACTAAAAAAATGGTCTATTTTCACATGTTGCGTCTTTGAACGACAATTCACATTTGTACGTGGATAATCACTTTTAGAGATAAAATTAGATGTTTAAAGTGATTTTCAAGCTTCCAGGGGCCCTAAACACAAGATTTGAGAAATGGGTAAACGTGAATGAAAATGGCCAATTTACTCACTCTGCGGCCTTAAAAAGTGTTTCTCCTCCACGGGAAGTGAATAAAATAACATTTGGAGGCCTTTATTGTTCAATCAAAAATGCCCGATTTTTGATGAAAGAGATAACCACCCCCCCTTACGACATGCTTCAGAAACTAAAAAAATGGTCAGTTTTCAAATGTTGCCTCTTTGAACTACAATTCACATTTGTACGTGGAAAATCACTTTTAAAGATTAAATGAGATGTTTAAAGTGATTTTCATGCTTCCAGTGGCCTTAAACACAAGATTTGAGGAATGAGTAGAAGTGAATGAAAATGGCCAATTTACTCATTCTGAGGCCTTAAAAAATGTTTCTCCACCACGGGAAGTGAATTAAATAACATTTGTAGGCCTTTATTGTTCAAGCGAAAACGCCCGATCCGATTTTTGACGAAAGAGATAACCACCCGCCTTACGACATGCTTCAGAAACTGAAAAAATGGTCCGTTTTCAAATGTTGCCTCTTTGAACTACAATTCACATTTTTACGTTGAAAATCACTTTTAAAGATAAAATGAGATGTTTAAAGTGATTTTCATGCTTCCAGGGGCCTTAAACACAAGATTTGAGGAATGGGTAGAAGTGAATGAAAATGGCCAATTTACTCACTCCGCGGCCTTAAAAAGTGTTTCTCCTCCACGGGAAGTGAATAAAATAACATTTGGAGGCCTTTATTGTTCAATCAAAAATGCCCGATTTTTGATGAAAGAGATAACCACCCCCCCTTACGACATGCTTCAGAAACTAAAAAAATGGTCAGTTTTCAAATGTTGCCTCTTTGAACTACAATTCACATTTGTACGTGGAAAATCACTTTTAAAGATAAAACGAGATGTTTAAAGTGATTTTCATGCTTCCAGGGGCCTTAAACACAAGATTTGAGAAATGGGTAAAAATGAATGAAAATGGCCAATTTACTCATTCTGAGGCCTTAAAAGTGTTTCTCCTCCATGGGAAGTGAATTAAATACCATTTGGAGGCCGTTATTGTTCAAGCGAAAACGCCTGATTTTTGATGAAAGAGATAACCACCCCCCCTTACGACATGCTTCTGAAACTAAAAAAATGGTTCATTTTCAAATGTTGCGTCTTTGAACTACAATTAACATTGTACTTGGATAATCATTTTTGAGATAAAATGAGATGTTTAAAGTGATTTTCAAGCTTCCAGGGGACCTAAACACAAGATTTGAGAAATGGGTAAACGTGAATGAAAATGGCCAATTTATTCACTCTGAGGCCTTAAAAAGTTTTTCTTCACCCAAGAAAGTGAATTAAACGACATTTGTAGGCCTTTATTGTTCAATCAAAAACGCCCGATTTTTGATGAAAGAGATAACCACCCCCCCTTACGACATGCTTCAGAAACTAAAAAAATGGTCAGTTTTCAAATGTTGCCTCTTTGAACTACAATTCACATTTGTACGTGGAAAATCACTTTTAAAGATAAAATGAGATGTTTAAAGTGATTTTCATGCTTCCAGGGGCCTTAAACACAAGATTTGAGGAATGGGTAGAAGTGAATGAAAATGGCCAATTTACTCATTCTGAGGCCTTAAAAAGTGTTTCTCCTCCACGGGAAGTGAATTAAATAACATTTGTAGGCCTTTATTGTTCAAGCGAAAACGCCCGATTTTTGACGAAAGAGATAACCACCCCCCCTTACGACATGCTTCAGAAACTAAAAAAATGGTCCGTTTTCAAATGTTGCCTCTTTGAACTACAATTCACATTTGTACGTGGAAAATCACTTTTAAAGATAAAATGAGATGTTTAAAGTGATTTTCATGCTTCCAGGGGCCTTAAACACAAGATTTGAGGAATGGGTAGAAGTGAATGAAAATGGCCAATTTACTCATTCTGAGGCCTTAAAAAGTGTTTCTCCTCCACGGGAAGTGAATTAAGTAACATTTGGAGGCCTTTATTGTTCAAGCGAAAACGCCCGATTTTTGACGAAAGAGATAACCACCCCCCCTTACGACATGCTTCAGAAACTAAAAAAATGGTCCGTTTTCAAATGTTGCCTCTTTGAACTACAATTCACATTTGTACGTGGAAAATCACTTTTAAGGATTAAAATGAGATGTTTAAAGAGATTTTCATGCTTCCAGGGGCCTTAAACACAAGATTTGAGGAATGGGTAGAAGTGAATGAAAATGGCCAATTTACTCATTCTGAGGCCTTAAAAAGTGTTTCTCTTCCACGGGAAGTGAATAAAATACCATTTGGAGGCCTTTATTGTTCAATCAAAAACGACTGTTTTTTGGAGAAAGAGATAACCACCCCCCCTTACGACATGCTTCAGAAACTAAAAAAATGGTCCATTTTCACATGTTGCGTCTTTGAACGACAATTCACATTTGTTCGTGGATAATCACTTTTAGAGATAAAATTAGATGTTTAAAGTGATTTTCAAGCTTCCAGGGGCCCTAAACACAAGATTTGAGAAATGGGTAAACGTGAATGAAAATGGCCAATTTACTCACTCTGCGGCCTTAAAAAGTGTTTCTCCTCCACGGGAAGTGAATAAAATAACATTTGGAGGCCTTTATTGTTCAATCAAAAATGCCCGATTTTTGATGAAAGAGATAACCACCCCTCCTTACGACATGCTTCAGAAACTAAAAAAATGGTCAGTTTTCAAATGTTGCCTCTTTGAACTACAATTCACATTTGTACGTGGAAAATCACTTTTAAAGATTAAATGAGATGTTTAAAGTGATTTTCATGCTTCCAGTGGCCTTAAACACAAGATTTGAGGAATGAGTAGAAGTGAATGAAAATGGCCAATTTACTCATTCTGAGGCCTTAAAAAATGTTTCTCCACCACGGGAAGTGAATTAAATAACATTTGTAGGCCTTTATTGTTCAAGCGAAAACGCCCGATCCGATTTTTGACGAAAGAGATAACCACCCGCCTTACGACATGCTTCAGAAACTGAAAAAATGGTCCGTTTTCAAATGTTGCCTCTTTGAACTACAATTCACATTTTTACATTGAAAATCACTTTTAAAGATAAAATGAGATGTTTAAAGTGATTTTCATGCTTCCAGGGGCCTTAAACACAAGATTTGAGGAATGGGTAGAAGTGAATGAAAATGGCCAATTTACTCACTCCGCGGCCTTAAAAAGTGTTTCTCCTCCACGGGAAGTGAATAAAATAACATTTGGAGGCCTTTATTGTTCAATCAAAAATGCCCGATTTTTGATGAAAGAGATAACCACCCCCCCTTACGACATGCTTCAGAAACTAAAAAAATGGTCAGTTTTCAAATGTTGCCTCTTTGAACTACAATTCACATTTGTACGTGGAAAATCACTTTTAAAGATTAAATGAGATGTTTAAAGTGATTTTCATGCTTCCAGTGGCCTTAAACACAAGATTTGAGGAATGAGTAGAAGTGAATGAAAATGGCCAATTTACTCATTCTGAGGCCTTAAAAAATGTTTCTCCACCACGGGAAGTGAATTAAATAACATTTGGAGGCCTTTATTGTTCAAGCGAAAACGCCCGATCTGATTTTTGACGAAAGAGATAACCACCCGCCTTACGACATGCTTCAGAAACTAAAAAAATGGTCCGTTTTCAAATGTTGCCTCTTTGAACTACAATTCACATTTGTACGTGGAAAATCACTTTTAAGGATTAAAATGAGATGTTTAAAGTGTTTTTCATGCTTCCAGGGGCCTTAAACACAAGATTTGAGGAATGGGTAGAAGTGAATGAAAATGGCCAATTTACTCATTCTGAGGCCTTAAAAGGTGTTTCTCTTCCACGGGAAGTGAATTAAATAACATTTGTAGGCCTTTATTGTTCAAGCGAAAACGCCTGTTTTTTGGTGAGAGAGATAACCACCCCCCCTTACGACATGCTTCAGAAACGAAAAAAATGGTCCATTTTCAAATGTTGCCTCTTTGAACTACAATTCACATTTGTACGTGGATAATCACTTTTAGAGATAAAATTAGATGTTTAAAGTGATTTTCAAGCTTCCAGGGGCCCTAAACACAAGATTTGAGAAATGGGTAAATGTGAATGAAAATGGCCAATTTATTCACTCTGAGGCCTTAAAAAGTTTTGCTCCACCCAAGAAAGTGAATTAAATAACATTTGTAGGTCTTTATTGTTCAATCAAAAACGCCCGATTTTTAATGAAAGAGATAACCACACCCCTTACGACATGCTTCAGAAACTAAAAAAATGGTCAGTTTTCAAATGTTGCCTCTTTGAACCACAATTCACATTTGTACGTGGAAAATCACTTTTAAAGATAAAATGAGATGTTTAAAGTGATTTTCATGCTTCCAGGGGCCTTAAACACAAGATTTGAGGAATGGGTAGAAGTGAATGAAAATGGCCAATTTACTCATTCTGAGTCCTTAAAAAGTGTTTCTCCTCCACGGGAAGTGAATTAAATAACATTTGTAGGCCTTTATTGTTCAAGCGAAAACGCCCGATTTTTGACGAAAGAGATAACCACCCCCCCCCTTACGACATGCTTCAGAAACTAAAAAAATGGTCCGTTTTCAAATGTTGCCTCTTTGAACTACAATTCACATTTGTACGTGGAAAATCACTTTTAAAGATAAAATCAGATGTTTAAAGTGATTTTCATGCTTCCAGGGGCCTTAAACACAAGATTTGAGGAATGGGTAGAAGTGAATGAAAATGGCCAATTTACTCATTCTGAGGCCTTAAAAAGTGTTTCTCCTCCACGGGAAGTGAATTAAGTAACATTTGGAGGCCTTCATTGTTCAAGCGAAAACGCCCGATCCGATTTTTGACGAAAGAGATAACCACCCGCCTTACGACATGCTTCAGAAACTAAAAAAATGGTCCGTTTTCAAATGTTGCCTCTTTGAACTACAATTCACATTTGTACGTGGAAAATCGTATTTTAAAGATAAAATGAGATGTTTAAAGTGATTTTCATGCTTCCAGGGGCCTTAAACACAAGATTTGAGGAATGGGTAAAAGTGAATGAAAATGGCCAATTTACTCATTCTGAGGCCTTAAAAAGTGTTTCTCTTCCACGGGAAGTGAATTAAATAACATTTGTAGGCCTTTATTGTTCAAGCGAAAACGCCTGTTTTTGGTGAGAGAGATAACCACCCCCCCTTACGACATGCTTCAGAAACGAAAAAAATGGTCCATTTTCAAATGTTGCCTCTTTGAACTACAATTCACATTTGTACGTGGATAATCACTTTTAGAGATAAAATTAGATGTTTAAAGTGATTTTCAAGCTTCCAGGGGCCCTAAACACAAGATTTGAGAAATGGGTAAATGTGAATGAAAATGGCCAATTTATTCACTCTGAGGCCTTAAAAAGTTTTTCTCCACCCAAGAAAGTGAATTAAATAACATTTGTAGGTCTTTATTGTTCAATCAAAAAAGCCCGATTTTAGATGACAGAGATAACCACACCCCTTACGACATGCTTCAGAAACTAAAAAAATGGTCAGTTTTCAAATGTTGCCTCTTTGAACCACAATTCACATTTGTACGTGGAAAATCACTTTTAAAGATAAAATGAGATGTTTAAAGTGATTTTCATGCTTCCAGGGGCCTTAAACACAAGATTTGAGGAATGGGTAGAAGTGAATGAAAATGGCCAATTTACTCATTCTGAGTCCTTAAAAAGTGTTTCTCCTCCACGGGAAGTGAATTAAATAACATTTGTAGGCCTTTATTGTTCAAGCGAAAACGCCCGATTTTTGACGACAGAGATAACCACCCCCCCCCCTTACGACATGCTTCAGAAACTAAAAATATGGTCCGTTTTCAAATGTTGCCTCTTTGAACTACAATTCACATTTGTACGTGGAAAATCACTTTTAAAGATAAAATGAGATGTTTAAAGTGATTTTCATGCTTCCAGGGGCCTTAAACACAAGATTTGAGGAATGGGTAGAAGTGAATGAAAATGGCCAATTTACTCATTCTGAGGCCTTAAAAAGTGTTTCTCCTCCACGGGAAGTGAATTAAGTAACATTTGGAGGCCTTCATTGTTCAAGCGAAAACGCCCGATTTTTGACGAAAGAGATAACCACCCCCCCTTACGACATGCTTCAGAAACTAAAAAAATGGTCCGTTTTCAAATGTTGCCTCTTTGAACTACAATTCACATTTGTACGTGGAAAATCGTATTTTAAAGATAAAATGAGATGTTTAAAGTGATTTTCATGCTTCCAGGGGCCTTAAACACAAGATTTGAGGAATGGGTAAAAGTGAATGAAAATGGCCAATTTACTCACTCTGCGGCCTTAAAAAGTGTTTCTCCTCCACGGGAAGTGAATAAAATACCATTTGGAGGCCTTTATTGTTCAATCAAAAACGACTGTTTTTTGGAGAAAGAGATAACCACCCCCCCTTACGACATGCTTCAGAAACGAAAAAAATGGTCCATTTTCAAATGTTGCGTCTTTGAACGACAATTCACATTTGTACGTGGATAATCACTTTTAGAGATAAAATTAGATGTTTAAAGTGATTTTCAAGCTTCCAGGGGCCCTAAACACAAGATTTGAGAAATGGGTAAAAATGAATGAAAATGGCCAATTTACTCATTCTGAGGCCTTAAAAGTGTTTCTCCTCCATGGGAAGTGAATTAAATACCATTTGGAGGCCGTTATTGTTCAAGCGAAAACGCCTGATTTTTGATGAAAGAGATAACCACCCCCCCTTACGACATGCTTCTGAAACTAAAAAAATGGTTCATTTTCAAATGTTGCGTCTTTGAACTACAATTAACATTGTACTTGGATAATCATTTTTGAGATAAAATGAGATGTTTAAAGTGATTTTCAAGCTTCCAGGGGACCTAAACACAAGATTTGAGAAATGGGTAAACGTGAATGAAAATGGCCAATTTATTCACTCTGAGGCCTTAAAAAGTTTTTCTTCACCCAAGAAAGTGAATTAAACGACATTTGTAGGCCTTTATTGTTCAATCAAAAACGCCTGATTTTTGATGAAAGAGATAACCACCCCCCCTTACGACATGCTTCAGAAACTAAAAAAATGGTCAGTTTTCAAATGTTGCCTCTTTGAACTACAATTCACATTTGTACGTGGAAAATCACTTTTAAAGATAAAATCAGATGTTTAAAGTGATTTTCATGCTTCCAGGGGCCTTAAACACAAGATTTGAGGAATGGGTAGAAGTGAATGAAAATGGCCAATTTACTCATTCTGAGGCCTTAAAAAGTGTTTCTCCTCCACGGGAAGTGAATTAAGTAATTTTTGGAGGCCTTTATTGTTCAAGCGAAAACGCCCGATTTTTGACGAAAGAGATAACCACCCCCCCCTTACGACATGCTTCAGAAACTAAAAAAATGGTCCGTTTTCAAATGTTGCCTCTTTGAACTACAATATACATTTGTACGTGGAAAATCACTTTTAAAGATAAAAGGAGATGTTTAAAGTGATTTTCATGCTTCCAGGGGCCTTAAACACAAGATTTGAGTAATGGGTAGAAGTGAATGAAAATGGCCAATTTACTCATTCTGAGGCCTTAAAAAGTGTTTCTCCTCCACGGGAAGTGAATAAAATACCATTTGGAGGCCTTTATTGTTCAATCAAAAACGACTGTTTTTTGGAGAAAGAGATAACCACCCCCCCTTACGACATGCTTCAGAAACGAAAAAAATGGTCCATTTTCAAATGTTGCGTCTTTGAACGACAATTCACATTTGTATGTGGATAATCACTTTTAGAGATAAAATTAGATGTTTAAAGTGATTTTCAAGCTTCCAGGGTCCCTAAACACAAGATTTGAGAAATGGGTAAATGTGAATGAAAATGGCCAATTTATTCACTCTGAGGCCTTAAAAAGTCTTTCTCCTCCACAGGAAGTGAATAAAATAACATTTGGAGGCCTTTATTGTTCAATCAAAAATGCCCGATTTTTGATGAAAGAGATAACCACCCCCCCTTACGACATGCTTCAGAAACTAAAAAAATGGTCAGTTTTCAAATGTTGCCTCTTTGAACTACAATTCACATTTGTACGTGGAAAATCACTTTTAAAGATTAAATGAGATGTTTAAAGTGATTTTCATGCTTCCAGTGGCCTTAAACACAAGATTTGAGGAATGAGTAGAAGTGAATGAAAATGGCCAATTTACTCATTCTGAGGCCTTAAAAAATGTTTCTCCACCACGGGAAGTGAATTAAATAACATTTGTAGGTCTTTATTGTTCAATCAAAAACGCCCGATTTTTGATGACAGAGATAACCACACCCCTTACGACATGCTTCAGAAACTAAAAAAATGGTCAGTTTTCAAATGTTGCCTCTTTGAACCACAATTCACATTTGTACGTGGAAAATCACTTTTAAAGATAAAATGAGATGTTTAAAGTGATTTTCATGCTTCCAGGGGCCTTAAACACAAGATTTGAGGAATGGGTAGAAGTGAATGAAAATGGCCAATTTACTCATTCTGAGTCCTTAAAAAGTGTTTCTCCTCCACGGGAAGTGAATTAAATAACATTTGTAGGCCTTTATTGTTCAAGCGAAAACGCCCGATTTTTGACGAAAGAGATAACCACCCCCACCCTTACGACATGCTTCAGAAACTAAAAACATGGTCCGTTTTCAAATGTTGCCTCTTTGAACTACAATTCACATTTGTACGTGGAAAATCACTTTTAAAGATAAAATGAGATGTTTAAAGTGATTTTCATGCTTCCAGGGGCCTTAAACACAAGATTTGAGGAATGGGTAGAAGTGAATGAAAATGCCCAATTTACTCACTCTGCGGCCTTAAAAAGTGTTTCTCCTCCACGGGAAGTGAATAAATTAACATTTGGAGGCCTTTATTTTTCAATCAAAAATGCCCGATTTTTGATGAAAGAGATAACCACCCCCCCTTACGACATGCTTCAGAAACTAAAAAAATGGTCAGTTTTCAAATGTTGCCTCTTTGAACTACAATTCACATTTGTACGTGGAAAATCACTTTTAAAGATTAAATGAGATGTTTAAAGTGATTTTCATGCTTCCAGTGGCCTTAAACACAAGATTTGAGGAATGAGTAGAAGTGAATGAAAATGGCCAATTTACTCATTCTGAGGCCTTAAAAAATGTTTATCCACCACGGGAAGTGAATTAAATAACATTTGTAGGCCTTTATTGTTCAAGCGAAAACGCCCGATCCGATTTTTGACGAAAGAGATAACCACCCGCCTTACGACATGCTTCAGAAACTAAAAAAATGGTCCGTTTTCAAATGTTGCCTCTTTGAACTACAATTCACATTTGTACGTGGAAAATCACTTTTAAGGATTAAAATGAGATGTTTAAAGTGATTTTCATGCTTCCAGGGGCCTTAAACACAAGATTTGAGGAATGGGTAGAAGTGAATGAAAATGGCCAATTTACTCATTCTGAGGCCTTAAAAAGTGTTTCTCTTCCACGGGAAGTGAATTAAATAACATTTATAGGCCTTTATTGTTCAAGCGAAAACGCCTGTTTTTTGGTGAGAGAGATAACCACCCCCCCTTACGACATGCTTCAGAAACGAAAAAAATGGTCAATTTTCAAATGTTGCCTCTTTGAACTACAATTCACATTTGTACGTGGATAATCACTTTTAGAGATAAAATTAGATGTTTAAAGTGATTTTCAAGCTTCCAGGGTCCCTAAACACAAGATTTGAGAAATGGGTAAATGTGAATGAAAATGGCCAATTTATTCACTCTGAGGCCTTAAAAAGTTTTTCTCCACCCAAGAAAGTGAATTAAATAACATTTGTAGGCCTTTATTGTTCAATCAAAAACGCCCGATTTTTGATGAAAGAGATAACCACCCCCCCCTTACGACATGCTTCAGAAACTAAAAAAATGGTCCGTTTTCAAATGTTGCCTCTTTGAACTACAATTCACAATTGTACGTGGAAAATCACTTTTAAAGATAAAATGAGATGTTTAAAGTGATTTTCATGCTTCCAGGGGCCTTAAACACAAGATTTGAGGAATGGGTAGAAGTGAATGAAAATGGCCAATTTACTCATTCTGAGGCCTTAAAAAGTGTTTCTCCTCCACGGGAAGTGAATTAAGTAACATTTGGAGGCCTTCATTGTTCAAGCGAAAACGCCCAATTTTTGACGAAAGAGATAACCACCCCCCCTTACGACATGCTTCAGAAACAAAAAAAATGGTCGTTTTCAAATGTTGCCTCTTTGAACTACAATTCACATTTGTACGTGGAAAATCGTATTTTAAAGATAAAATGAGATGTTTAAAGTGATTTTCATGCTTCCAGGGGCCTTAAACACAAGATTTGAGGAATGGGTAAAAGTGAATGAAAATGGCCAATTTACTCTCTCTGCGGCCTTAAAAAGTGTTTCTCCTCCACGGGAAGTGAATAAAATACCATTTGAGGCCTTTATTGTTCAATCAAAAACGACTGTTTTTTGGAGAAAGAGATAACCACCCCCCGTTACGACATGCTTCAGAAACGAAAAAAATGGTCCATTTTCAAATGTTGCGTCTTTGAACGACAATTCACATTTGTACGTGGATAATCACTTTTAGAGATAAAATTAGATGTTTAAAGTGATTTTCAAGCTTCCAGGGGCCCTAAACACAAGATTTGAGAAATGGGTAAAAATGAATGAAAATGGCCAATTTACTCATTCTGAGGCCTTAAAAGTGTTTCTCCTCCATGGGAAGTGAATTAAATACCATTTGGAGGCCGTTATTGTTCAAGCGAAAACGCCTGATTTTTGATGAAAGAGATAACCACCCCCCCTTACGACATGCTTCTGAAACTAAAAAAATGGTTCATTTTCAAATGTTGCGTCTTTGAACTACAATTAACATTGTACTTGGATAATCATTTTTGAGATAAAATGAGATGTTTAAAGTGATTTTCAAGCTTCCAGGGGACCTAAACACAAGATTTGAGAAATGGGTAAACGTGAATGAAAATGGCCAATTTATTCACTCTGAGGCCTTAAAAAGTTTTTCTCCACCCAAGAAAGTGAATTAAATAACATTTGTAGGCCTTTATTGTTCAATCAAAAACGCCCGATTTTTGATGAAAGAGATAACCACCCCCCCTTACGACATGCTTCAGAAACTAAAAAAATGGTCCGTTTTCAAATGTTGCCTCTTTGAACTACAATTCACATTTGTACGTGGAAAATCACTTTTAAAGATAAAATGAGATGTTTAAAGTGATTTTCATGCTTCCAGGGGCCTTAAACACAAGATTTGAGGAATGGGTAGAAGTGAATGAAAATGGCCAATTTACTCATTCTGAGGCCTTAAAAAGTGTTTCTCCTCCACGGGAAGTGAATTAAATAACATTTGTAGGCCTTTATTGTTCAAGCGAAAACGCCCGATCCGATTTTTGACGAAAGAGATAACCACCCGCCTTACGACATGCTTCAGAAACTAAAAAAATGGTCCGTTTTCAAATGTTGCCTCTTTGAACTACAATTCACATTTGTACGTGGAAAATCACTTTTAAGGATTAAAATGAGATGTTTAAAGTGATTTTCATGCTTCCAGGGGCCTTAAACACAAGATTTGAGGAATGGGTAGAAGTGAATGAAAATGGCCAATTTACTCATTCTGAGGCCTTAAAAAGTGTTTCTCTTCCACGGGAAGTGAATTAAATAACATTTATAGGCCTTTATTGTTCAAGCGAAAACGCCTGTTTTTTGGTGAGAGAGATAACCACCCCCCCTTACGACATGCTTCAGAAACGAAAAAAATGGTCAATTTTCAAATGTTGCCTCTTTGAACTACAATTCACATTTGTACGTGGATAATCACTTTTAGAGATAAAATTAGATGTTTAAAGTGATTTTCAAGCTTCCAGGGGCACTAAACACAAGATTTGAGAAATGGGTAAATGTGAATGAAAATGGCCAATTTATTCACTCTGAGGCCTTAAAAAGTTTTTCTCCACCCAAGAAAGTGAATTAAATAACATTTGTAGGTCTTTATTGTTCAATCAAAAACGACTGTTTTTTGGAGAAAGAGATAACCACCCCCCCTTACGACATGCTTCAGAAACGAAAAAAATGGTCCATTTTCAAATGTTGCGTCTTTGAACGACAATTCACATTTGTATGTGGATAATCACTTTTAGAGATAAAATTTGATGTTTAAAGTGATTTTCAAGCTTCCAGGGTCCCTAAACACAAGATTTGAGAAATGGGTAAATGTGAATGAAAATGGCCAATTTATTCACTCTGAGGCCTTAAAAAGTTTTTCTCCACCCAAGAAAGTGAATTAAATAACATTTGTAGGTCTTTATTGTTCAATCAAAAACCCCCGATTTTTGATGAAAGAGATAACCACCCCCCCCTTACGGCATGCTTCAGAAACTAAAAAAATGGTCCGTTTTCAAATGTTGCCTCTTTGAACTACAATTCACAATTGTACGTGGAAAATCACTTTTAAAGATAAAATGAGATGTTTAAAGTGATTTTCATGCTTCCAGGGGCCTTAAACACAAGATTTGAGGAATGGGTAGAAGTGAATGAAAATGGCCAATTTACTCATTCTGAGGCCTTAAAAAGTGTTTCTCCTCCACGGGAAGTGAATTAAGTAACATTTGGAGGCCTTCATTGTTCAAGCGAAAACGCCCGATTTTTGACGAAAGAGATAACCACCCCCCCTTACGACATGCTTCAGAAACAAAAAAAATGGTCGTTTTCAAATGTTGCCTCTTTGAACTACAATTCACATTTGTACGTGGAAAATCGTATTTTAAAGATAAAATGAGATGTTTAAAGTGATTTTCATGCTTCCAGGGGCCTTAAACACAAGATTTGAGGAATGGGTAAAAGTGAATGAAAATGGCCAATTTACTCTCTCTGCGGCCTTAAAAAGTGTTTCTCCTCCACGGGAAGTGAATAAAATACCATTTGAGGCCTTTATTGTTCAATCAAAAACGACTGTTTTTTGGAGAAAGAGATAACCACCCCCCGTTACGACATGCTTCAGAAACGAAAAAAATGGTCCATTTTCAAATGTTGCGTCTTTGAACGACAATTCACATTTGTACGTGGATAATCACTTTTAGAGATAAAATTAGATGTTTAAAGTGATTTTCAAGCTTCCAGGGGCCCTAAACACAAGATTTGAGAAATGGGTAAAAATGAATGAAAATGGCCAATTTACTCATTCTGAGGCCTTAAAAGTGTTTCTCCTCCATGGGAAGTGAATTAAATACCATTTGGAGGCCGTTATTGTTCAAGCGAAAACGCCTGATTTTTGATGAAAGAGATAACCACCCCCCCTTACGACATGCTTCTGAAACTAAAAAAATGGTTCATTTTCAAATGTTGCGTCTTTGAACTACAATTAACATTGTACTTGGATAATCATTTTTGAGATAAAATGAGATGTTTAAAGTGATTTTCAAGCTTCCAGGGGACCTAAACACAAGATTTGAGAAATGGGTAAACGTGAATGAAAATGGCCAATTTATTCACTCTGAGGCCTTAAAAAGTTTTTCTCCACCCAAGAAAGTGAATTAAATAACATTTGTAGGCCTTTATTGTTCAATCAAAAACGCCCGATTTTTGATGAAAGAGATAACCACCCCCCCTTACGACATGCTTCAGAAACTAAAAAAATGGTCCGTTTTCAAATGTTGCCTCTTTGAACTACAATTCACATTTGTACGTGGAAAATCACTTTTAAAGATAAAATGAGATGTTTAAAGTGATTTTCATGCTTCCAGGGGCCTTAAACACAAGATTTGAGGAATGGGTAGAAGTGAATGAAAATGGCCAATTTACTCATTCTGAGGCCTTAAAAAGTGTTTCTCCTCCACGGGAAGTGAATTAAATAACATTTGTAGGCCTTTATTGTTCAAGCGAAAACGCCCGATTTTTGACGAAAGAGATAACCACCCCCCCCCTTACGACATGCTTCAGAAACTAAAAATATGGTCCGTTTTCAAATGTTGCCTCTTTGAACTACAATTCACATTTGTACGTGGAAAATCACTTTTAAAGATAAAATGAGATGTTTAAAGTGATTTTCATGCTTCCAGGGGCCTTAAACACAAGATTTGAGGAATGGGTAGAAGTGAATGAAAATGGCCAATTTACTCATTCTGAGGCCTTAAAAAGTGTTTCTCCTCCACGGGAAGTGAATTAAGTAACATTTGGAGGCCTTCATTGTTCAAGCGAAAACGCCCGATTTTTGACGAAAGAGATAACCACCCCCCCTTACGACATGCTTCAGAAACTAAAAAAATGGTCCGTTTTCAAATGTTGCCTCTTTGAACTACAATTCACATTTGTACGTGGAAAATCGTATTTTAAAGATAAAATGAGATGTTTAAAGTGATTTTCATGCTTCCAGGGGCCTTAAACACAAGATTTGAGGAATGGGTAAAAGTGAATGAAAATGGCCAATTTACTCACTCTGCGGCCTTAAAAAGTGTTTCTCCTCCACGGGAAGTGAATAAAATACCATTTGGAGGCCTTTATTGTTCAATCAAAAACGACTGTTTTTTGGAGAAAGAGATAACCACCCCCCCTTACGACATGCTTCAGAAACGAAAAAAATGGTCCATTTTCAAATGTTGCGTCTTTGAACGACAATTCACATTTGTACGTGGATAATCACTTTTAGAGATAAAATTAGATGTTTAAAGTGATTTTCAAGCTTCCAGGGGCCCTAAACACAAGATTTGAGAAATGGGTAAAAATGAATGAAAATGGCCAATTTACTCATTCTGAGGCCTTAAAAGTGTTTCTCCTCCATGGGAAGTGAATTAAATACCATTTGGAGGCCGTTATTGTTCAAGCGAAAACGCCTGATTTTTGATGAAAGAGATAACCACCCCCCCTTACGACATGCTTCTGAAACTAAAAAAATGGTTCATTTTCAAATGTTGCGTCTTTGAACTACAATTAACATTGTACTTGGATAATCATTTTTGAGATAAAATGAGATGTTTAAAGTGATTTTCAAGCTTCCAGGGGACCTAAACACAAGATTTGAGAAATGGGTAAACGTGAATGAAAATGGCCAATTTATTCACTCTGAGGCCTTAAAAAGTTTTTCTTCACCCAAGAAAGTGAATTAAACGACATTTGTAGGCCTTTATTGTTCAATCAAAAACGCCCGATTTTTGATGAAAGAGATAACCACCCCCCCTTACGACATGCTTCAGAAACTAAAAAAATGGTCAGTTTTCAAATGTTGCCTCTTTGAACTACAATTCACATTTGTACGTGGAAAATCACTTTTAAAGATAAAATCAGATGTTTAAAGTGATTTTCATGCTTCCAGGGGCCTTAAACACAAGATTTGAGGAATGGGTAGAAGTGAATGAAAATGGCCAATTTACTCATTCTGAGGCCTTAAAAAGTGTTTCTCCTCCACGGGAAGTGAATTAAGTAATTTTTGGAGGCCTTTATTGTTCAAGCGAAAACGCCCGATTTTTGATGAAAGAGATAACCACCCCCCCTTACGACATGCTTCAGAAACTAAAAAAATGGTCCGTTTTCAAATGTTGCCTCTTTGAACTACAATTCACATTTGTACGTGGAAAATCACTTTTAAAGATAAAATGAGATGTTTAAAGTGATTTTCATGCTTCCAGGGGCCTTAAACACAAGATTTGAGGAATGGGTAGAAGTGAATGAAAATGGCCAATTTACTCATTCTGAGGCCTTAAAAAGTGTTTCTCCTCCACGGGAAGTGAATTAAGTAATATTTGGAGGCCTTTATTGTTCAAGCGAAAACGCCCGATTTTTGACGAAAGAGATAACCACCCCCCCCTTACGACATGCTTCAGAAACTAAAAAAATGGTCCGTTTTCAAATGTTGCCTCTTTGAACTACAATATACATTTGTACGTGGAAAATCACTTTTAAAGATAAAAGGAGATGTTTAAAGTGATTTTCATGCTTCCAGGGGCCTTAAACACAAGATTTGAGGAATGGGTAGAAGTGAATGAAAATGGCCAATTTACTCATTCTGAGGCCTTAAAAAGTGTTTCTCCTCCACGGGAAGTGAATAAAATACCATTTGGAGGCCTTTATTGTTCAATCAAAAACGACTGTTTTTTGGAGAAAGAGATAACCACCCCCCCTTACGACATGCTTCAGAAACGAAAAAAATGGTCCATTTTCAAATGTTGCGTCTTTGAACGACAATTCACATTTGTATGTGGATAATCACTTTTAGAGATAAAATTAGATGTTTAAAGTGATTTTCAAGCTTCCAGGGTCCCTAAACACAAGATTTGAGAAATGGGTAAATGTGAATGAAAATGGCCAATTTATTCACTCTGAGGCCTTAAAAAGTCTTTCTCCTCCACAGGAAGTGAATAAAATAACATTTGGAGGCCTTTATTGTTCAATCAAAAATGCCCGATTTTTGATGAAAGAGATAACCACCCCCCCTTACGACATGCTTCAGAAACTAAAAAAATGGTCAGTTTTCAAATGTTGCCTCTTTGAACTACAATTCACATTTGTACGTGGAAAATCACTTTTAAAGATAAAATGAGATGTTTAAAGTGATTTTCATGCTTCCAGGGGCCTTAAACACAAGATTTGAGGAATGGGTAGAAGTGAATGAAAATGGCCAATTTACTCATTCTGAGTCCTTAAAAAGTGTTTCTCCTCCACGGGAAGTGAATTAAATAACATTTGTAGGCCTTTATTGTTCAAGCGAAAACGCCCGATTTTTGACGAAAGAGATAACCACCCCCACCCTTACGACATGCTTCAGAAACTCAAAACATGGTCCGTTTTCAAATGTTGCCTCTTTGAACTACAATTCACATTTGTACGTGGAAAATCACTTTTAAAGATAAAATGAGATGTTTAAAGTGATTTTCATGCTTCCAGGGGCCTTAAACACAAGATTTGAGGAATGGGTAGAAGTGAATGAAAATGCCCAATTTACTCACTCTGCGGGCTTAAAAAGTGTTTCTCCTCCACGGGAAGTGAATAAATTAACATTTGGAGGCCTTTATTGTTCAATCAAAAATGCCCGATTTTTGATGAAAGAGATAACCACCCCCCCTTACGACATGCTTCAGAAACTAAAAAAATGGTCAGTTTTCAAATGTTGCCTCTTTGAACTACAATTCACATTTGTACGTGGAAAATCACTTTTAAAGATTAAATGAGATGTTTAAAGTGATTTTCATGCTTCCAGTGGCCTTAAACACAAGATTTGAGGAATGAGTAGAAGTGAATGAAAATGGCCAATTTACTCATTCTGAGGCCTTAAAAAATGTTTCTCCACCACGGGAAGTGAATTAAATAACATTTGTAGGCCTTTATTGTTCAAGCGAAAACGCCCGATCCGATTTTTGACGAAAGAGATAACCACCCGCCTTACGACATGCTTCAGAAACTAAAAAAATGGTCCGTTTTCAAATGTTGCCTCTTTGAACTACAATTCACATTTGTACGTGGAAAATCACTTTTAAGGATTAAAATGAGATGTTTAAAGTGATTTTCATGCTTCCAGGGGCCTTAAACACAAGATTTGAGGAATGGGTAGAAGTGAATGAAAATGGCCAATTTACTCATTCTGAGGCCTTAAAAAGTGTTTCTCTTCCACGGGAAGTGAATTAAATAACATTTATAGGCCTTTATTGTTCAAGCGAAAACGCCTGTTTTTTGGTGAGAGAGATAACCACCCCCCCTTACGACATGCTTCAGAAACGAAAAAAATGGTCAATTTTCAAATGTTGCCTCTTTGAACTACAATTCACATTTGTACGTGGATAATCACTTTTAGAGATAAAATTAGATGTTTAAAGTGATTTTCAAGCTTCCAGGGGCCCTAAACACAAGATTTGAGAAATGGGTA
The DNA here is from genome assembly GCF_964204655.1 of Triturus cristatus. Lineage (NCBI taxonomy): Eukaryota > Metazoa > Chordata > Amphibia > Caudata > Salamandridae > Triturus > Triturus cristatus. The sequence goes on along the minus strand of NC_140591.1, from coordinate 941,829,844 downwards.
AATGTGAATGAAAATGGCCAATTTATTCACTCTGAGGCCTTAAAAAGTTTTTCTCCACCCAAGAAAGTGAATTAAATAACATTTGTAGGTCTTTATTGTTCAATCAAAAACGACTGTTTTTTGGAGAAAGAGATAACCACCCCCCCTTACGACATGCTTCAGAAACGAAAAAAATGGTCCATTTTCAAATGTTGCGTCTTTGAACGACAATTCACATTTGTATGTGGATAATCACTTTTAGAGATAAAATTAGATGTTTAAAGTGATTTTCAAGCTTCCAGGGTCCCTAAACACAAGATTTGAGAAATGGGTAAATGTGAATGAAAATGGCCAATTTATTCACTCTGAGGCCTTAAAAAGTTTTTCTCCACCCAAGAAAGTGAATTAAATAACATTTGTAGGCCTTTATTGTTCAATCAAAAACGCCCGATTTTTGATGAAAGAGATAACCACCCCCCCCTTACGACATGCTTCAGAAACTAAAAAAATGGTCCGTTTTCAAATGTTGCCTCTTTGAACTACAATTCACAATTGTACGTGGAAAATCACTTTTAAAGATAAAATGAGATGTTTAAAGTGATTTTCATGCTTCCAGGGGCCTTAAACACAAGATTTGAGGAATGGGTAGAAGTGAATGAAAATGGCCAATTTACTCATTCTGAGGCCTTAAAAAGTGTTTCTCCTCCACGGGAAGTGAATAAAATACCATTTGGAGGCCTTTATTGTTCAATCAAAAACGACTGTTTTTTGGAGAAAGAGATAACCACCCCCCCTTACGACATGCTTCAGAAACGAAAAAAATGGTCCATTTTCAAATGTTGCGTCTTTGAACGACAATTCACATTTGTACGTGGATAATCACTTTTAGAGATAAAATTAGATGTTTAAAGTGATTTTCAAGCTTCCAGGGTCCCTAAACACAAGATTTGAGAAATGGGTAAATGTGAATGAAAATGGCCAATTTATTCACTCTGAGGCCTTAAAAAGTTTTTCTCCACCCAAGATAGTGAATTAAATAACATTTGTAGGCCTTTATTGTTCAATCAAAAACGCCCGATTTTTGATGAAAGAGATAACCCCCCCCCCTTACGACATGCTTCAGAAACTAAAAAAATGGTCCGTTTTCAAATGTTGCCTCTTTGAACTACAATTCACATTTGTACGTGGAAAATCACTTTTAAAGATAAAATGAGATGTTTAAAGTGATTTTCATGCTTCCAGGGGCCTTAAACACAAGATTTGAGGAATGGGTAGAAGTGAATGAAAATGGCCAATTTACTCATTCTGAGGCCTTAAAAAGTGTTTCTCCTCCACGGGAAGTGAATTAAGTAACATTTGGAGGCCTTCATTGTTCAAGCGAAAACGCCCGATTTTTGACGAAAATGATAACCACCCCCCTTACGACATGCTTCAGAAACTAAAAAAATGGTCCGTTTTCAAATGTTGCCTCTTTGAACTACAATTCACATTTGTACGTGGAAAATCGTATTTTAAAGATAAAATGAGATGTTTAAAGTGATTTTCATGCTTCCAGGGGCCTTAAACACAAGATTTGAGGAATGGGTAAAAGTGAATGAAAATGGCCAATTTACTCACTCTGCGGCCTTAAAAAGTGTTTCTCCTCCACGGGAAGAGAATAAAATACCATTTGGAGGCCTTTACTGTTCAATCAAAAACGACTGTTTTTTGGAGAAAGAGATAACCACCCCCCCTACGACATGCTTCAGAAACGAAAAAAATGGTCCATTTTCAAATGTTGCGTCTTTGAACGACAATTCACATTTGTACGTGGATAATCACTTTTAGAGATAAAATTAGATGTTTAAAGTGATTTTCAAACTTCCAGGGGCCCTAAACACAAGATTTGAGAAATGGGTAAAAATGAATGAAAATGGCCAATTTACTCATTCTGAGGCCTTAAAAGTGTTTCTCCTCCATGGGAAGTGAATTAAATACTATTTGGAGGCCATTATTGTTCAAGCGAAAACGCCTGATTTTTGATGAAAGAGATAACCACCCCCCCTTACGACATGCTTCTGAAACTAAAAAAATGGTTCATTTTCAAATGTTGCGTCTTTGAACTACAATTAACATTGTACTTGGATAATCATTTTTGAGATAAAATGAGATGTTTAAAGTGATTTTCAAGCTTCCAGGGGACCTAAACACAAGATTTGAGAAATGGGTAAACGTGAATGAAAATGGCCAATTTATTCACTCTGAGGCCTTAAAAAGTTTTTCTTCACCCAAGAAAGTGAATTAAACGACATTTGTAGGCCTTTATTGTTCAATCAAAAACGCCCGATTTTTGATGAAAGAGATAACCACCCCCCCTTACGACATGCTTCAGAAACTAAAAAAATGGTCAGTTTTCAAATGTTGCCTCTTTGAACTACAATTCACATTTGTACATGGAAAATCACTTTTAAAGATAAAATGAGATGTTTAAAGTGATTTTCATGCTTCCAGGGGCCTTAAACACAAGATTTGAGGAATGGGTAGAAGTGAATGAAAATGGCCAATTTACTCATTCTGAGGCCTTAAAAAGTGTTTCTCCTCCACGGGAAGTGAATTAAGTAATTTTTGGAGGCCTTTATTGTTCAAGCGAAAACGCCCGATTTTTGACGAAAGAGATAACCACCCCCCTTACGACATGCTTCAGAAACTAAAAAAATGGTCCGTTTTCAAATGTTGCCTCTTTGAACTACAATTCACATTTGTACGTGGAAAATCGTATTTTAAAGATAAAATGAGATGTTTAAAGTGATTTTCATGCTTCCAGGGGCCTTAAACACAAGATTTGAGGAATGGGTAAAAGTGAATGAAAATGGCCAATTTACTCACTCTGCGGCCTTAAAAAGTGTTTCTCCTCCACGGGAAGTGAATAAAATACCATTTGGAGGCCTTTATTGTTCAATCAAAAATGACTGTTTTTTGGAGAAAGAGATAACCACCCCCCCTTACGACATGCTTCAGAAACGAAAAAAATGGTCCATTTTCAAATGTTGCGTCTTTGAACGACAATTCACATTTGTACGTGGATAATCACTTTTAGAGATAAAATTAGATGTTTAAAGTGATTTTCAAGCTTCCAGGGGCCCTAAACACAAGATTTGAGAAATGGGTAAAAATGAATGAAAATGGCCAATTTACTCATTCTGAGGCCTTAAAAGTGTTTCTCCTCCATGGGAAGTGAATTAAATACCATTTGGAGGCCGTTATTGTTCAAGCGAAAACGCCTGATTTTTGATGAAAGAGATAACCACCCCCCCTTACGACATGCTTCTGAAACTAAAAAAATGGTTCATTTTCAAATGTTGCGTCTTTGAACTACAATTAACATTGTACTTGGATAATCATTTTTGAGATAAAATGAGATGTTTAAAGTGATTTTCAAGCTTCCAGGGGACCTAAACACAAGATTTGAGAAATGGGTAAACGTGAATGAAAATGGCCAATTTATTCACTCTGAGGCCTTAAAAAGTTTTTCTTCACCCAAGAAAGTGAATTAAACGACATTTGTAGGCCTTTATTGTTCAATCAAAAACGCCCGATTTTTGATGAAAGAGATAACCAACCCCCCTTACGACATGCTTCAGAAACTAAAAAAATGGTCAGTTTTCAAATGTTGCCTCTTTGAACTACAATTCACATTTGTACGTGGAAAATCACTTTTAAAGATAAAATGAGATGTTTAAAGTGATTTTCATGCTTCCAGGGACCTTAAACACAAGATTTGAGGAATGGGTAGAAGTGAATGAAAATGGCCAATTTACTCATTCTGAGGCCTTAAAAAGTGTTTCTCCTCCACGGGAAGTGAATTAAGTAATTTTTGGAGGCCTTTATTGTTCAAGCGAAAACGCCCGATTTTTGACGAAAGAGATAACCACCCCCCCTTACGACATGCTTCAGAAACTAAAAAAATGGTCCGTTTTCAAATGTTGCCTCTTTGAACTACAATTCACATTTGTACGTGGAAAATCACTTTTAAAGATAAAATGAGATGTTTAAAGTGATTTTCATGCTTCCAGGGGCCTTAAACACAAGATTTGAGGAATGGGTAGAAGTGAATGAAAATGGCCAATTTACTCATTCTGAGGCCTTAAAAAGTGTTTCTCCTCCACGGGAAGTGAATTAAGTAATATTTGGAGGCCTTTATTGTTCAAGCGAAAACGCCCGATTTTTGACGAAAGAGATAACCACCCCCCCTTACGACATGCTTCAGAAACTAAAAAAATGGTCCGTTTTCAAATGTTGCCTCTTTGAACTACAATATACATTTGTACGTGGAAAATCACTTTTAAAGATAAAAGGAGATGTTTAAAGTGATTTTCATGCTTCCAGGGGCCTTAAACACAAGATTTGAGGAATGGGTAGAAGTGAATGAAAATGGCCAATTTACTCATTCTGAGGCCTTAAAAAGTGTTTCTCCTCCACGGGAAGTGAATAAAATACCATTTGGAGGCCTTTATTGTTCAATCAAAAACGACTCTTTTTTGGAGAAAGAGATAACCACCCCCCCTTACGACATGCTTCAGAAACGAAAAAAATGGTCCATTTTCAAATGTTGCGTCTTTGAACGACAATTCACATTTATACGTGGATAATCACTTTTAGAGATAAAATTAGATGTTTAAAGTGATTTTCAAGCTTCCAGGGGCCCTAAACACAAGATTTGAGAAATGGGTAAACGTGAATGAAAATGGCCAATTTATTCACTCTGAGGCCTTAAAAAGTTTTTCTTCACCCAAGAAAGTGAATTAAACGACATTTGTAGGCCTTTATTGTTCAATCAAAAACGCCCGATTTTTGATGAAAGAGATAACCAACCCCCCTTACGACATGCTTCAGAAACTAAAAAAATGGTCAGTTTTCAAATGTTGCCTCTTTGAACTACAATTCACATTTGTACGTGGAAAATCACTTTTAAAGATAAAATGAGATGTTTAAAGTGATTTTCATGCTTCCAGGGACCTTAAACACAAGATTTGAGGAATGGGTAGAAGTGAATGAAAATGGCCAATTTACTCATTCTGAGGCCTTAAAAAGTGTTTCTCCTCCACGGGAAGTGAATTAAGTAATTTTTGGAGGCCTTTATTGTTCAAGCGAAAACGCCCGATTTTTGACGAAAGAGATAACCACCCCCCCTTACGACATGCTTCAGAAACTAAAAAAATGGTCCGTTTTCAAATGTTGCCTCTTTGAACTACAATTCACATTTGTACGTGGAAAATCACTTTTAAAGATAAAATGAGATGTTTAAAGTGATTTTCATGCTTCCAGGGGCCTTAAACACAAGATTTGAGGAATGGGTAGAAGTGAATGAAAATGGCCAATTTACTCATTCTGAGGCCTTAAAAAGTGTTTCTCCTCCACGGGAAGTGAATTAAGTAATATTTGGAGGCCTTTATTGTTCAAGCGAAAACGCCCGATTTTTGACGAAAGAGATAACCACCCCCCCTTACGACATGCTTCAGAAACTAAAAAAATGGTCCGTTTTCAAATGTTGCCTCTTTGAACTACAATATACATTTGTACGTGGAAAATCACTTTTAAAGATAAAAGGAGATGTTTAAAGTGATTTTCATGCTTCCAGGGGCCTTAAACACAAGATTTGAGGAATGGGTAGAAGTGAATGAAAATGGCCAATTTACTCATTCTGAGGCCTTAAAAAGTGTTTCTCCTCCACGGGAAGTGAATAAAATACCATTTGGAGGCCTTTATTGTTCAATCAAAAACGACTCTTTTTTGGAGAAAGAGATAACCACCCCCCCTTACGACATGCTTCAGAAACGAAAAAAATGGTCCATTTTCAAATGTTGCGTCTTTGAACGACAATTCACATTTGTACGTGGATAATCACTTTTAGAGATAAAATTAGATGTTTAAAGTGATTTTCAAGCTTCCAGGGTCCCTAAACACAAGATTTGAGAAATGGGTAAATGTGAATGAAAATGGCCAATTTATTCACTCTGAGGCCTTAAAAAGTTTTTCTCCACCCAAGAAAGTGAATTAAATAACATTTGTAGGCCTTTATTGTTCAATCAAAAACGCCCGATTTTTGATGAAAGAGATAACCACCCCCCCTTACGACATGCTTCAGAAACTAAAAAAATGGTCCGTTTTCAAATGTTGCCTCTTTGAACTACAATTCACATTTGTACGTGGAAAATCACTTTTAAAGATAAAATGAGATGTTTAAAGTGATTTTCATGCTTCCAGGGGCCTTAAACACAAGATTTGAGGAATGGGTAGAAGTGAATGAAAATGGCCAATTTACTCATTCTGAGGCCTTAAAAAGTGTTTCTCCTCCACGGGAAGTGAATTAAGTAACATTTGGAGGCCTTCATTGTTCAAGCGAAAACGCCCGATTTTTGACGAAAGAGATAACCACCCCCCTTACGACATGCTTCAGAAACTAAAAAAATTATCCGTTTTCAAATGTTGCCTCTTTGAACTACAATTCTCATTTGTTTGTGGAAAATCGTATTTTAAAGATAAAATGAGATGTTTAAAGTGATTTTCATGCTTCCAGGGGCCTTAAACACAAGATTTGAGGAATGGGTAAAAGTGAATGAAAATGGCCAATTTACTCACTCTGCGGCCTTAAAAAGTGTTTCTCCTCCACGGGAAGTGAATAAAATACCATTTGGAGGCCTTTATTGTTCAATCAAAAACGACTGTTTTTTGGAGAAAGAGATAACCACCCCCCCTTACGACATGCTTCAGAAACGAAAAAAATGGTCCATTTTCAAATGTTGCGTCTTTGAACGACAATTCACATTTGTACGTGGATAATCACTTTTAGAGATAAAATTAGATGTTTAAAGTGATTTTCAAGCTTCCAGGGGCCCTAAACACAAGATTTGAGAAATGGGTAAAAATGAATGAAAATGGCCAATTTACTCATTCTGAGGCCTTAAAAGTGTTTCTCCTCCATGGGAAGTGAATTAAATACCATTTGGAGGCCGTTATTGTTCAAGCGAAAACGCCTGATTTTTGATGAAAGAGATAACCACCCCCCCCCTTACGACATGCTTCTGAAACTAAAAAAATGGTTCATTTTCAAATGTTGCGTCTTTGAACTACAATTAACATTGTACTTGGATAATCATTTTTGAGATAAAATGAGATGTTTAAAGTGATTTTCAAGCTTCCAGGGGACCTAAACACAAGATTTGAGAAATGGGTAAACGTGAATGAAAATGGCCAATTTATTCACTCTGAGGCCTTAAAAAGTTCTTCTTCACCCAAGAAAGTGAATTAAACGACATTTGAAGGCCTTTATTGTTCAATCAAAAACGCCCGATTTTTGATGAAAGAGATAACCACCCCCCCTTACGACATGCTTCAGAAACTAAAAAAATGGTCCGTTTTCAAATGTTGCCTCTTTGAACTACAATTCACATTTGTACGTGGAAAATCACTTTTAAAGATAAAATGAGATGTTTAAAGTGATTTTCATGCTTCCAGGGGCCTTAAACACAAGATTTGAGGAATGGGTAGAAGTGAATGAAAATGGCCAATTTACTCATTCTGAGGCCTTAAAAAGTGTTTCTCCTCCACGGGAAGTGAATTAAATACCATTTGTAGGCGTTTATTGTTCAAGCGAAAACGCCCGATTTTTGACGAAAGAGATAACCACCCCCCCCTTACGACATGCTTCAGAAACTAAAAAAATGGTCCGTTTCCAAATGTTGCCTCTTTGAACTACAATTCACATTTGTACGTGGAAAATCACTTTTAAAGATAAAATGAGATGTTTAAAGTGATTTTCATGCTTCCAGGGGCCTTAAACACAAGATTTGAGGAATGGGTAGAAGTGAATGAAAATGGCCAATTTACTCATTCTGAGGCCTTAAAAAGTGTTTCTCCTCCACGGGAAGTGAATTAAATAACAATTGTAGGCCTTTATTGTTCAAGCGAAAAAGCCCGATTTTTGACGAAAGAGATAACCACCCTCCCTTACGACATGCTTCAGAAACTAAAAAAATGGTCCGTTTTCAAATGTTGCCTCTTTGAACTACAATTCACATTTGTACGTGGAAAATCACTTTTAAAGATAAAATGAGATGTTTAAAGTGATTTTCAAGCTTCCAGGGGCCCTAAACACAAGATTTGAGAAATGGGTAAATGTGAATGAAAATGGCCAATTTATTCACTCTGAGGCCTTAAAAAGTTTTTCTCCACCCAAGAAAGTGAATTAAATAACATTTGTAGGCCTTCATTGTTCAATCAAAAACACCCGATTTTTGATGAAAGAGATAACCACCCCCCCTTACGACATGCTTCAGAAACTAAAAAAATGGTCCATTGTCAAATGTTGCCTCTTTGAACTACAATTCACAATTGTACGTGGAAAATCACTTTTAAAGATAAAATGAGATGTTTTAAGTGATTTTCATGCTTCCAGGGGCCTTAAACACCAGATTTGAGGAATGGGTAGAAGTGAATGAAAATGGCCAATTTACTCATTCTGAGGCCTTAAAAAGTGTTTCTCCTCCACGGAAAGTGAATTAAATAACATTTGTAGGCCTTTATTGTTCAAGCGAAAACGCCCGATTTTTGACGAAAGAGATAACCACCCCCCCTTACGACATGCTTCAGAAACTAAAAAAATGGTCCGTTTTCAAATGTTGCCTCTTTGAACTACAATTCACATTTGTACGTGGATAATCACTTTTAGAGATAAAATTAGATGTTTAAAGTGATTTTCAAGCTTCAAGGGGCCCTAAACACAAAATTTGAGGAATGGGTAAACGTGAATGAAAATGGCCAATTTACTCACTCTGCGGCCTTAAAAAGTGTTTCTCCTCCACGGGAAGTGAATAAAATAACATTTGGAGGCCTTTATTGTTCAATCAAAAACGCCTGTTTTTTGGTGAAAGAGATAACCACACCCCCTTACGACATGCTTCAGAAACTAAAAAAATGGTCCGTTTTCAAATGTTGCCTCTTTGAACTACAATTCACATTTGTACGTGGAAAATCACTTTTAAAGATAAAATGAGATGTTTAAAGTGATTTTCATGCTTCCAGGGGCCTTAAACACAAGATTTGAGGAATGGGTAGAAGTGAATGAAAATGGCCAATTTACTCATTCTGAGGCCTTAAAAAGTGTTTCTCCTCCACGGGAAGTGAATTAAGTAATTTTTGGAGGCCTTTATTGTTCAAGCGAAAACGCCCGATTTTTGACGAAAGAGATAACCACCCCCCCTTACGACATGCTTCAGAAACTAAAAACATGGTCCGTTTTCAAATGTTGCCTCTTTGAACTACAATATACATTTGTACGTGGAAAATCACTTTTAAAGATAAAAGGAGATGTTTAAAGTGATTTTCATGCTTCCAGGGGCCTTAAACACAAGATTTGAGGAATGGGTAAAAGTGAATGAAAATGGCCAATTTACTCATTCTGAGGCCTTAAAAAGTGTTTCTCCTCCACGGGAAGTGAATAAAATACCATTTGGAGGCCTTTATTGTTCAATCAAAAACAACTGTTTTTTGGAGAAAGAGATAACCACCCCCCCTTACGACATGCTTCAGAAACTAAAAAAATGGTCCATTTTCAAATGTTGCGTCTTTGAACGACAATTCACATTTGTACGTGGATAATCACTTTTAGAGATAAAATTAGATGTTTAAAGTGATTTTCATGCTTCCAGGGGCCTTAAACACAAGATTTGAGGAATGGGTAAAAGTGAATGAAAATGGCCAATTTACTCACTCTGCGGCCTTAAAAAGTGTTTCTCCTCCACGGGAAGTGAATAAAATACCATTTGGAGGCCTTTATTGTTCAATCAAAAACGACTGTTTTTTGGAGAAAGAGATAACCACCCCCCCTTACGACATGCTTCAGAAACGAAAAAAATGGTCCATTTTCAAATGTTGCGTCTTTGAACGACAATAAACATTTGTACGTGGATAATCACGTTTAGAGATAAAATTAGATGTTTAAAGTGATTTTCAAGCTTCCAGGGGCCCTAAACACAAGATTTGAGAAATGGGTAAAAATGAATGAAAATGGCCAATTTACTCATTCTGAGGCCTTAAAAGTGTTTCTCCTCCATGGGAAGTGAATTAAATACCATTTGGAGGCCGTTATTGTTCAAGCGAAAACGCCTGATTTTTGATGAAAGAGATAACCACTCCCCCTTACGACATGCTTCTGAAACTAAAAAAATGGTTCATTTTCAAATGTTGCGTCTTTGAACTACAATTAACATTGTACTTGGATAATCATTTTTGAGATAAAATGAGATGTTTAAAGTGATTTTCAAGCTTCCAGGGGACCTAAACACAAGATTTGAGAAATGGGTAAACGTGAATGAAAATGGCCAATTTATTCACTCTGAGGCCTTAAAAAGTTTTTCTTCACCCAAGAAAGTGAATTAAACGACATTTGTAGGCCTTTATTGTTCAATCAAAAACGCCCGATTTTTGATGAAAGAGATAACCACCCCCCCTTACGACATGCTTCAGAAACTAAAAAAATGGTCAGTTTTCAAATGTTGCCTCTTTGAACTACAATTCACATTTGTACGTGGAAAATCACTTTTAAAGATAAAATGAGATGTTTAAAGTGATTTTCATGCTTCCAGGGGCCTTAAACACAAGATTTGAGGAATGGGTAGAAGTGAATGAAAATGGCCAATTTACTCATTCTGAGGCCTTAAAAAGTGTTTCTCCTCCACGGGAAGTGAATTAAGTAATTTTTGGAGGCCTTTATTGTTCAAGCGAAAACGCCCGATTTTTGACGAAAGAGATAACCACCCCCCTTACGACATGCTTCAGAAACTAAAAAAATGGTCCGTTTTCAAATGTTGCCTCTTTGAACTACAATTCACATTTGTACGTGGAAAATCACTTTTAAAGATAAAATGAGATGTTTAAAGTGATTTTCATGCTTCCAGGGGCCTTAAACACAAGATTTGAGGAATGGGTAGAAGTGAATGAAAATGGCCAATTTACTCATTCTGAGGCCTTAAAAAGTGTTTCTCCTCCACGGGAAGTGAATAAAATAACATTTGGAGGCCTTTATTGTTCAATCAAAAATGCCCGATTTTTGATGAAAGAGATAACCACCCCCCCTTACGACATGCTTCAGAAACTAAAAAAATGGTCAGTTTTCAAATGTTGCCTCTTTGAACTACAATTCACATTTGTACGTGGAAAATCACTTTTAAAGATTAAATGAGATGTTTAAAGTGATTTTCATGCTTCCAGTGGCCTTAAACACAAGATTTGAGGAATGAGTAGAAGTGAATGAAAATGGCCAATTTACTCATTCTGAGGCCTTAAAAAATGTTTCTCCACCACGGGAAGTGAATTAAATAACATTTGTAGGCCTTTATTGTTCAAGCGAAAACGCCCGATCCGATTTTTGACGAAAGAGATAACCACCCGCCTTACGACATGCTTCAGAAACTAAAAAAATGGTCCGTTTTCAAATGTTGCCTCTTTGAACTACAATTCACATTTGTACGTGGAAAATCACTTTTAAGGATTAAAATGAGATGTTTAAAGTGATTTCATGCTTCCAGGGGCCTTAAACACAAGATTTGAGGAATGGGTAGAAGTGAATGAAAATGGCCAATTTACTCATTCTGAGGCCTTAAAAAGTGTTTCTCTTCCACGGGAAGTGAATTAAATAACATTTGTAGGCCTTTATTGTTCAAGCGAAAACGCCTGTTTTTTGGTGAGAGAGATAACCACCCCCCCTTACGACATCCTTCAGAAACGAAAAAAATGGTCCATTTTCAAATGTTGCCTTTTTGAACTACAATTCACATTTGTACGTGGATAATCACTTTTAGAGATAAAATTAGATGTTTAAAGTGATTTTCAAGCTTCCAGGGGCCCTAAACACAAGATTTGAGAAATGGGTAAATGTGAATGAAAATGGCCAATTTATTCCCTCTGAGGCCTTAAAAAGTTTTTCTCCACCCAAGAAAGTGAATTAAATAACATTTGTAGGTCTTTATTGTTCAATCAAAAAAGCCCGATTTTTGATGACAGAGATAACCACACCCCTTACGACATGCTTCAGAAACTAAAAAAATGGTCAGTTTTCAAATGTTGCCTCTTTGAACCACAATTCACATTTGTACGTGGAAAATCACTTTTAAAGATAAAATGAGATGTTTAATGTGATTTTCATGCTTCCAGGGGCCTTAAACACAAGATTTGAGGAATGGGTAGAAGTGAATGAAAATGGCCAATTTACTCATTCTGAGTCCTTAAAAAGTGTTTCTCCTCCACGGGAAGTGAATTAAATAACATTTGTAGGCCTTTATTGTTCAAGCGAAAACGCCCGATTTTTGACGAAAGAGATAACCACCCCCCCCCCTTACGACATGCTTCAGAAACTAAAAATATGGTCCGTTTTCAAATGTTGCCTCTTTGAACTACAATTCACATTTGTACGTGGAAAATCACTTTTAAATATAAAATGAGATGTTTAAAGTGATTTTCATGCTTCCAGGGGCCTTAAACACAAGATTTGAGGAATGGGTAGAAGTGAATGAAAATGGCCAATTTACTCATTCTGAGGCCTTAAAAAGTGTTTCTCCTCCACGGGAAGTGAATTAAGTAATATTTGGAGGCCTTTATTGTTCAAGCGAAAACGCCCGATTTTTGACGAAAGAGATAACCACCCCCCCCTTACGACATGCTTCAGAAACTAAAAAAATGGTCCGTTTTCAAATGTTGCCTCTTTGAACTACAATATACATTTGTACGTGGAAAATCACTTTTAAAGATAAAAGGAGATGTTTAAAGTGATTTTCATGCTTCCAGGGGCCTTAAACACATGATTTGAGGAATGGGTAGAAGTGAATGAAAATGGCCAATTTACTCATTCTGAGGCCTTAAAAAGTGTTTCTCCTCCACGGGAAGTGAATAAAATACCATTTGGAGGCCTTTATTGTTCAATCAAAAACGACTGTTTTTTGGAGAAAGAGATAACCACCCCCCCTTACGACATGCTTCAGAAACGAAAAAAATGGTCCATTTTCAAATGTTGCGTCTTTGAACGACAATTCACATTTGTATGTGGATAATCACTTTTAGAGATAAAATTAGATGTTTAAAGTGATTTTCAAGCTTCCAGGGTCCCTAAACACAAGATTTGAGAAATGGGTAAATGTGAATGAAAATGGCCAATTTATTCACTCTGAGGCCTTGAAAAGTCTTTCTCCTCCACAGGAAGTGAATTAAATAACATTTGTAGGCCTTTATTGTTCAATCAAAATGCCCGATTTTTGATGAAAGAGATAACCACCCCCCCTTACGACATGCTTCAGAAACTAAAAAAATGGTCAGTTTTCAAATGTTGCCTCTTTGAACTACAATTCACATTTGTACGTGGAAAATCACTTTTAAAGATTAAATGAGATGTTTAAAGTGATTTTCATGCTTCCAGTGGCCTTAAACACAAGATTTGAGGAATGAGTAGAAGTGAATGAAAATGGCCAATTTACTCATTCTGAGGCCTTAAAAAGTGTTTCTCCTCCACGGGAAGTGAATTAAGTAATTTTTGGAGGCCTTTATTGTTCAAGCGAAAACGCCCGATTTTTGACGAAAGAGATAACCACCCCCCCTTACGACATGCTTCAGAAACTAAAAAAATGGTCCGTTTTCAAATGTTGCCTCTTTGAACTACAATTCACATTTGTACGTGGAAAATCACTTTTAAAGATAAAATGAGATGTTTAAAGTGATTTTCATGCTTCCAGGGGCCTTAAACACAAGATTTGAGGAATGGGTAGAAGTGAATGAAAATGGCCAATTTACTCATTCTGAGGCCTTAAAAAGTGTTTCTCCTCCACGGGAAGTGAATTAAATAACATTTGTAGGCCTTTATTGGTCAAGCGAAAACGCCCGATTTTTGACGAAAGAGATAACCACCCCCCCTTACGACATGCTTCAGAAACTAAAAAAATGGTCCGTTTTCAAATGTTGCCTCTTTGAACTACAATTCACATTTGTACGTGGAAAATCACTTTTAAAGATAAAATGAGATGTTTAAAGTGATTTTCATGCTTCCAGGGGCCTTAAACACAAGATTTGAGGAATGGGTAGAAGTGAATGAAAATGGCCAATTTACTCATTCTGAGGCCTTAAAAAGTGTTTCTCCTCCACGGGAAGTGAATTAAGTAACATTTGGAGGCCTTTATTGTTCAAGCGAAAACGCCCGATTTTTGACGAAAGAGATAACCACCCCCCCTTACGACATGCTTCAGAAACTAAAAAAATGGTCCGTTTTCAAATGTTGCCTCTTTGAACTACAATTCACATTTGTACGTGGAAAATCACTTTTAAGGATTAAAATGAGATGTTTAAAGAGATTTTCATGCTTCCAGGGGCCTTAAACACAAGATTTGAGGAATGGGTAGAAGTGAATGAAAATGGCCAATTTACTCATTCTGAGGCCTTAAAAAGTGTTTCTCTTCCACGGGAAGTGAATAAAATACCATTTGGAGGCCTTTATTGTTCAATCAAAAACGACTGTTTTTTGGAGAAAGAGATAACCACCCCCCCTTACGACATGCTTCAGAAACTAAAAAAATGGTCCATTTTCACATGTTGCGTCTTTGAACGACAATTCACATTTGTACGTGGATAATCACTTTTAGAGATAAAATTAGATGTTTAAAGTGATTTTCAAGCTTCCAGGGGCCCTAAACACAAGATTTGAGAAATGGGTAAACGTGAATGAAAATGGCCAATTTACTCACTCTGCGGCCTTAAAAAGTGTTTCTCCTCCACGGGAAGTGAATAAAATAACATTTGGAGGCCTTTATTGTTCAATCAAAAATGCCCGATTTTTGATGAAAGAGATAACCACCCCCCCTTACGACATGCTTCAGAAACTAAAAAAATGGTCAGTTTTCAAATGTTGCCTCTTTGAACTACAATTCACATTTGTACGTGGAAAATCACTTTTAAAGATTAAATGAGATGTTTAAAGTGATTTTCATGCTTCCAGTGGCCTTAAACACAAGATTTGAGGAATGAGTAGAAGTGAATGAAAATGGCCAATTTACTCATTCTGAGGCCTTAAAAAATGTTTCTCCACCACGGGAAGTGAATTAAATAACATTTGTAGGCCTTTATTGTTCAAGCGAAAACGCCCGATCCGATTTTTGACGAAAGAGATAACCACCCGCCTTACGACATGCTTCAGAAACTGAAAAAATGGTCCGTTTTCAAATGTTGCCTCTTTGAACTACAATTCACATTTTTACGTTGAAAATCACTTTTAAAGATAAAATGAGATGTTTAAAGTGATTTTCATGCTTCCAGGGGCCTTAAACACAAGATTTGAGGAATGGGTAGAAGTGAATGAAAATGGCCAATTTACTCACTCCGCGGCCTTAAAAAGTGTTTCTCCTCCACGGGAAGTGAATAAAATAACATTTGGAGGCCTTTATTGTTCAATCAAAAATGCCCGATTTTTGATGAAAGA
The DNA here is from genome assembly GCF_964204655.1 of Triturus cristatus. Lineage (NCBI taxonomy): Eukaryota > Metazoa > Chordata > Amphibia > Caudata > Salamandridae > Triturus > Triturus cristatus. The sequence continues at coordinate 941,814,375 of NC_140591.1, read as the reverse complement.
GATAACCACCCCCCCTTACGACATGCTTCAGAAACTAAAAAAATGGTCAGTTTTCAAATGTTGCCTCTTTGAACTACAATTCACATTTGTACGTGGAAAATCACTTTTAAAGATTAAATGAGATGTTTAAAGTGATTTTCATGCTTCCAGTGGCCTTAAACACAAGATTTGAGGAATGAGTAGAAGTGAATGAAAATGGCCAATTTACTCATTCTGAGGCCTTAAAAAATGTTTCTCCACCACGGGAAGTGAATTAAATAACATTTGTAGGCCTTTATTGTTCAAGCGAAAACGCCCGATCCGATTTTTGACGAAAGAGATAACCACCCGCCTTACGACATGCTTCAGAAACTAAAAAAATGGTCCGTTTTCAAATGTTGCCTCTTTGAACTACAATTCACATTTGTACGTGGAAAATCACTTTTAAGGATTAAAATGAGATGTTTAAAGTGATTTTCATGCTTCCAGGGGCCTTAAACACAAGATTTGAGGAATGGGTAGAAGTGAATGAAAATGGCCAATTTACTCATTCTGAGGCCTTAAAAGGTGTTTCTCTTCCACGGGAAGTGAATTAAATAACATTTGTAGGCCTTTATTGTTCAAGCGCAAACGCCTGTTTTTTGGTGAGAGAGATAACCACCCCCCCTTACGACATGCTTCAGAAACGAAAAAAATGGTCCATTTTCACACAAGATTTGAGGAATGGGTAGAAGTGAATGAAAATGGCCAATTTATTCACTCTGAGGCCTTAAAAAGTTTTTCTCCACCCAAGAAAGTGAATTAAATAACATTTGTAGGTCTTTATTGTTCAATCAAAAACGCCCGATTTTTGACGAAAGAGATAACCACCCCCCCCTTACGACATGCTTCAGAAACTAAAAAAATGGTCCGTTTTCAAATGTTGCCTCTTTGAACTACAATTCACATTTGTACGTGGAAAATCACTTTTAAAGATAAAATCAGATGTTTAAAGTGATTTTCATGCTTCCAGGGGCCTTAAACACAAGATTTGAGGAATGGGTAGAAGTGAATGAAAATGGCCAATTTACTCATTCTGAGGCCTTAAAAAGTGTTTCTCCTCCACGGGAAGTGAATTAAGTAACATTTGGAGGCCTTCATTGTTCAAGCGAAAACGCCCGATTTTTGACGAAAGAGATAACCACCCCCCCTTACGACATGCTTCAGAAACTAAAAAAATGGTCCGTTTTCAAATGTTGCCTCTTTGAACTACAATTCACATTTGTACGTGGAAAATCGTATTTTAAAGATAAAATGAGATGTTTAAAGTGATTTTCATGCTTCCAGGGGCCTTAAACACAAGATTTGAGGAATGGGTAAAAGTGAATGAAAATGGCCAATTTACTCACTCTGCGGCCTTAAAAAGTGTTTCTCCTCCACGGGAAGTGAATAAAATACCATTTGGAGGCCTTTATTGTTCAATCAAAAACGACTGTTTTTTGGAGAAAGAGATAACCACCCCCCCTTACGACATGCTTCAGAAACGAAAAAAATGGTCCATTTTCAAATGTTGCGTCTTTGAACGACAATTCACATTTGTACGTGGATAATCACTTTTAGAGATAAAATTAGATGTTTAAAGTGATTTTCAAGCTTCCAGGGGCCCTAAACACAAGATTTGAGAAATGGGAAAAAATGAATGAAAATGGCCAATTTACTCATTCTGAGGCCTTAAAAGTGTTTCTCCTCCATGGGAAGTGAATTAAATACCATTTGGAGGCCGTTATTGTTCAAGCGAAAACGCCTGATTTTTGATGAAAGAGATAACCACCCCCCCTTACGACATGCTTCTGAAACTAAAAAAATGGTTCATTTTCAAATGTTGCGTCTTTGAACTACAATTAACATTGTACTTGGATAATCATTTTTGAGATAAAATGAGATGTTTAAAGTGATTTTCAAGCTTCCAGGGGACCTAAACACAAGATTTGAGAAATGGGTAAACGTGAATGAAAATGGCCAATTTATTCACTCTGAGGCCTTAAAAAGTTTTTCTTCACCCAAGAAAGTGAATTAAACGACATTTGTAGGCCTTTATTGTTCAATCAAAAACGCCCAATTTTTGATGAAAGAGATAACCCCCCCCCTTACGACATGCTTCAGAAACTAAAAAAATGGTCAGTTTTCAAATGTTGCCTCTTTGAACTACAATTCACATTTGTACGTGGAAAATCACTTTTAAAGATAAAATGAGATGTTTAAAGTGATTTTCATGCTTCCAGGGGCCTTAAACACAAGATTTGAGGAATGGGTAGAAGTGAATGAAAATGGCCAATTTACTCATTCTGAGGCCTTAAAAAGTGTTTCTCCTCCACGGGAAGTGAATTAAGTAATTTTTGGAGGCCTTTATTGTTCAAGCGAAAACGCCCGATTTTTGACGAAAGAGATAACCACCCCCCCTTACGACATGCTTCAGAAACTAAAAAAATGGTCCGTTTTCAAATGTTGCCTCTTTGAACTACAATTCACATTTGTACGTGGAAAATCACTTTTAAAGATAAAATGAGATGTTTAAAGTGATTTTCATGCTTCCAGGGGCCTTAAACACAAGATTTGAGGAATGGGTAGAAGTGAATGAAAATGGCCAATTTACTCATTCTGAGGCCTTAAAAAGTGTTTCTCCTCCACGGGAAGTGAATTAAGTAATATTTGGAGGCCTTTATTGTTCAAGCGAAAACGCCCGATTTTTGACGAAAGAGATAACCACCCCCCCCTTACGACATGCTTCAGAAACTAAAAAAATGGTCTGTTTTCAAATGTTGCCTCTTTGAACTACAATATACATTTGTACGTGGAAAATCACTTTTAAAGATAAAAGGAGATGTTTAAAGTGATTTTCATGCTTCCAGGGGCCTTAAACACAAGATTTGAGGAATGGGTAGAAGTGAATGAAAATGGCCAATTTACTCATTCTGAGGCCTTAAAAAGTGTTTCTCCTCCACGGGAAGTGAATAAAATACCATTTGGAGGCCTTTATTGTTCAATCAAAAACGACTGTTTTTTGGAGAAAGAGATAACCACCCCCCCTTACGACATGCTTCAAAAACGAAAAAAATGGTCCATTTTCAAATGTTGCGTCTTTGAACGACAATTCACATTTGTATGTGGATAATCACTTTTAGAGATAAAATTAGATGTTTAAAGTGATTTTCAAGCTTCCAGGGTCCCTAAACACAAGATTTGAGAAATGGGTAAATGTGAATGAAAATGGCCAATTTATTCACTCTGAGGCCTTAAAAAGTCTTTCTCCTCCACGGGAAGTGAATAAAATAACATTTGGAGGCCTTTATTGTTCAATCAAAAATGCCCGATTTTTGATGAAAGAGATAACCACCCCCCCTTACGACATGCTTCAGAAACTAAAAAAATGGTCAGTTTTCAAATGTTGCCTCTTTGAACTACAATTCACATTTGTACGTGGAAAATCACTTTTAAAGATTAAATGAGATGTTTAAAGTGATTTTCATGCTTCCAGTGGCCTTAAACACAAGATTTGAGGAATGAGTAGAAGTGAATGAAAATGGCCAATTTACTCATTCTGAGGCCTTAAAAAATGTTTCTCCACCACGGGAAGTGAATTAAATAACATTTGTAGGCCTTTATTGTTCAAGCGAAAACGCCCGATCCGATTTTTGACGAAAGAGATAACCACCCGCCTTACGACATGCTTCAGAAACTAAAAAAATGGTCCATTTTCAAATGTTGCCTCTTTGAACTACAATTCACATTTTTACGTTGAAAATCACTTTTAAAGATAAAATGAGATGTTTAAAGTGATTTTCATGCTTCCAGGGGCCTTAAACACAAGATTTGAGGAATGGGTAGAAGTGAATGAAAATGGCCAATTTACTCACTCCGCGGCCTTAAAAAGTGTTTCTCCTCCACGGGAAGTGAATAAAATAACATTTGGAGGCCTTTATTGTTCAATCAAAAATGCCCGATTTTTGATGAAAGAGATAACCACCCCCCCTTACGACATGCTTCAGAAACTAAAAAAATGGTCAGTTTTCAAATGTTGCCTCTTTGAACTACAATTCACATTTGTACGTGGAAAATCACTTTTAAAGATTAAATGAGATGTTTAAAGTGATTTTCATGCTTCCAGTGGCCTTAAACACAAGATTTGAGGAATGAGTAGAAGTGAATGAAAATGGCCAATTTACTCATTCTGAGGCCTTAAAAAATGTTTCTCCACCACGGGAAGTGAATTAAATAACATTTGTAGGCCTTTATTGTTCAAGCGAAAACGCCCGATCCGATTTTTGACGAAAGAGATAACCACCCGCCTTACGACATGCTTCAGAAACTAAAAAAATGGTCCGTTTTCAAATGTTGCCTCTTTGAACTACAATTCACATTTGTACGTGGAAAATCACTTTTAAGGATTAAAATGAGATGTTTAAAGTGATTTTCATGCTTCCAGGGGCCTTAAACACAAGATTTGAGGAATGGGTAGAAGTGAATGAAAATGGCCAATTTACTCATTCTGAGGCCTTAAAAGGTGTTTCTCTTCCACGGGAAGTGAATTAAATAACATTTGTAGGCCTTTATTGTTCAAGCGAAAACGCCTGTTTTTTGGTGAGAGAGATAACCACCCCCCCTTACGACATGCTTCAGAAACGAAAAAAATGGTCCATTTTCACACAAGATTTGAGGAATGGGTAGAAGTGAATGAAAATGGCCAATTTATTCACTCTGAGGCCTTAAAAAGTTTTTCTCCACCCAAGAAAGTGAATTAAATAACATTTGTAGGTCTTTATTGTTCAATCAAAAACGCCCGATTTTTGACGAAAGAGATAACCACCCCCCCCTTACGACATGCTTCAGAAACTAAAAAAATGGTCCGTTTTCAAATGTTGCCTCTTTGAACTACAATTCACATTTGTACGTGGAAAATCACTTTTAAAGATAAAATCAGATGTTTAAAGTGATTTTCATGCTTCCAGGGGCCTTAAACACAAGATTTGAGGAATGGGTAGAAGTGAATGAAAATGGCCAATTTACTCATTCTGAGGCCTTAAAAAGTGTTTCTCCTCCACGGGAAGTGAATTAAGTAACATTTGGAGGCCTTCATTGTTCAAGCGAAAACGCCCGATTTTTGACGAAAGAGATAACCACCCCCCCTTACGACATGCTTCAGAAACTAAAAAAATGGTCCGTTTTCAAATGTTGCCTCTTTGAACTACAATTCACATTTGTACGTGGAAAATCGTATTTTAAAGATAAAATGAGATGTTTAAAGTGATTTTCATGCTTCCAGGGGCCTTAAACACAAGATTTGAGGAATGGGTAAAAGTGAATGAAAATGGCCAATTTACTCACTCTGCGGCCTTAAAAAGTGTTTCTCCTCCACGGGAAGTGAATAAAATACCATTTGGAGGCCTTTATTGTTCAATCAAAAACGACTGTTTTTTGGAGAAAGAGATAACCACCCCCCCTTACGACATGCTTCAGAAACGAAAAAAATGGTCCATTTTCAAATGTTGCGTCTTTGAACGACAATTCACATTTGTACGTGGATAATCACTTTTAGAGATAAAATTAGATGTTTAAAGTGATTTTCAAGCTTCCAGGGGCCCTAAACACAAGATTTGAGAAATGGGAAAAAATGAATGAAAATGGCCAATTTACTCATTCTGAGGCCTTAAAAGTGTTTCTCCTCCATGGGAAGTGAATTAAATACCATTTGGAGGCCGTTATTGTTCAAGCGAAAACGCCTGATTTTTGATGAAAGAGATAACCACCCCCCCTTACGACATGCTTCTGAAACTAAAAAAATGGTTCATTTTCAAATGTTGCGTCTTTGAACTACAATTAACATTGTACTTGGATAATCATTTTTGAGATAAAATGAGATGTTTAAAGTGATTTTCAAGCTTCCAGGGGACCTAAACACAAGATTTGAGAAATGGGTAAACGTGAATGAAAATGGCCAATTTATTCACTCTGAGGCCTTAAAAAGTTTTTCTTCACCCAAGAAAGTGAATTAAACGACATTTGTAGGCCTTTATTGTTCAATCAAAAACGCCCAATTTTTGATGAAAGAGATAACCCCCCCCCTTACGACATGCTTCAGAAACTAAAAAAATGGTCAGTTTTCAAATGTTGCCTCTTTGAACTACAATTCACATTTGTACGTGGAAAATCACTTTTAAAGATAAAATGAGATGTTTAAAGTGATTTTCATGCTTCCAGGGGCCTTAAACACAAGATTTGAGGAATGGGTAGAAGTGAATGAAAATGGCCAATTTACTCATTCTGAGGCCTTAAAAAGTGTTTCTCCTCCACGGGAAGTGAATTAAGTAATTTTTGGAGGCCTTTATTGTTCAAGCGAAAACGCCCGATTTTTGACGAAAGAGATAACCACCCCCCCTTACGACATGCTTCAGAAACTAAAAAAATGGTCCGTTTTCAAATGTTGCCTCTTTGAACTACAATTCACATTTGTACGTGGAAAATCACTTTTAAAGATAAAATGAGATGTTTAAAGTGATTTTCATGCTTCCAGGGGCCTTAAACACAAGATTTGAGGAATGGGTAGAAGTGAATGAAAATGGCCAATTTACTCATTCTGAGGCCTTAAAAAGTGTTTCTCCTCCACGGGAAGTGAATTAAGTAATATTTGGAGGCCTTTATTGTTCAAGCGAAAACGCCCGATTTTTGACGAAAGAGATAACCACCCCCCCCTTACGACATGCTTCAGAAACTAAAAAAATGGTCTGTTTTCAAATGTTGCCTCTTTGAACTACAATATACATTTGTACGTGGAAAATCACTTTTAAAGATAAAAGGAGATGTTTAAAGTGATTTTCATGCTTCCAGGGGCCTTAAACACAAGATTTGAGGAATGGGTAGAAGTGAATGAAAATGGCCAATTTACTCATTCTGAGGCCTTAAAAAGTGTTTCTCCTCCACGGGAAGTGAATAAAATACCATTTGGAGGCCTTTATTGTTCAATCAAAAACGACTGTTTTTTGGAGAAAGAGATAACCACCCCCCCTTACGACATGCTTCAGAAACGAAAAAAATGGTCCATTTTCAAATGTTGCGTCTTTGAACGACAATTCACATTTGTATGTGGATAATCACTTTTAGAGATAAAATTAGATGTTTAAAGTGATTTTCAAGCTTCCAGGGTCCCTAAACACAAGATTTGAGAAATGGGTAAATGTGAATGAAAATGGCCAATTTATTCACTCTGAGGCCTTAAAAAGTCTTTCTCCTCCACGGGAAGTGAATAAAATAACATTTGGAGGCCTTTATTGTTCAATCAAAAATGCCCGATTTTTGATGAAAGAGATAACCACCCCCTCTTACGACATGCTTCAGAAACTAAAAAAATGGTCAGTTTTCAAATGTTGCCTCTTTGAACTACAATTCACATTTGTACGTGGAAAATCACTTTTAAAGATTAAATGAGATGTTTAAAGTGATTTTCATGCTTCCAGTGGCCTTAAACACAAGATTTGAGGAATGAGTAGAAGTGAATGAAAATGGCCAATTTACTCATTCTGAGGCCTTAAAAAATGTTTCTCCACCACGGGAAGTGAATTAAATAACATTTGTAGGCCTTTATTGTTCAAGCGAAAACGCCCGATCCGATTTTTGACGAAAGAGATAACCACCCGCCTTACGACATGCTTCAGAAACTAAAAAAATGGTCCATTTTCAAATGTTGCCTTTTTGAACTACAATTCACATTTGTACGTGGATAATCACTTTTGGAGATAAAATTAGATGTTTAAAGTGATTTTCAAGCTTCCAGGGGCCCTAAACACAAGATTTGAGAAATGGGTAAATGTGAATGAAAATGGCCAATTTATTCCCTCTGAGGCCTTAAAAAGTTTTTCTCCACCCAAGAAAGTGAATTAAATAACATTTGTAGGCCTTTATTGTTCAATCAAAAACGCCCGATTTTTGATGAAAGAGATAACCACCCCCCCTTACGACATGCTTCAGAAACTAAAAAAATGGTCCGTTTTCAAATGTTGCCTCTTTGAACTACAATTCACATTTGTACGTGGAAAATCACTTTTAAAGATAAAATGAGATGTTTAAAGTGATTTTCATGCTTCCAGGGGCCTTAAACACAAGATTTGAGGAATGGGTAGAAGTGAATGAAAATGGCCAATTTACTCATTCTGAGGCCTTAAAAAGTGTTTCTCCTCCACGGGAAGTGAATTAAATAACATTTGTAGGCCTTTATTGTTCAAGCGAAAACGCCCGATTTTTGACGAAAGAGATAACCACCCCCCCCCTTACGACATGCTTCAGAAACTAAAAATATGGTCCGTTTTCAAATGTTGCCTCTTTGAACTACAATTCACATTTGTACGTGGAAAATCACTTTTAAAGATAAAATGAGATGTTTAAAGTGATTTTCATGCTTCCAGGGGCCTTAAACACAAGATTTGAGGAATGGGTAGAAGTGAATGAAAATGGCCAATTTACTCATTCTGAGGCCTTAAAAAGTGTTTCTCCTCCACGGGAAGTGAATTAAGTAACATTTGGAGGCCTTCATTGTTCAAGCGAAAACGCCCGATTTTTGACGAAAGAGATAACCACCCCCCCTTACGACATGCTTCAGAAACTAAAAAAATGGTCCGTTTTCAAATGTTGCCTCTTTGAACTACAATTCACATTTGTACGTGGAAAATCGTATTTTAAAGATAAAATGAGATGTTTAAAGTGATTTTCATGCTTCCAGGGGCCTTAAACACAAGATTTGAGGAATGGGTAAAAGTGAATGAAAATGGCCAATTTACTCACTCTGCGGCCTTAAAAAGTGTTTCTCCTCCACGGGAAGTGAATAAAATACCATTTGGAGGCCTTTATTGTTCAATCAAAAACGACTGTTTTTTGGAGAAAGAGATAACCACCCCCCCTTACGACATGCTTCAGAAACGAAAAAAATGGTCCATTTTCAAATGTTGCGTCTTTGAACGACAATTCACATTTGTACGTGGATAATCACTTTTAGAGATAAAATTAGATGTTTAAAGTGATTTTCAAGCTTCCAGGGGCCCTAAACACAAGATTTGAGAAATGGGTAAAAATGAATGAAAATGGCCAATTTACTCATTCTGAGGCCTTAAAAGTGTTTCTCCTCCATGGGAAGTGAATTAAATACCATTTGGAGGCCGTTATTGTTCAAGCGAAAACGCCTGATTTTTGATGAAAGAGATAACCACCCCCCCTTACGACATGCTTCTGAAACTAAAAAAATGGTTCATTTTCAAATGTTGCGTCTTTGAACTACAATTAACATTGTACTTGGATAATCATTTTTGAGATAAAATGAGATGTTTAAAGTGATTTTCAAGCTTCCAGGGGACCTAAACACAAGATTTGAGAAATGGGTAAACGTGAATGAAAATGGCCAATTTATTCACTCTGAGGCCTTAAAAAGTTTTTCTTCACCCAAGAAAGTGAATTAAACGACATTTGTAGGCCTTTATTGTTCAATCAAAAACGCCCGATTTTTGATGAAAGAGATAACCACCCCCCCTTACGACATGCTTCAGAAACTAAAAAAATGGTCAGTTTTCAAATGTTGCCTCTTTGAACTACAATTCACATTTGTACGTGGAAAATCACTTTTAAAGATAAAATCAGATGTTTAAAGTGATTTTCATGCTTCCAGGGGCCTTAAACACAAGATTTGAGGAATGGGTAGAAGTGAATGAAAATGGCCAATTTACTCATTCTGAGGCCTTAAAAAGTGTTTCTCCTCCACGGGAAGTGAATTAAGTAATTTTTGGAGGCCTTTATTGTTCAAGCGAAAACGCCCGATTTTTGATGAAAGAGATAACCACCCCCCCTTACGACATGCTTCAGAAACTAAAAAAATGGTCCGTTTTCAAATGTTGCCTCTTTGAACTACAATTCACATTTGTACGTGGAAAATCACTTTTAAAGATAAAATGAGATGTTTAAAGTGATTTTCATGCTTCCAGGGGCCTTAAACACAAGATTTGAGGAATGGGTAGAAGTGAATGAAAATGGCCAATTTACTCATTCTGAGGCCTTAAAAAGTGTTTCTCCTCCACGGGAAGTGAATTAAGTAATATTTGGAGGCCTTTATTGTTCAAGCGAAAACGCCCGATTTTTGACGAAAGAGATAACCACCCCCCCCTTACGACATGCTTCAGAAACTAAAAAAATGGTCCGTTTTCAAATGTTGCCTCTTTGAACTACAATATACATTTGTACGTGGAAAATCACTTTTAAAGATAAAAGGAGATGTTTAAAGTGATTTTCATGCTTCCAGGGGCCTTAAACACAAGATTTGAGGAATGGGTAGAAGTGAATGAAAATGGCCAATTTACTCATTCTGAGGCCTTAAAAAGTGTTTCTCCTCCACGGGAAGTGAATAAAATACCATTTGGAGGCCTTTATTGTTCAATCAAAAACGACTGTTTTTTGGAGAAAGAGATAACCACCCCCCCTTACGACATGCTTCAGAAACGAAAAAAATGGTCCATTTTCAAATGTTGCGTCTTTGAACGACAATTCACATTTGTATGTGGATAATCACTTTTAGAGATAAAATTAGATGTTTAAAGTGATTTTCAAGCTTCCAGGGTCCCTAAACACAAGATTTGAGAAATGGGTTGGCCAATTTATTCACTCTGAGGCCTTAAAAAGTCTTTCTCCTCCACAGGAAGTGAATAAAATAACATTTGGAGGCCTTTATTGTTCAATCAAAAATGCCCGATTTTTGATGAAAGAGATAACCACCCCCCCTTACGACATGCTTCAGAAACTAAAAAAATGGTCAGTTTTCAAATGTTGCCTCTTTGAACTACAATTCACATTTGTACGTGGAAAATCACTTTTAAAGATAAAATGAGATGTTTAAAGTGATTTTCATGCTTCCAGGGGCCTTAAACACAAGATTTGAGGAATGGGTAGAAGTGAATGAAAATGGCCAATTTACTCATTCTGAGTCCTTAAAAAGTGTTTCTCCTCCACGGGAAGTGAATTAAATAACATTTGTAGGCCTTTATTGTTCAAGCGAAAACGCCCGATTTTTGACGAAAGAGATAACCACCCCCACCCTTACGACATGCTTCAGAAACTAAAAACATGGTCCGTTTTCAAATGTTGCCTCTTTGAACTACAATTCACATTTGTACGTGGAAAATCACTTTTAAAGATAAAATGAGATGTTTAAAGTGATTTTCATGCTTCCAGGGGCCTTAAACACAAGATTTGAGGAATGGGTAGAAGTGAATGAAAATGCCCAATTTACTCACTCTGCGGCCTTAAAAAGTGTTTCTCCTCCACGGGAAGTGAATAAATTAACATTTGGAGGCCTTTATTGTTCAATCAAAAATGCCCGATTTTTGATGAAAGAGATAACCACCCCCCCTTACGACATGCTTCAGAAACTAAAAAAATGGTCAGTTTTCAAATGTTGCCTCTTTGAACTACAATTCACATTTGTACGTGGAAAATCACTTTTAAAGATTAAATGAGATGTTTAAAGTGATTTTCATGCTTCCAGTGGCCTTAAACACAAGATTTGAGGAATGAGTAGAAGTGAATGAAAATGGCCAATTTACTCATTCTGAGGCCTTAAAAAATGTTTCTCCACCACGGGAAGTGAATTAAATAACATTTGTAGGCCTTTATTGTTCAAGCGAAAACGCCCGATCCGATTTTTGACGAAAGAGATAACCACCCGCCTTACGACATGCTTCAGAAACTAAAAAAATGGTCCGTTTTCAAATGTTGCCTCTTTGAACTACAATTCACATTTGTACGTGGAAAATCACTTTTAAGGATTAAAATGAGATGTTTAAAGTGATTTTCATGCTTCCAGGGGCCTTAAACACAAGATTTGAGGAATGGGTAGAAGTGAATGAAAATGGCCAATTTACTCATTCTGAGGCCTTAAAAAGTGTTTCTCTTCCACGGGAAGTGAATTAAATAACATTTATAGGCCTTTATTGTTCAAGCGAAAACGCCTGTTTTTTGGTGAGAGAGATAACCACCCCCCCTTACGACATGCTTCAGAAACGAAAAAAATGGTCAATTTTCAAATGTTGCCTCTTTGAACTACAATTCACATTTGTACGTGGATAATCACTTTTAGAGATAAAATTAGATGTTTAAAGTGATTTTCAAGCTTCCAGGGGCCCTAAACACAAGATTTGAGAAATGGGTAAATGTGAATGAAAATGGCCAATTTATTCACTCTGAGGCCTTAAAAAGTTTTTCTCCACCCAAGAAAGTGAATTAAATAACATTTGTAGGTCTTTATTGTTCAATCAAAAACGACTGTTTTTTGGAGAAAGAGATAACCACCCCCCCTTACGACATGCTTCAGAAACGAAAAAAATGGTCCATTTTCAAATGTTGCGTCTTTGAACGACAATTCACATTTGTATGTGGATAATCACTTTTAGAGATAAAATTAGATGTTTAAAGTGATTTTCAAGCTTCCAGGGTCCCTAAACACAAGATTTGAGAAATGGGTAAATGTGAATGAAAATGGCCAATTTATTCACTCTGAGGCCTTAAAAAGTTTTTCTCCACCCAAGAAAGTGAATTAAATAACATTTGTAGGCCTTTATTGTTCAATCAAAAACGCCCGATTTTTGATGAAAGAGATAACCACCCCCCCCTTACGACATGCTTCAGAAACTAAAAAAATGGTCCGTTTTCAAATGTTGCCTCTTTGAACTACAATTCACAATTGTACGTGGAAAATCACTTTTAAAGATAAAATGAGATGTTTAAAGTGATTTTCATGCTTCCAGGGGCCTTAAACACAAGATTTGAGGAATGGGTAGAAGTGAATGAAAATGGCCAATTTACTCATTCTGAGGCCTTAAAAAGTGTTTCTCCTCCACGGGAAGTGAATTAAGTAACATTTGGAGGCCTTCATTGTTCAAGCGAAAACGCCCGATTTTTGACGAAAGAGATAACCACCCCCCCTTACGACATGCTTCAGAAACAAAAAAAATGGTCGTTTTCAAATGTTGCCTCTTTGAACTACAATTCACATTTGTACGTGGAAAATCGTATTTTAAAGATAAAATGAGATGTTTAAAGTGATTTTCATGCTTCCAGGGGCCTTAAACACAAGATTTGAGGAATGGGTAAAAGTGAATGAAAATGGCCAATTTACTCTCTCTGCGGCCTTAAAAAGTGTTTCTCCTCCACGGGAAGTGAATAAAATACCATTTGAGGCCTTTATTGTTCAATCAAAAACGACTGTTTTTTGGAGAAAGAGATAACCACCCCCCGTTACGACATGCTTCAGAAACGAAAAAAATGGTCCATTTTCAAATGTTGCGTCTTTGAACGACAATTCACATTTGTACGTGGATAATCACTTTTAGAGATAAAATTAGATGTTTAAAGTGATTTTCAAGCTTCCAGGGGCCCTAAACACAAGATTTGAGAAATGGGTAAAAATGAATGAAAATGGCCAATTTACTCATTCTGAGGCCTTAAAAGTGTTTCTCCTCCATGGGAAGTGAATTAAATACCATTTGGAGGCCGTTATTGTTCAAGCGAAAACGCCTGATTTTTGATGAAAGAGATAACCACCCCCCCTTACGACATGCTTCTGAAACTAAAAAAATGGTTCATTTTCAAATGTTGCGTCTTTGAACTACAATTAACATTGTACTTGGATAATCATTTTTGAGATAAAATGAGATGTTTAAAGTGATTTTCAAGCTTCCAGGGGACCTAAACACAAGATTTGAGAAATGGGTAAACGTGAATGAAAATGGCCAATTTATTCACTCTGAGGCCTTAAAAAGTTTTTCTCCACCCAAGAAAGTGAATTAAATAACATTTGTAGGCCTTTATTGTTCAATCAAAAACGCCCGATTTTTGATGAAAGAGATAACCACCCCCCCTTACGACATGCTTCAGAAACTAAAAAAATGGTCCGTTTTCAAATGTTGCCTCTTTGAACTACAATTCACATTTGTACGTGGAAAATCACTTTTAAAGATAAAATGAGATGTTTAAAGTGATTTTCATGCTTCCAGGGGCCTTAAACACAAGATTTGAGGAATGGGTAGAAGTGAATGAAAATGGCCAATTTACTCATTCTGAGGCCTTAAAAAGTGTTTCTCCTCCACGGGAAGTGAATTAAATAACATTTGTAGGCCTTTATTGTTCAAGCGAAAACGCCCGATCCGATTTTTGACGAAAGAGATAACCACCCGCCTTACGACATGCTTCAGAAACTAAAAAAATGGTCCGTTTTCAAATGTTGCCTCTTTGAACTACAATTCACATTTGTACGTGGAAAATCACTTTTAAGGATTAAAATGAGATGTTTAAAGTGATTTTCATGCTTCCAGGGGCCTTAAACACAAGATTTGAGGAATGGGTAGAAGTGAATGAAAATGGCCAATTTACTCATTCTGAGGCCTTAAAAAGTGTTTCTCTTCCACGGGAAGTGAATTAAATAACATTTATAGGCCTTTATTGTTCAAGCGAAAACGCCTGTTTTTTGGTGAGAGAGATAACCACCCCCCCTTACGACATGCTTCAGAAACGAAAAAAATGGTCAATTTTCAAATGTTGCCTCTTTGAACTACAATTCACATTTGTACGTGGATAATCACTTTTAGAGATAAAATTAGATGTTTAAAGTGATTTTCAAGCTTCCAGGGGCACTAAACACAAGATTTGAGAAATGGGTAAATGTGAATGAAAATGGCCAATTTATTCACTCTGAGGCCTTAAAAAGTTTTTCTCCACCCAAGAAAGTGAATTAAATAACATTTGTAGGTCTTTATTGTTCAATCAAAAACGACTGTTTTTTGGAGAAAGAGATAACCACCCCCCCTTACGACATGCTTCAGAAACGAAAAAAATGGTCCATTTTCAAATGTTGCGTCTTTGAACGACAATTCACATTTGTATGTGGATAATCACTTTTAGAGATAAAATTTGATGTTTAAAGTGATTTTCAAGCTTCCAGGGTCCCTAAACACAAGATTTGAGAAATGGGTAAATGTGAATGAAAATGGCCAATTTATTCACTCTGAGGCCTTAAAAAGTTTTTCTCCACCCAAGAAAGTGAATTAAATAACATTTGTAGGCCTTTATTGTTCAATCAAAAACCCCCGATTTTTGATGAAAGAGATAACCACCCCCCCCTTACGACATGCTTCAGAAACTAAAAAAATGGTCCGTTTTCAAATGTTGCCTCTTTGAACTACAATTCACAATTGTACGTGGAAAATCACTTTTAAAGATAAAATGAGATGTTTAAAGTGATTTTCATGCTTCCAGGGGCCTTAAACACAAGATTTGAGGAATGGGTAGAAGTGAATGAAAATGGCCAATTTACTCATTCTGAGGCCTTAAAAAGTGTTTCTCCTCCACGGGAAGTGAATTAAGTAACATTTGGAGGCCTTCATTGTTCAAGCGAAAACGCCCGATTTTTGACGAAAGAGATAACCACCCCCCCTTACGACATGCTTCAGAAACTAAAAAAATGGTCGTTTTCAAATGTTGCCTCTTTGAACTACAATTCACATTTGTACGTGGAAAATCGTATTTTAAAGATAAAATGAGATGTTTAAAGTGATTTTCATGCTTCCAGGGGCCTTAAACACAAGATTTGAGGAATGGGTAAAAGTGAATGAAAATGGCCAATTTACTCTCTCTGCGGCCTTAAAAAGTGTTTCTCCTCCACGGGAAGTGAATAAAATACCATTTGAGGCCTTTATTGTTCAATCAAAAACGACTGTTTTTTGGAGAAAGAGATAACCACCCCCCGTTACGACATGCTTCAGAAACGAAAAAAATGGTCCATTTTCAAATGTTGCGTCTTTGAACGACAATTCACATTTGTACGTGGATAATCACTTTTAGAGATACAATTAGATGTTTAAAGTGATTTTCAAGCTTCCAGGGGCCCTAAACACAAGATTTGAGAAATGGGTAAAAATGAATGAAAATGGCCAATTTACTCATTCTGAGGCCTTAAAAGTGTTTCTCCTCCATGGGAAGTGAATTAAATACCATTTGGAGGCCGTTATTGTTCAAGCGAAAACGCCTGATTTTTGATGAAAGAGATAACCACCCCCCCTTACGACATGCTTCTGAAACTAAAAAAATGGTTCATTTTCAAATGTTGCGTCTTTGAACTACAATTAACATTGTACTTGGATAATCATTTTTGAGATAAAATGAGATGTTTAAAGTGATTTTCAAGCTTCCAGGGGACCTAAACACAAGATTTGAGAAATGGGTAAACGTGAATGAAAATGGCCAATTTATTCACTCTGAGGCCTTAAAAAGTTTTTCTCCACCCAAGAAAGTGAATTAAATAACATTTGTAGGCCTTTATTGTTCAATCAAAAACGCCCGATTTTTGATGAAAGAGATAACCACCCCCCCTTACGACATGCTTCAGAAACTAAAAAAATGGTCCGTTTTCAAATGTTGCCTCTTTGAACTACAATTCACATTTGTACGTGGAAAATCACTTTTAAAGATAAAATGAGATGTTTAAAGTGATTTTCATGCTTCCAGGGGCCTTAAACACAAGATTTGAGGAATGGGTAGAAGTGAATGAAAATGGCCAATTTACTCATTCTGAGGCCTTAAAAAGTGTTTCTCCTCCACGGGAAGTGAATTAAGTAATATTTGGAGGCCTTTATTGTTCAAGCGAAAACGCCCGATTTTTGACGAAAGAGATAACCACCCCCCCTTACGACATGCTTCAGAAACTAAAAAAATGGTCCGTTTTCAAATGTTGCCTCTTTGAACTACAATATACATTTGTACGTGGAAAATCACTTTTAAAGATAAAAGGAGATGTTTAAAGTGATTTTCATGCTTCCAGGGGCCTTAAACACAAGATTTGAGGAATGGGTAGAAGTGAATGAAAATGGCCAATTTACTCATTCTGAGGCCTTAAAAAGTGTTTCTCCTCCACGGGAAGTGAATAAAATACCATTTGGAGGCCTTTATTGTTCAATCAAAAACGACTGTTTTTTGGAGAAAGAGATAACCACCCCCCCTTACGACATGCTTCAGAAACGAAAAAAATGGTCCATTTTCAAATGTTGCGTCTTTGAACGACAATTCACATTTGTACGTGTATAATCACTTTTAGAGATAAAATTAGATGTTTAAAGTGATTTTCAAGCTTCCAGGGTCCCTAAACACAAGATTTGAGAAATGGGTAAATGTGAATGAAAATGGCCAATTTATTCACTCTGAGGCCTTAAAAAGTTTTTCTCCACCCAAGATAGTGAATTAAATAACATTTGTAGGCCTTTATTGTTCAATCAAAAACGCCCGATTTTTGATGAAAGAGATAACCCCCCCCCCCTTACGACATGCTTCAGAAACTAAAAAAATGGTCCGTTTTCAAATGTTGCCTCTTTGAACTACAATTCACATTTGTACGTGGAAAATCACTTTTAAAGATAAAATGAGATGTTTAAAGTGATTTTCATGCTTCCAGGGGCCTTAAACACAAGATTTGAGGAATGGGTAGAAGTGAATGAAAATGGCCAATTTACTCATTCTGAGGCCTTAAAAAGTGTTTCTCCTCCACGGGAAGTGAATTAAGTAATATTTGGAGGCCTTTATTGTTCAAGCGAAAACGCCCGATTTTTGACGAAAGAGATAACCACCCCCCCTTACGACATGCTTCAGAAACTAAAAAAATGGTCCGTTTTCAAATGTTGCCTCTTTGAACTACAATTCACATTTGTACGTGGAAAATCGTATTTTAAAGATAAAATGAGATGTTTAAAGTGATTTTCATGCTTCCAGGGGCCTTAAACACAAGATTTGAGGAATGGGTAAAAGTGAATGAAAATGGCCAATTTACTCACTCTGCGGCCTTAAAAAGTGTTTCTCCTCCACGGGAAGAGAATAAAATACCATTTGGAGGCCTTTACTGTTCAATCAAAAACGACTGTTTTTTGGAGAAAGAGATAACCACCCCCCCTACGACATGCTTCAGAAACGAAAAAAATGGTCCATTTTCAAATGTTGCGTCTTTGAACGACAATTCACATTTGTACGTGGATAATCACTTTTAGAGATAAAATTAGATGTTTAAAGTGATTTTCAAACTTCCAGGGGCCCTAAACACAAGATTTGAGAAATGGGTAAAAATGAATGAAAATGGCCAATTTACTCATTCTGAGGCCTTAAAAGTGTTTCTCCTCCATGGGAAGTGAATTAAATACTATTTGGAGGCCATTATTGTTCAAGCGAAAACGCCTGATTTTTGATGAAAGAGATAACCACCCCCCCTTACGACATGCTTCTGAAACTAAAAAAATGGTTCATTTTCAAATGTTGCGTCTTTGAACTACAATTAACATTGTACTTGGATAATCATTTTTGAGATAAAATGAGATGTTTAAAGTGATTTTCAAGCTTCCAGGGGACCTAAACACAAGATTTGAGAAATGGGTAAACGTGAATGAAAATGGCCAATTTATTCACTCTGAGGCCTTAAAAAGTTTTTCTTCACCCAAGAAAGTGAATTAAACGACATTTGTAGGCCTTTATTGTTCAATCAAAAACGCCCGATTTTTGATGAAAGAGATAACCACCCCCCCTTACGACATGCTTCAGAAACTAAAAAAATGGTCAGTTTTCAAATGTTGCCTCTTTGAACTACAATTCACATTTGTACGTGGAAAATCACTTTTAAAGATAAAATGAGATGTTTAAAGTGATTTTCATGCTTCCAGGGGCCTTAAACACAAGATTTGAGGAATGGGTAGAAGTGAATGAAAATGGCCAATTTACTCATTCTGAGGCCTTAAAAAGTGTTTCTCCTCCACGGGAAGTGAATTAAGTAATTTTTGGAGGCCTTTATTGTTCAAGCGAAAACGCCCGATTTTTGACGAAAGAGATAACCACCCCCCTTACGACATGCTTCAGAAACTAAAAAAATGGTCCGTTTTCAAATGTTGCCTCTTTGAACTACAATTCACATTTGTACGTGGAAAATCGTATTTTAAAGATAAAATGAGATGTTTAAAGTGATTTTCATGCTTCCAGGGGCCTTAAACACAAGATTTGAGGAATGGGTAAAAGTGAATGAAAATGGCCAATTTACTCACTCTGCGGCCTTAAAAAGTGTTTCTCCTCCACGGGAAGTGAATAAAATACCATTTGGAGGCCTTTATTGTTCAATCAAAAATGACTCTTTTTTGGAGAAAGAGATAACCACCCCCCCTTACGACATGCTTCAGAAACGAAAAAAATGGTCCATTTTCAAATGTTGCGTCTTTGAACGACAATTCACATTTGTACGTGGATAATCACTTTTAGAGATAAAATTAGATGTTTAAAGTGATTTTCAAGCTTCCAGGGGCCCTAAACACAAGATTTGAGAAATGGGTAAAAATGAATGAAAATGGCCAATTTACTCATTCTGAGGCCTTAAAAGTGTTTCTCCTCCATGGGAAGTAAATTAAATACCATTTGGAGGCCGTTATTGTTCAAGCGAAAACGCCTGATTTTTGATGAAAGAGATAACCACCCCCCCTTACGACATGCTTCTGAAACTAAAAAAATGGTTCATTTTCAAATGTTGCGTCTTTGAACTACAATTAACATTGTACTTGGATAATCATTTTTGAGATAAAATGAGATGTTTAAAGTGATTTTCAAGCTTCCAGGGGACCTAAACACAAGATTTGAGAAATGGGTAAACGTGAATGAAAATGGCCAATTTATTCACTCTGAGGCCTTAAAAAGTTTTTCTTCACCCAAGAAAGTGAATTAAACGACATTTGTAGGCCTTTATTGTTCAATCAAAAACGCCCGATTTTTGATGAAAGAGATAACCAACCCCCCTTACGACATGCTTCAGAAACTAAAAAAATGGTCAGTTTTCAAATGTTGCCTCTTTGAACTACAATTCACATTTGTACGTGGAAAATCACTTTTAAAGATAAAATGAGATGTTTAAAGTGATTTTCATGCTTCCAGGGACCTTAAACACAAGATTTGAGGAATGGGTAGAAGTGAATGAAAATGGCCAATTTACTCATTCTGAGGCCTTAAAAAGTGTTTCTCCTCCACGGGAAGTGAATTAAGTAATTTTTGGAGGCCTTTATTGTTCAAGCGAAAACGCCCGATTTTTGACGAAAGAGATAACCACCCCCCCTTACGACATGCTTCAGAAACTAAAAAAATGGTCCGTTTTCAAATGTTGCCTCTTTGAACTACAATTCACATTTGTACGTGGAAAATCACTTTTAAAGATAAAATGAGATGTTTAAAGTGATTTTCATGCTTCCAGGGGCCTTAAACACAAGATTTGAGGAATGGGTAGAAGTGAATGAAAATGGCCAATTTACTCATTCTGAGGCCTTAAAAAGTGTTTCTCCTCCACGGGAAGTGAATTAAGTAATATTTGGAGGCCTTTATTGTTCAAGCGAAAACGCCCGATTTTTGACGAAAGAGATAACCACCCCCCCTTACGACATGCTTCAGAAACTAAAAAAATGGTCCGTTTTCAAATGTTGCCTCTTTGAACTACAATATACATTTGTACGTGGAAAATCACTTTTAAAGATAAAAGGAGATGTTTAAAGTGATTTTCATGCTTCCAGGGGCCTTAAACACAAGATTTGAGGAATGGGTAGAAGTGAATGAAAATGGCCAATTTACTCATTCTGAGGCCTTAAAAAGTGTTTCTCCTCCACGGGAAGTGAATAAAATACCATTTGGAGGCCTTTATTGTTCAATCAAAAACGACTCTTTTTTGGAGAAAGAGATAACCACCCCCCCTTACGACATGCTTCAGAAACGAAAAAAATGGTCCATTTTCAAATGTTGCGTCTTTGAACGACAATTCACATTTGTACGTGGATAATCACTTTTAGAGATAAAATTAGATGTTTAAAGTGATTTTCAAGCTTCCAGGGTCCCTAAACACAAGATTTGAGAAATGGGTAAATGTGAATGAAAATGGCCAATTTATTCACTCTGAGGCCTTAAAAAGTTTTTCTCCACCCAAGAAAGTGAATTAAATAACATTTGTAGGCCTTTATTGTTCAATCAAAAACGCCCGATTTTTGATGAAAGAGATAACCACCCCCCCTTACGACATGCTTCAGAAACTAAAAAAATGGTCCGTTTTCAAATGTTGCCTCTTTGAACTACAATTCACATTTGTACGTGGAAAATCACTTTTAAAGATAAAATGAGATGTTTAAAGTGATTTTCATGCTTCCAGGGGCCTTAAACACAAGATTTGAGGAATGGGTAGAAGTGAATGAAAATGGCCAATTTACTCATTCTGAGGCCTTAAAAAGTGTTTCTCCTCCACGGGAAGTGAATTAAGTAACATTTGGAGGCCTTCATTGTTCAAGCGAAAACGCCCGATTTTTGACGAAAGAGATAACCACCCCCCTTACGACATGCTTCAGAAACTAAAAAAATGGTCCGTTTTCAAATGTTGCCTCTTTGAACTACAATTCTCATTTGTTTGTGGAAAATCGTATTTTAAAGATAAAATGAGATGTTTAAAGTGATTTTCATGCTTCCAGGGACCTTAAACACAAGATTTGAGGAATGGGTAGAAGTGAATGAAAATGGCCAATTTATTCACTCTGAGGCCTTAAAAAGTTCTTCTTCACCCAAGAAAGTGAATTAAACGACATTTGAAGGCCTTTATTGTTCAATCAAAAACGCCCGATTTTTGATGAAAGAGATAACCACCCCCCCTTACGACATGCTTCAGAAACTAAAAAAATGGTCAGTTTTCAAATGTTGCCTCTTTGAACTACAATTCACATTTGTACGTGGAAAATCACTTTTAAAGATAAAATGAGATGTTTAAAGTGATTTTCATGCTTCCAGGGGCCTTAAACACAAGATTTGAGGAATGGGTAGAAGTGAATGAAAATGGCCAATTTACTCATTCTGAGGCCTTAAAAAGTGTTTCTCCTCCACGGGAAGTGAATTAAGTAATTTTTGGAGGCCTTTATTGTTCAAGCGAAAACGCCCGATTTTTGACGAAAGAGATAACCACCCCCCCTTACGACATGCTTCAGAAACTAAAAACATGGTCCGTTTTCAAATGTTGCCTCTTTGAACTACAATATACATTTGTACGTGGAAAATCACTTTTAAAGATAAAAGGAGATGTTTAAAGTGATTTTCATGCTTCCAGGGGCCTTAAACACAAGATTTGAGGAATGGGTAAAAGTGAATGAAAATGGCCAATTTACTCATTCTGAGGCCTTAAAAAGTGTTTCTCCTCCACGGGAAGTGAATAAAATACCATTTGGAGGCCTTTATTGTTCAATCAAAAACGACTGTTTTTTGGAGAAAGAGATAACCACCCCCCCTTACGACATGCTTCAGAAACTAAAAAAATGGTCCATTTTCAAATGTTGCGTCTTTGAACGACAATTCACATTTGTACGTGGATAATCACTTTTAGAGATAAAATTAGATGTTTAAAGTGATTTTCAAGCTTCCAGGGTCCCTAAACACAAGATTTGAGAAATGGGTAAATGTGAATGAAAATGGCCAATTT
Source organism: Triturus cristatus (assembly GCF_964204655.1). NCBI lineage: Eukaryota > Metazoa > Chordata > Amphibia > Caudata > Salamandridae > Triturus > Triturus cristatus. Next base: position 941,791,838 of record NC_140591.1, on the reverse strand, counting down.
ATTCACTCTGAGGCCTTAAAAAGTTTTTCTCCACCCAAGAAAGTGAATTAAATAACATTTGTAGGCCTTTATTGTTCAATCAAAAACGCCCGATTTTTGATGAAAGAGACAACCACCCCCCCTTACGACATGCTTCAGAAACTAAAAAAATGGTCCGTTTTCAAATGTTGCCTCTTTGAACTACAATTCACATTTGTACGTGGAAAATCACTTTTAAAGATAAAATGAGATGTTTAAAGTGATTTTCATGCTTCCAGGGGCCTTAAACACAAGATTTGAGGAATGGGTAGAAGTGAATGAAAATGGCCAATTTACTCATTCTGAGGCCTTAAAAAGTGTTTCTCCTCCACGGGAAGTGAATTAAATACCATTTGTAGGCGTTTATTGTTCAAGCGAAAACGCCCGATTTTTGACGAAAGAGATAACCACCCCCCCCTTACGACATGCTTCAGAAACTAAAAAAATGGTCCGTTTCCAAATGTTGCCTCTTTGAACTACAATTCACATTTGTACGTGGAAAATCACTTTTAAAGATAAAATGAGATGTTTAAAGTGATTTTCATGCTTCCAGGGGCCTTAAACACAAGATTTGAGGAATGGGTAGAAGTGAATGAAAATGGCCAATTTACTCATTCTGAGGCCTTAAAAAGTGTTTCTCCTCCACGGGAAGTGAATTAAATAACAATTGTAGGCCTTTATTGTTCAAGCGAAAAAGCCCGATTTTTGACGAAAGAGATAACCACCCTCCCTTACGACATGCTTCAGAAACTAAAAAAATGGTCCGTTTTCAAATGTTGCCTCTTTGAACTACAATTCACATTTGTACGTGGAAAATCACTTTTAAAGATAAAATGAGATGTTTAAAGTGATTTTCAAGCTTCCAGGGGCCCTAAACACAAGATTTGAGAAATGGGTAAATGTGAATGAAAATGGCCAATTTATTCACTCTGAGGCCTTAAAAAGTTTTTCTCCACCCAAGAAAGTGAATTAAATAACATTTGTAGGCCTTCATTGTTCAATCAAAAACACCCGATTTTTGATGAAAGAGATAACCACCCCCCCTTACGACATGCTTCAGAAACTAAAAAAATGGTCCATTGTCAAATGTTGCCTCTTTGAACTACAATTCACAATTGTACGTGGAAAATCACTTTTAAAGATAAAATGAGATGTTTTAAGTGATTTTCATGCTTCCAGGGGCCTTAAACACCAGATTTGAGGAATGGGTAGAAGTGAATGAAAATGGCCAATTTACTCATTCTGAGGCCTTAAAAAGTGTTTCTCCTCCACGGAAAGTGAATTAAATAACATTTGTAGGCCTTTATTGTTCAAGCGAAAACGCCCGATTTTTGACGAAAGAGATAACCACCCCCCCTTACGACATGCTTCAGAAACTAAAAAAATGGTCCGTTTTCAAATGTTGCCTCTTTGAACTACAATTCACATTTGTACGTGGATAATCACTTTTAGAGATAAAATTAGATGTTTAAAGTGATTTTCAAGCTTCAAGGGGCCCTAAACACAAAATTTGAGGAATGGGTAAACGTGAATGAAAATGGCCAATTTACTCACTCTGCGGCCTTAAAAAGTGTTTCTCCTCCACGGGAAGTGAATAAAATAACATTTGGAGGCCTTTATTGTTCAATCAAAAACGCCTGTTTTTTGGTGAAAGAGATAACCACACCCCCTTACGACATGCTTCAGAAACTAAAAAAATGGTCCGTTTTCAAATGTTGCCTCTTTGAACTACAATTCACATTTGTACGTGGAAAATCACTTTTAAAGATAAAATGAGATGTTTAAAGTGATTTTCATGCTTCCAGGGGCCTTAAACACAAGATTTGAGGAATGGGTAGAAGTGAATGAAAATGGCCAATTTACTCATTCTGAGGCCTTAAAAAGTGTTTCTCCTCCACGGGAAGTGAATTAAGTAATTTTTGGAGGCCTTTATTGTTCAAGCGAAAACGCCCGATTTTTGACGAAAGAGATAACCACCCCCCCTTACGACATGCTTCAGAAACTAAAAACATGGTCCGTTTTCAAATGTTGCCTCTTTGAACTACAATATACATTTGTACGTGGAAAATCACTTTTAAAGATAAAAGGAGATGTTTAAAGTGATTTTCATGCTTCCAGGGGCCTTAAACACAAGATTTGAGGAATGGGTAAAAGTGAATGAAAATGGCCAATTTACTCATTCTGAGGCCTTAAAAAGTGTTTCTCCTCCACGGGAAGTGAATAAAATACCATTTGGAGGCCTTTATTGTTCAATCAAAAACGACTGTTTTTTGGAGAAAGAGATAACCACCCCCCCTTACGACATGCTTCAGAAACTAAAAAAATGGTCCATTTTCAAATGTTGCGTCTTTGAACGACAATTCACATTTGTACGTGGATAATCACTTTTAGAGATAAAATTAGATGTTTAAAGTGATTTTCATGCTTCCAGGGGCCTTAAACACAAGATTTGAGGAATGGGTAAAAGTGAATGAAAATGGCCAATTTACTCACTCTGCGGCCTTAAAAAGTGTTTCTCCTCCACGGGAAGTGAATAAAATACCATTTGGAGGCCTTTATTGTTCAATCAAAAACGACTGTTTTTTGGAGAAAGAGATAACCACCCCCCCTTACGACATGCTTCAGAAACGAAAAAAATGGTCCATTTTCAAATGTTGCGTCTTTGAACGACAATAAACATTTGTACGTGGATAATCACTTTTAGAGATAAAATTAGATGTTTAAAGTGATTTTCAAGCTTCCAGGGGCCCTAAACACAAGATTTGAGAAATGGGTAAAAATGAATGAAAATGGCCAATTTACTCATTCTGAGGCCTTAAAAGTGTTTCTCCTCCATGGGAAGTGAATTAAATACCATTTGGAGGCCGTTATTGTTCAAGCGAAAACGCCTGATTTTTGATGAAAGAGATAACCACTCCCCCTTACGACATGCTTCTGAAACTAAAAAAATGGTTCATTTTCAAATGTTGCGTCTTTGAACTACAATTAACATTGTACTTGGATAATCATTTTTGAGATAAAATGAGATGTTTAAAGTGATTTTCAAGCTTCCAGGGGACCTAAACACAAGATTTGAGAAATGGGTAAACGTGAATGAAAATGGCCAATTTATTCACTCTGAGGCCTTAAAAAGTTTTTCTTCACCCAAGAAAGTGAATTAAACGACATTTGTAGGCCTTTATTGTTCAATCAAAAACGCCCGATTTTTGATGAAAGAGATAACCAACCCCCCTTACGACATGCTTCAGAAACTAAAAAAATGGTCAGTTTTCAAATGTTGCCTCTTTGAACTACAATTCACATTTGTACGTGGAAAATCACTTTTAAAGATAAAATGAGATGTTTAAAGTGATTTTCATGCTTCCAGGGACCTTAAACACAAGATTTGAGGAATGGGTAGAAGTGAATGAAAATGGCCAATTTACTCATTCTGAGGCCTTAAAAAGTGTTTCTCCTCCACGGGAAGTGAATTAAGTAATTTTTGGAGGCCTTTATTGTTCAAGCGAAAACGCCCGATTTTTGACGAAAGAGATAACCACCCCCCCTTACGACATGCTTCAGAAACTAAAAAAATGGTCCGTTTTCAAATGTTGCCTCTTTGAACTACAATTCACATTTGTACGTGGAAAATCACTTTTAAAGATAAAATGAGATGTTTAAAGTGATTTTCATGCTTCCAGGGGCCTTAAACACAAGATTTGAGGAATGGGTAGAAGTGAATGAAAATGGCCAATTTACTCATTCTGAGGCCTTAAAAAGTGTTTCTCCTCCACGGGAAGTGAATTAAGTAATATTTGGAGGCCTTTATTGTTCAAGCGAAAACGCCCGATTTTTGACGAAAGAGATAACCACCCCCCCTTACGACATGCTTCAGAAACTAAAAAAATGGTCCGTTTTCAAATGTTGCCTCTTTGAACTACAATATACATTTGTACGTGGAAAATCACTTTTAAAGATAAAAGGAGATGTTTAAAGTGATTTTCATGCTTCCAGGGGCCTTAAACACAAGATTTGAGGAATGGGTAGAAGTGAATGAAAATGGCCAATTTACTCATTCTGAGGCCTTAAAAAGTGTTTCTCCTCCACGGGAAGTGAATAAAATACCATTTGGAGGCCTTTATTGTTCAATCAAAAACGACTCTTTTTTGGAGAAAGAGATAACCACCCCCCCTTACGACATGCTTCAGAAACGAAAAAAATGGTCCATTTTCAAATGTTGCGTCTTTGAACGACAATTCACATTTGTACGTGGATAATCACTTTTAGAGATAAAATTAGATGTTTAAAGTGATTTTCAAGCTTCCAGGGTCCCTAAACACAAGATTTGAGAAATGGGTAAATGTGAATGAAAATGGCCAATTTATTCACTCTGAGGCCTTAAAAAGTTTTTCTCCACCCAAGAAAGTGAATTAAATAACATTTGTAGGCCTTTATTGTTCAATCAAAAACGCCCGATTTTTGATGAAAGAGATAACCACCCCCCCTTACGACATGCTTCAGAAACTAAAAAAATGGTCCGTTTTCAAATGTTGCCTCTTTGAACTACAATTCACATTTGTACGTGGAAAATCACTTTTAAAGATAAAATGAGATGTTTAAAGTGATTTTCATGCTTCCAGGGGCCTTAAACACAAGATTTGAGGAATGGGTAGAAGTGAATGAAAATGGCCAATTTACTCATTCTGAGGCCTTAAAAAGTGTTTCTCCTCCACGGGAAGTGAATTAAGTAACATTTGGAGGCCTTCATTGTTCAAGCGAAAACGCCCGATTTTTGACGAAAGAGATAACCACCCCCCTTACGACATGCTTCAGAAACTAAAAAAATGGTCCGTTTTCAAATGTTGCCTCTTTGAACTACAATTCTCATTTGTTTGTGGAAAATCGTATTTTAAAGATAAAATGAGATGTTTAAAGTGATTTTCATGCTTCCAGGGACCTTAAACACAAGATTTGAGGAATGGGTAGAAGTGAATGAAAATGGCCAATTTATTCACTCTGAGGCCTTAAAAAGTTCTTCTTCACCCAAGAAAGTGAATTAAACGACATTTGAAGGCCTTTATTGTTCAATCAAAAACGCCCGATTTTTGATGAAAGAGATAACCACCCCCCCTTACGACATGCTTCAGAAACTAAAAAAATGGTCAGTTTTCAAATGTTGCCTCTTTGAACTACAATTCACATTTGTACGTGGAAAATCACTTTTAAAGATAAAATGAGATGTTTAAAGTGATTTTCATGCTTCCAGGGGCCTTAAACACAAGATTTGAGGAATGGGTAGAAGTGAATGAAAATGGCCAATTTACTCATTCTGAGGCCTTAAAAAGTGTTTCTCCTCCACGGGAAGTGAATTAAGTAATTTTTGGAGGCCTTTATTGTTCAAGCGAAAACGCCCGATTTTTGACGAAAGAGATAACCACCCCCCCTTACGACATGCTTCAGAAACTAAAAACATGGTCCGTTTTCAAATGTTGCCTCTTTGAACTACAATATACATTTGTACGTGGAAAATCACTTTTAAAGATAAAAGGAGATGTTTAAAGTGATTTTCATGCTTCCAGGGGCCTTAAACACAAGATTTGAGGAATGGGTAAAAGTGAATGAAAATGGCCAATTTACTCATTCTGAGGCCTTAAAAAGTGTTTCTCCTCCACGGGAAGTGAATAAAATACCATTTGGAGGCCTTTATTGTTCAATCAAAAACGACTGTTTTTTGGAGAAAGAGATAACCACCCCCCCTTACGACATGCTTCAGAAACTAAAAAAATGGTCCATTTTCAAATGTTGCGTCTTTGAACGACAATTCACATTTGTACGTGGATAATCACTTTTAGAGATAAAATTAGATGTTTAAAGTGATTTTCAAGCTTCCAGGGTCCCTAAACACAAGATTTGAGAAATGGGTAAATGTGAATGAAAATGGCCAATTTATTCACTCTGAGGCCTTAAAAAGTTTTTCTCCACCCAAGAAAGTGAATTAAATAACATTTGTAGGCCTTTATTGTTCAATCAAAAACGCCCGATTTTTGATGAAAGAGACAACCACCCCCCCTTACGACATGCTTCAGAAACTAAAAAAATGGTCCGTTTTCAAATGTTGCCTCTTTGAACTACAATTCACATTTGTACGTGGAAAATCACTTTTAAAGATAAAATGAGATGTTTAAAGTGATTTTCATGCTTCCAGGGGCCTTAAACACAAGATTTGAGGAATGGGTAGAAGTGAATGAAAATGGCCAATTTACTCATTCTGAGGCCTTAAAAAGTGTTTCTCCTCCACGGGAAGTGAATTAAATACCATTTGTAGGCGTTTATTGTTCAAGCGAAAACGCCCGATTTTTGACGAAAGAGATAACCACCCCCCCCTTACGACATGCTTCAGAAACTAAAAAAATGGTCCGTTTCCAAATGTTGCCTCTTTGAACTACAATTCACATTTGTACGTGGAAAATCACTTTTAAAGATAAAATGAGATGTTTAAAGTGATTTTCATGCTTCCAGGGGCCTTAAACACAAGATTTGAGGAATGGGTAGAAGTGAATGAAAATGGCCAATTTACTCATTCTGAGGCCTTAAAAAGTGTTTCTCCTCCACGGGAAGTGAATTAAATAACAATTGTAGGCCTTTATTGTTCAAGCGAAAAAGCCCGATTTTTGACGAAAGAGATAACCACCCTCCCTTACGACATGCTTCAGAAACTAAAAAAATGGTCCGTTTTCAAATGTTGCCTCTTTGAACTACAATTCACATTTGTACGTGGAAAATCACTTTTAAAGATAAAATGAGATGTTTAAAGTGATTTTCAAGCTTCCAGGGGCCCTAAACACAAGATTTGAGAAATGGGTAAATGTGAATGAAAATGGCCAATTTATTCACTCTGAGGCCTTAAAAAGTTTTTCTCCACCCAAGAAAGTGAATTAAATAACATTTGTAGGCCTTCATTGTTCAATCAAAAACACCCGATTTTTGATGAAAGAGATAACCACCCCCCCTTACGACATGCTTCAGAAACTAAAAAAATGGTCCATTGTCAAATGTTGCCTCTTTGAACTACAATTCACAATTGTACGTGGAAAATCACTTTTAAAGATAAAATGAGATGTTTTAAGTGATTTTCATGCTTCCAGGGGCCTTAAACACCAGATTTGAGGAATGGGTAGAAGTGAATGAAAATGGCCAATTTACTCATTCTGAGGCCTTAAAAAGTGTTTCTCCTCCACGGAAAGTGAATTAAATAACATTTGTAGGCCTTTATTGTTCAAGCGAAAACGCCCGATTTTTGACGAAAGAGATAACCACCCCCCCTTACGACATGCTTCAGAAACTAAAAAAATGGTCCGTTTTCAAATGTTGCCTCTTTGAACTACAATTCACATTTGTACGTGGATAATCACTTTTAGAGATAAAATTAGATGTTTAAAGTGATTTTCAAGCTTCAAGGGGCCCTAAACACAAAATTTGAGGAATGGGTAAACGTGAATGAAAATGGCCAATTTACTCACTCTGCGGCCTTAAAAAGTGTTTCTCCTCCACGGGAAGTGAATAAAATAACATTTGGAGGCCTTTATTGTTCAATCAAAAACGCCTGTTTTTTGGTGAAAGAGATAACCACACCCCCTTACGACATGCTTCAGAAACTAAAAAAATGGTCCGTTTTCAAATGTTGCCTCTTTGAACTACAATTCACATTTGTACGTGGAAAATCACTTTTAAAGATAAAATGAGATGTTTAAAGTGATTTTCATGCTTCCAGGGGCCTTAAACACAAGATTTGAGGAATGGGTAGAAGTGAATGAAAATGGCCAATTTACTCATTCTGAGGCCTTAAAAAGTGTTTCTCCTCCACGGGAAGTGAATTAAGTAATTTTTGGAGGCCTTTATTGTTCAAGCGAAAACGCCCGATTTTTGACGAAAGAGATAACCACCCCCCCTTACGACATGCTTCAGAAACTAAAAACATGGTCCGTTTTCAAATGTTGCCTCTTTGAACTACAATATACATTTGTACGTGGAAAATCACTTTTAAAGATAAAAGGAGATGTTTAAAGTGATTTTCATGCTTCCAGGGGCCTTAAACACAAGATTTGAGGAATGGGTAAAAGTGAATGAAAATGGCCAATTTACTCATTCTGAGGCCTTAAAAAGTGTTTCTCCTCCACGGGAAGTGAATAAAATACCATTTGGAGGCCTTTATTGTTCAATCAAAAACGACTGTTTTTTGGAGAAAGAGATAACCACCCCCCCTTACGACATGCTTCAGAAACTAAAAAAATGGTCCATTTTCAAATGTTGCGTCTTTGAACGACAATTCACATTTGTACGTGGATAATCACTTTTAGAGATAAAATTAGATGTTTAAAGTGATTTTCATGCTTCCAGGGGCCTTAAACACAAGATTTGAGGAATGGGTAAAAGTGAATGAAAATGGCCAATTTACTCACTCTGCGGCCTTAAAAAGTGTTTCTCCTCCACGGGAAGTGAATAAAATACCATTTGGAGGCCTTTATTGTTCAATCAAAAACGACTGTTTTTTGGAGAAAGAGATAACCACCCCCCCTTACGACATGCTTCAGAAACGAAAAAAATGGTCCATTTTCAAATGTTGCGTCTTTGAACGACAATAAACATTTGTACGTGGATAATCACTTTTAGAGATAAAATTAGATGTTTAAAGTGATTTTCAAGCTTCCAGGGGCCCTAAACACAAGATTTGAGAAATGGGTAAAAATGAATGAAAATGGCCAATTTACTCATTCTGAGGCCTTAAAAGTGTTTCTCCTCCATGGGAAGTGAATTAAATACCATTTGGAGGCCGTTATTGTTCAAGCGAAAACGCCTGATTTTTGATGAAAGAGATAACCACTCCCCCTTACGACATGCTTCTGAAACTAAAAAAATGGTTCATTTTCAAATGTTGCGTCTTTGAACTACAATTAACATTGTACTTGGATAATCATTTTTGAGATAAAATGAGATGTTTAAAGTGATTTTCAAGCTTCCAGGGGACCTAAACACAAGATTTGAGAAATGGGTAAACGTGAATGAAAATGGCCAATTTATTCACTCTGAGGCCTTAAAAAGTTTTTCTTCACCCAAGAAAGTGAATTAAACGACATTTGTAGGCCTTTATTGTTCAATCAAAAACGCCCGATTTTTGATGAAAGAGATAACCACCCCCCCTTACGACATGCTTCAGAAACTAAAAAAATGGTCAGTTTTCAAATGTTGCCTCTTTGAACTACAATTCACATTTGTACGTGGAAAATCACTTTTAAAGATAAAATGAGATGTTTAAAGTGATTTTCATGCTTCCAGGGGCCTTAAACACAAGATTTGAGGAATGGGTAGAAGTGAATGAAAATGGCCAATTTACTCATTCTGAGGCCTTAAAAAGTGTTTCTCCTCCACGGGAAGTGAATTAAGTAATTTTTGGAGGCCTTTATTGTTCAAGCGAAAACGCCCGATTTTTGACGAAAGAGATAACCACCCCCCTTACGACATGCTTCAGAAACTAAAAAAATGGTCCGTTTTCAAATGTTGCCTCTTTGAACTACAATTCACATTTGTACGTGGAAAATCACTTTTAAAGATAAAATGAGATGTTTAAAGTGATTTTCATGCTTCCAGGGGCCTTAAACACAAGATTTGAGGAATGGGTAGAAGTGAATGAAAATGGCCAATTTACTCATTCTGAGGCCTTAAAAAGTGTTTCTCCTCCACGGGAAGTGAATAAAATAACATTTGGAGGCCTTTATTGTTCAATCAAAAATGCCCGATTTTTGATGAAAGAGATAACCACCCCCCCTTACGACATGCTTCAGAAACTAAAAAAATGGTCAGTTTTCAAATGTTGCCTCTTTGAACTACAATTCACATTTGTACGTGGAAAATCACTTTTAAAGATTAAATGAGATGTTTAAAGTGATTTTCATGCTTCCAGTGGCCTTAAACACAAGATTTGAGGAATGAGTAGAAGTGAATGAAAATGGCCAATTTACTCATTCTGAGGCCTTAAAAAATGTTTCTCCACCACGGGAAGTGAATTAAATAACATTTGTAGGCCTTTATTGTTCAAGCGAAAACGCCCGATCCGATTTTTGACGAAAGAGATAACCACCCGCCTTACGACATGCTTCAGAAACTAAAAAAATGGTCCGTTTTCAAATGTTGCCTCTTTGAACTACAATTCACATTTGTACGTGGAAAATCACTTTTAAGGATTAAAATGAGATGTTTAAAGTGATTTCATGCTTCCAGGGGCCTTAAACACAAGATTTGAGGAATGGGTAGAAGTGAATGAAAATGGCCAATTTACTCATTCTGAGGCCTTAAAAAGTGTTTCTCTTCCACGGGAAGTGAATTAAATAACATTTGTAGGCCTTTATTGTTCAAGCGAAAACGCCTGTTTTTTGGTGAGAGAGATAACCACCCCCCCTTACGACATCCTTCAGAAACGAAAAAAATGGTCCATTTTCAAATGTTGCCTTTTTGAACTACAATTCACATTTGTACGTGGATAATCACTTTTAGAGATAAAATTAGATGTTTAAAGTGATTTTCAAGCTTCCAGGGGCCCTAAACACAAGATTTGAGAAATGGGTAAATGTGAATGAAAATGGCCAATTTATTCCCTCTGAGGCCTTAAAAAGTTTTTCTCCACCCAAGAAAGTGAATTAAATAACATTTGTAGGTCTTTATTGTTCAATCAAAAAGGCCCGATTTTTGATGACAGAGATAACCACACCCCTTACGACATGCTTCAGAAACTAAAAAAATGGTCAGTTTTCAAATGTTGCCTCTTTGAACCACAATTCACATTTGTACGTGGAAAATCACTTTTAAAGATAAAATGAGATGTTTAATGTGATTTTCATGCTTCCAGGGGCCTTAAACACAAGATTTGAGGAATGGGTAGAAGTGAATGAAAATGGCCAATTTACTCATTCTGAGTCCTTAAAAAGTGTTTCTCCTCCACGGGAAGTGAATTAAATAACATTTGTAGGCCTTTATTGTTCAAGCGAAAACGCCCGATTTTTGACGAAAGAGATAACCACCCCCCCCCTTACGACATGCTTCAGAAACTAAAAATATGGTCCGTTTTCAAATGTTGCCTCTTTGAACTACAATTCACATTTGTACGTGGAAAATCACTTTTAAATATAAAATGAGATGTTTAAAGTGATTTTCATGCTTCTAGGGGCCTTAAACACAAGATTTGAGGAATGGGTAGAAGTGAATGAAAATGGCCAATTTACTCATTCTGAGGCCTTAAAAAGTGTTTCTCCTCCACGGGAAGTGAATTAAGTAATATTTGGAGGCCTTTATTGTTCAAGCGAAAACGCCCGATTTTTGACGAAAGAGATAACCACCCCCCCCTTACGACATGCTTCAGAAACTAAAAAAATGGTCCGTTTTCAAATGTTGCCTCTTTGAACTACAATATACATTTGTACGTGGAAAATCACTTTTAAAGATAAAAGGAGATGTTTAAAGTGATTTTCATGCTTCCAGGGGCCTTAAACACATGATTTGAGGAATGGGTAGAAGTGAATGAAAATGGCCAATTTACTCATTCTGAGGCCTTAAAAAGTGTTTCTCCTCCACGGGAAGTGAATAAAATACCATTTGGAGGCCTTTATTGTTCAATCAAAAACGACTGTTTTTTGGAGAAAGAGATAACCACCCCCCCTTACGACATGCTTCAGAAACGAAAAAAATGGTCCATTTTCAAATGTTGCGTCTTTGAACGACAATTCACATTTGTATGTGGATAATCACTTTTAGAGATAAAATTAGATGTTTAAAGTGATTTTCAAGCTTCCAGGGTCCCTAAACACAAGATTTGAGAAATGGGTAAATGTGAATGAAAATGGCCAATTTATTCACTCTGAGGCCTTGAAAAGTCTTTCTCCTCCACAGGAAGTGAATTAAATAACATTTGTAGGCCTTTATTGTTCAATCAAAATGCCCGATTTTTGATGAAAGAGATAACCACCCCCCCTTACGACATGCTTCAGAAACTAAAAAAATGGTCAGTTTTCAAATGTTGCCTCTTTGAACTACAATTCACATTTGTACGTGGAAAATCACTTTTAAAGATTAAATGAGATGTTTAAAGTGATTTTCATGCTTCCAGTGGCCTTAAACACAAGATTTGAGGAATGAGTAGAAGTGAATGAAAATGGCCAATTTACTCATTCTGAGGCCTTAAAAAGTGTTTCTCCTCCACGGGAAGTGAATTAAGTAATTTTTGGAGGCCTTTATTGTTCAAGCGAAAACGCCCGATTTTTGACGAAAGAGATAACCACCCCCCCTTACGACATGCTTCAGAAACTAAAAAAATGGTCCGTTTTCAAATGTTGCCTCTTTGAACTACAATTCACATTTGTACGTGGAAAATCACTTTTAAAGATAAAATGAGATGTTTAAAGTGATTTTCATGCTTCCAGGGGCCTTAAACACAAGATTTGAGGAATGGGTAGAAGTGAATGAAAATGGCCAATTTACTCATTCTGAGGCCTTAAAAAGTGTTTCTCCTCCACGGGAAGTGAATTAAATAACATTTGTAGGCCTTTATTGGTCAAGCGAAAACGCCCGATTTTTGACGAAAGAGATAACCACCCCCCCTTACGACATGCTTCAGAAACTAAAAAAATGGTCCGTTTTCAAATGTTGCCTCTTTGAACTACAATTCACATTTGTACGTGGAAAATCACTTTTAAAGATAAAATGAGATGTTTAAAGTGATTTTCATGCTTCCAGGGGCCTTAAACACAAGATTTGAGGAATGGGTAGAAGTGAATGAAAATGGCCAATTTACTCATTCTGAGGCCTTAAAAAGTGTTTCTCCTCCACGGGAAGTGAATTAAGTAACATTTGGAGGCCTTTATTGTTCAAGCGAAAACGCCCGATTTTTGACGAAAGAGATAACCACCCCCCCTTACGACATGCTTCAGAAACTAAAAAAATGGTCCGTTTTCAAATGTTGCCTCTTTGAACTACAATTCACATTTGTACGTGGAAAATCACTTTTAAGGATTAAAATGAGATGTTTAAAGAGATTTTCATGCTTCCAGGGGCCTTAAACACAAGATTTGAGGAATGGGTAGAAGTGAATGAAAATGGCCAATTTACTCATTCTGAGGCCTTAAAAAGTGTTTCTCTTCCACGGGAAGTGAATAAAATACCATTTGGAGGCCTTTATTGTTCAATCAAAAACGACTGTTTTTTGGAGAAAGAGATAACCACCCCCCCTTACGACATGCTTCAGAAACTAAAAAAATGGTCCATTTTCACATGTTGCGTCTTTGAACGACAATTCACATTTGTACGTGGATAATCACTTTTAGAGATAAAATTAGATGTTTAAAGTGATTTTCAAGCTTCCAGGGGCCCTAAACACAAGATTTGAGAAATGGGTAAACGTGAATGAAAATGGCCAATTTACTCACTCTGCGGCCTTAAAAAGTGTTTCTCCTCCACGGGAAGTGAATAAAATAACATTTGGAGGCCTTTATTGTTCAATCAAAAATGCCCGATTTTTGATGAAAGAGATAACCACCCCCCCTTACGACATGCTTCAGAAACTAAAAAAATGGTCAGTTTTCAAATGTTGCCTCTTTGAACTACAATTCACATTTGTACGTGGAAAATCACTTTTAAAGATTAAATGAGATGTTTAAAGTGATTTTCATGCTTCCAGTGGCCTTAAACACAAGATTTGAGGAATGAGTAGAAGTGAATGAAAATGGCCAATTTACTCATTCTGAGGCCTTAAAAAATGTTTCTCCACCACGGGAAGTGAATTAAATAACATTTGTAGGCCTTTATTGTTCAAGCGAAAACGCCCGATCCGATTTTTGACGAAAGAGATAACCACCCGCCTTACGACATGCTTCAGAAACTGAAAAAATGGTCCGTTTTCAAATGTTGCCTCTTTGAACTACAATTCACATTTTTACGTTGAAAATCACTTTTAAAGATAAAATGAGATGTTTAAAGTGATTTTCATGCTTCCAGGGGCCTTAAACACAAGATTTGAGGAATGGGTAGAAGTGAATGAAAATGGCCAATTTACTCACTCCGCGGCCTTAAAAAGTGTTTCTCCTCCACGGGAAGTGAATAAAATAACATTTGGAGGCCTTTATTGTTCAATCAAAAATGCCCGATTTTTGATGAAAGAGATAACCACCCCCCCTTACGACATGCTTCAGAAACTAAAAAAATGGTCAGTTTTCAAATGTTGCCTCTTTGAACTACAATTCACATTTGTACGTGGAAAATCACTTTTAAAGATTAAATGAGATGTTTAAAGTGATTTTCATGCTTCCAGTGGCCTTAAACACAAGATTTGAGGAATGAGTAGAAGTGAATGAAAATGGCCAATTTACTCATTCTGAGGCCTTAAAAAATGTTTCTCCACCACGGGAAGTGAATTAAATAACATTTGTAGGCCTTTATTGTTCAAGCGAAAACGCCCGATCCGATTTTTGACGAAAGAGATAACCACCCGCCTTACGACATGCTTCAGAAACTAAAAAAATGGTCCGTTTTCAAATGTTGCCTCTTTGAACTACAATTCACATTTGTACGTGGAAAATCACTTTTAAGGATTAAAATGAGATGTTTAAAGTGATTTTCATGCTTCCAGGGGCCTTAAACACAAGATTTGAGGAATGGGTAGAAGTGAATGAAAATGGCCAATTTACTCATTCTGAGGCCTTAAAAGGTGTTTCTCTTCCACGGGAAGTGAATTAAATAACATTTGTAGGCCTTTATTGTTCAAGCGAAAACGCCTGTTTTTTGGTGAGAGAGATAACCACCCCCCCTTACGACATGCTTCAGAAACGAAAAAAATGGTCCATTTTTACACAAGATTTGAGGAATGGGTAGAAGTGAATGAAAATGGCCAATTTATTCACTCTGAGGCCTTAAAAAGTTTTTCTCCACCCAAGAAAGTGAATTAAATAACATTTGTAGGTCTTTATTGTTCAATCAAAAACGCCCGATTTTTGACGAAAGAGATAACCACCCCCCCCTTACGACATGCTTCAGAAACTAAAAAAATGGTCCGTTTTCAAATGTTGCCTCTTTGAACTACAATTCACATTTGTACGTGGAAAATCACTTTTAAAGATAAAATCAGATGTTTAAAGTGATTTTCATGCTTCCAGGGGCCTTAAACACAAGATTTGAGGAATGGGTAGAAGTGAATGAAAATGGCCAATTTACTCATTCTGAGGCCTTAAAAAGTGTTTCTCCTCCACGGGAAGTGAATTAAGTAACATTTGGAGGCCTTCATTGTTCAAGCGAAAACGCCCGATTTTTGACGAAAGAGATAACCACCCCCCCTTACGACATGCTTCAGAAACTAAAAAAATGGTCCGTTTTCAAATGTTGCCTCTTTGAACTACAATTCACATTTGTACGTGGAAAATCGTATTTTAAAGATAAAATGAGATGTTTAAAGTGATTTTCATGCTTCCAGGGGCCTTAAACACAAGATTTGAGGAATGGGTAAAAGTGAATGAAAATGGCCAATTTACTCACTCTGCGGCCTTAAAAAGTGTTTCTCCTCCACGGGAAGTGAATAAAATACCATTTGGAGGCCTTTATTGTTCAATCAAAAACGACTGTTTTTTGGAGAAAGAGATAACCACCCCCCCTTACGACATGCTTCAGAAACGAAAAAAATGGTCCATTTTCAAATGTTGCGTCTTTGAACGACAATTCACATTTGTACGTGGATAATCACTTTTAGAGATAAAATTAGATGTTTAAAGTGATTTTCAAGCTTCCAGGGGCCCTAAACACAAGATTTGAGAAATGGGAAAAAATGAATGAAAATGGCCAATTTACTCATTCTGAGGCCTTAAAAGTGTTTCTCCTCCATGGGAAGTGAATTAAATACCATTTGGAGGCCGTTATTGTTCAAGCGAAAACGCCTGATTTTTGATGAAAGAGATAACCACCCCCCCTTACGACATGCTTCTGAAACTAAAAAAATGGTTCATTTTCAAATGTTGCGTCTTTGAACTACAATTAACATTGTACTTGGATAATCATTTTTGAGATAAAATGAGATGTTTAAAGTGATTTTCAAGCTTCCAGGGGACCTAAACACAAGATTTGAGAAATGGGTAAACGTGAATGAAAATGGCCAATTTATTCACTCTGAGGCCTTAAAAAGTTTTTCTTCACCCAAGAAAGTGAATTAAACGACATTTGTAGGCCTTTATTGTTCAATCAAAAACGCCCAATTTTTGATGAAAGAGATAACCCCCCCCCTTACGACATGCTTCAGAAACTAAAAAAATGGTCAGTTTTCAAATGTTGCCTCTTTGAACTACAATTCACATTTGTACGTGGAAAATCACTTTTAAAGATAAAATGAGATGTTTAAAGTGATTTTCATGCTTCCAGGGGCCTTAAACACAAGATTTGAGGAATGGGTAGAAGTGAATGAAAATGGCCAATTTACTCATTCTGAGGCCTTAAAAAGTGTTTCTCCTCCACGGGAAGTGAATTAAGTAATTTTTGGAGGCCTTTATTGTTCAAGCGAAAACGCCCGATTTTTGACGAAAGAGATAACCACCCCCCTTACGACATGCTTCAGAAACTAAAAAAATGGTCCGTTTTCAAATGTTGCCTCTTTGAACTACAATTCACATTTGTACGTGGAAAATCACCTTTAAAGATAAAATGAGATGTTTAAAGTGATTTTCATGCTTCCAGGGGCCTTAAACACAAGATTTGAGGAATGGGTAGAAGTGAATGAAAATGGCCAATTTACTCATTCTGAGGCCTTAAAAAGTGTTTCTCCTCCACGGGAAGTGAATTAAGTAATATTTGGAGGCCTTTATTGTTCAAGCGAAAACGCCCGATTTTTGACGAAAGAGATAACCACCCCCCCCTTACGACATGCTTCAGAAACTAAAAAAATGGTCTGTTTTCAAATGTTGCCTCTTTGAACTACAATATACATTTGTACGTGGAAAATCACTTTTAAAGATAAAAGGAGATGTTTAAAGTGATTTTCATGCTTCCAGGGGCCTTAAACACAAGATTTGAGGAATGGGTAGAAGTGAATGAAAATGGCCAATTTACTCATTCTGAGGCCTTAAAAAGTGTTTCTCCTCCACGGGAAGTGAATAAAATACCATTTGGAGGCCTTTATTGTTCAATCAAAAACGACTGTTTTTTGGAGAAAGAGATAACCACCCCCCCTTACGACATGCTTCAGAAACGAAAAAAATGGTCCATTTTCAAATGTTGCGTCTTTGAACGACAATTCACATTTGTATGTGGATAATCACTTTTAGAGATAAAATTAGATGTTTAAAGTGATTTTCAAGCTTCCAGGGTCCCTAAACACAAGATTTGAGAAATGGGTAAATGTGAATGAAAATGGCCAATTTATTCACTCTGAGGCCTTAAAAAGTCTTTCTCCTCCACGGGAAGTGAATAAAATAACATTTGGAGGCCTTTATTGTTCAATCAAAAATGCCCGATTTTTGATGAAAGAGATAACCACCCCCCCTTACGACATGCTTCAGAAACTAAAAAAATGGTCAGTTTTCAAATGTTGCCTCTTTGAACTACAATTCACATTTGTACGTGGAAAATCACTTTTAAAGATTAAATGAGATGTTTAAAGTGATTTTCATGCTTCCAGTGGCCTTAAACACAAGATTTGAGGAATGAGTAGAAGTGAATGAAAATGGCCAATTTACTCATTCTGAGGCCTTAAAAAATGTTTCTCCACCACGGGAAGTGAATTAAATAACATTTGTAGGCCTTTATTGTTCAAGCGAAAACGCCCGATCCGATTTTTGACGAAAGAGATAACCACCCGCCTTACGACATGCTTCAGAAACTAAAAAAATGGTCCATTTTCAAATGTTGCCTTTTTGAACTACAATTCACATTTGTACGTGGATAATCACTTTTGGAGATAAAATTAGATGTTTAAAGTGATTTTCAAGCTTCCAGGGGCCCTAAACACAAGATTTGAGAAATGGGTAAATGTGAATGAAAATGGCCAATTTATTCCCTCTGAGGCCTTAAAAAGTTTTTCTCCACCCAAGAAAGTGAATTAAATAACATTTGTAGGTCTTTATTGTTCAATCAAAAAAGCCCGATTTTTGATGACAGAGATAACCACACCCCTTACGACATGCTTCAGAAACTAAAAAAATGGTCAGTTTTCAAATGTTGCCTCTTTGAACCACAATTCACATTTGTACGTGGAAAATCACTTTTAAAGATAAAATGAGATGTTTAAAGTGATTTTCATGCTTCCAGGGGCCTTAAACACAAGATTTGAGGAATGGGTAGAAGTGAATGAAAATGGCCAATTTACTCATTCTGAGTCCTTAAAAAGTGTTTCTCCTCCACGGGAAGTGAATTAAATAACATTTGTAGGCCTTTATTGTTCAAGCGAAAACGCCCGATTTTTGACGAAAGAGATAACCACCCCCCCCTTACGACATGCTTCAGAAACTAAAAAAATGGTCCGTTTTCAAATGTTGCCTCTTTGAACTACAATATACATTTGTACGTGGAAAATCACTTTTAAAGATAAAAGGAGATGTTTAAAGTGATTTTCATGCTTCCAGGGGCCTTAAACACAAGATTTGAGGAATGGGTAGAAGTGAATGAAAATGGCCAATTTACTCATTCTGAGGCCTTAAAAAGTGTTTCTCCTCCACGGGAAGTGAATAAAATACCATTTGGAGGCCGTTATTGTTCAATCAAAAATGACTGTTTTTTGGAGAAAGAGATAACCACCCCCCCTTACGACATGCTTCAGAAACGAAAAAAATGGTCCATTTTCAAATGTTGCGTCTTTGAACGACAATTCACATTTGTATGTGGATAATCACTTTTAGAGATAAAATTAGACGTTTAAAGTGATTTTCAAGCTTCCAGGGTCCCTAAACACAAGATTTGAGAAATGGGTAAATGTGAATGAAAATGGCCAATTTATTCACTCTGAGGCCTTGAAAAGTCTTTCTCCTCCACAGGAAGTGAATTAAATAACATTTGTAGGCCTTTATTGTTCAATCAAAAATGCCCGATTTTTGATGAAAGAGATAACCACCCCCCCTTACGACATGCTTCAGAAACTAAAAAAATGGTCAGTTTTCAAATGTTGCCTCTTTGAACTACAATTCACATTTGTACGTGGAAAATCACTTTTAAAGATTAAATGAGATGTTTAAAGTGATTTTCATGCTTCCAGTGGCCTTAAACACAAGATTTGAGGAATGAGTAGAAGTGAATGAAAATGGCCAATTTACTCATTCTGAGGCCTTAAAAAGTGTTTCTCCTCCACGGGAAGTGAATTAAGTAATTTTTGGAGGCCTTTATTGTTCAATCAAAAACGCCCGATTTTTGATGAAAGAGATAACCCCCCCCCCCTTACGACATGCTTCAGAAACTAAAAAAATGGTCCGTTTTCAAATGTTGCCTCTTTGAACTACAATTCACATTTGTACGTGGAAAATCACTTTTAAAGATAAAATGAGATGTTTAAAGTGATTTTCATGCTTCCAGGGGCCTTAAACACAAGATTTGAGGAATGGGTAGAAGTGAATGAAAATGGCCAATTTACTCATTCTGAGGCCTTAAAAAGTGTTTCTCCTCCACGGGAAGTGAATTAAGTAACATTTGGAGGCCTTCATTGTTCAAGCGAAAACGCCCGATTTTTGACGAAAGAGATAACCACCCCCCCTTACGACATGCTTCAGAAACTAAAAAAATGGTCCGTTTTCAAATGTTGCCTCTTTGAACTACAATTCACATTTGTACGTGGAAAATCACTTTTAAGGATTAAAATGAGATGTTTAAAGAGATTTTCATGCTTCCAGGGGCCTTAAACACAAGATTTGAGGAATGGGTAGAAGTGAATGAAAATGGCCAATTTACTCATTCTGAGGCCTTAAAAAGTGTTTCTCTTCCACGGGAAGTGAATAAAATACCATTTGGAGGCCTTTATTGTTCAATCAAAAACGACTGTTTTTTGGAGAAAGAGATAACCACCCCCCCTTACGACATGCTTCAGAAACTAAAAAAATGGTCCATTTTCACATGTTGCGTCTTTGAACGACAATTCACATTTGTACGTGGATAATCACTTTTAGAGATAAAATTAGATGTTTAAAGTGATTTTCAAGCTTCCAGGGGCCCTAAACACAAGATTTGAGAAATGGGTAAACGTGAATGAAAATGGCCAATTTACTCACTCTGCGGCCTTAAAAAGTGTTTCTCCTCCACGGGAAGTGAATAAAATAACATTTGGAGGCCTTTATTGTTCAATCAAAAATGCCCGATTTTTGATGAAAGAGATAACCACCCCCCCTTACGACATGCTTCAGAAACTAAAAAAATGGTCAGTTTTCAAATGTTGCCTCTTTGAACTACAATTCACATTTGTACGTGGAAAATCACTTTTAAAGATTAAATGAGATGTTTAAAGTGATTTTCATGCTTCCAGTGGCCTTAAACACAAGATTTGAGGAATGAGTAGAAGTGAATGAAAATGGCCAATTTACTCATTCTGAGGCCTTAAAAAATGTTTCTCCACCACGGGAAGTGAATTAAATAACATTTGTAGGCCTTTATTGTTCAAGCGAAAACGCCCGATCCGATTTTTGACGAAAGAGATAACCACCCGCCTTACGACATGCTTCAGAAACTGAAAAAATGGTCCGTTTTCAAATGTTGCCTCTTTGAACTACAATTCACATTTTTACGTTGAAAATCACTTTTAAAGATAAAATGAGATGTTTAAAGTGATTTTCATGCTTCCAGGGGCCTTAAACACAAGATTTGAGGAATGGGTAGAAGTGAATGAAAATGGCCAATTTACTCACTCCGCGGCCTTAAAAAGTGTTTCTCCTCCACGGGAAGTGAATAAAATAACATTTGGAGGCCTTTATTGTTCAATCAAAAATGCCCGATTTTTGATGAAAGAGATAACCACCCCCCCTTACGACATGCTTCAGAAACTAAAAAAATGGTCAGTTTTCAAATGTTGCCTCTTTGAACTACAATTCACATTTGTACGTGGAAAATCACTTTTAAAGATTAAATGAGATGTTTAAAGTGATTTTCATGCTTCCAGTGGCCTTAAACACAAGATTTGAGGAATGAGTAGAAGTGAATGAAAATGGCCAATTTACTCATTCTGAGGCCTTAAAAAATGTTTCTCCACCACGGGAAGTGAATTAAATAACATTTGTAGGCCTTTATTGTTCAAGCGAAAACGCCCGATCCGATTTTTGACGAAAGAGATAACCACCCGCCTTACGACATGCTTCAGAAACTAAAAAAATGGTCCGTTTTCAAATGTTGCCTCTTTGAACTACAATTCACATTTGTACGTGGAAAATCACTTTTAAGGATTAAAATGAGATGTTTAAAGTGATTTTCATGCTTCCAGGGGCCTTAAACACAAGATTTGAGGAATGGGTAGAAGTGAATGAAAATGGCCAATTTACTCATTCTGAGGCCTTAAAAGGTGTTTCTCTTCCACGGGAAGTGAATTAAATAACATTTGTAGGCCTTTATTGTTCAAGCGAAAACGCCTGTTTTTTGGTGAGAGAGATAACCACCCCCCCTTACGACATGCTTCAGAAACGAAAAAAATGGTCCATTTTCACACAAGATTTGAGGAATGGGTAGAAGTGAATGAAAATGGCCAATTTATTCACTCTGAGGCCTTAAAAAGTTTTTCTCCACCCAAGAAAGTGAATTAAATAACATTTGTAGGTCTTTATTGTTCAATCAAAAACGCCCGATTTTTGACGAAAGAGATAACCACCCCCCCCTTACGACATGCTTCAGAAACTAAAAAAATGGTCCGTTTTCAAATGTTGCCTCTTTGAACTACAATTCACATTTGTACGTGGAAAATCACTTTTAAAGATAAAATCAGATGTTTAAAGTGATTTTCATGCTTCCAGGGGCCTTAAACACAAGATTTGAGGAATGGGTAGAAGTGAATGAAAATGGCCAATTTACTCATTCTGAGGCCTTAAAAAGTGTTTCTCCTCCACGGGAAGTGAATTAAGTAACATTTGGAGGCCTTCATTGTTCAAGCGAAAACGCCCGATTTTTGACGAAAGAGATAACCACCCCCCCTTACGACATGCTTCAGAAACTAAAAAAATGGTCCGTTTTCAAATGTTGCCTCTTTGAACTACAATTCACATTTGTACGTGGAAAATCGTATTTTAAAGATAAAATGAGATGTTTAAAGTGATTTTCATGCTTCCAGGGGCCTTAAACACAAGATTTGAGGAATGGGTAAAAGTGAATGAAAATGGCCAATTTACTCACTCTGCGGCCTTAAAAAGTGTTTCTCCTCCACGGGAAGTGAATAAAATACCATTTGGAGGCCTTTATTGTTCAATCAAAAACGACTGTTTTTTGGAGAAAGAGATAACCACCCCCCCTTACGACATGCTTCAGAAACGAAAAAAATGGTCCATTTTCAAATGTTGCGTCTTTGAACGACAATTCACATTTGTACGTGGATAATCACTTTTAGAGATAAAATTAGATGTTTAAAGTGATTTTCAAGCTTCCAGGGGCCCTAAACACAAGATTTGAGAAATGGGAAAAAATGAATGAAAATGGCCAATTTACTCATTCTGAGGCCTTAAAAGTGTTTCTCCTCCATGGGAAGTGAATTAAATACCATTTGGAGGCCGTTATTGTTCAAGCGAAAACGCCTGATTTTTGATGAAAGAGATAACCACCCTCCCTTACGACATGCTTCTGAAACTAAAAAAATGGTTCATTTTCAAATGTTGGGTCTTTGAACTACAATTAACATTGTACTTGGATAATCATTTTTGAGATAAAATGAGATGTTTAAAGTGATTTTCAAGCTTCCAGGGGACCTAAACACAAGATTTGAGAAATGGGTAAACGTGAATGAAAATGGCCAATTTATTCACTCTGAGGCCTTAAAAAGTTTTTCTTCACCCAAGAAAGTGAATTAAACGACATTTGTAGGCCTTTATTGTTCAATCAAAAACGCCCAATTTTTGATGAAAGAGATAACCCCCCCCCCTTACGACATGCTTCAGAAACTAAAAAAATGGTCAGTTTTCAAATGTTGCCTCTTTGAACTACAATTCACATTTGTACGTGGAAAATCACTTTTAAAGATAAAATGAGATGTTTAAAGTGATTTTCATGCTTCCAGGGGCCTTAAACACAAGATTTGAGGAATGGGTAGAAGTGAATGAAAATGGCCAATTTACTCATTCTGAGGCCTTAAAAAGTGTTTCTCCTCCACGGGAAGTGAATTAAGTAATTTTTGGAGGCCTTTATTGTTCAAGCGAAAACGCCCGATTTTTGACGAAAGAGATAACCACCCCCCCTTACGACATGCTTCAGAAACTAAAAAAATGGTCCGTTTTCAAATGTTGCCTCTTTGAACTACAATTCACATTTGTACGTGGAAAATCACTTTTAAAGATAAAATGAGATGTTTAAAGTGATTTTCATGCTTCCAGGGGCCTTAAACACAAGATTTGAGGAATGGGTAGAAGTGAATGAAAATGGCCAATTTACTCATTCTGAGGCCTTAAAAAGTGTTTCTCCTCCACGGGAAGTGAATTAAGTAATATTTGGAGGCCTTTATTGTTCAAGCGAAAACGCCCGATTTTTGACGAAAGAGATAACCACCCCCCCTTACGACATGCTTCAGAAACTAAAAAAATGGTCTGTTTTCAAATGTTGCCTCTTTGAACTACAATATACATTTGTACGTGGAAAATCACTTTTAAAGATAAAAGGAGATGTTTAAAGTGATTTTCATGCTTCCAGGGGCCTTAAACACAAGATTTGAGGAATGGGTAGAAGTGAATGAAAATGGCCAATTTACTCATTCTGAGGCCTTAAAAAGTGTTTCTCCTCCACGGGAAGTGAATAAAATACCATTTGGAGGCCTTTATTGTTCAATCAAAAACGACTGTTTTTTGGAGAAAGAGATAACCACCCCCCCTTACGACATGCTTCAGAAACGAAAAAAATGGTCCATTTTCAAATCTTGCGTCTTTGAACGACAATTCACATTTGTATGTGGATAATCACTTTTAGAGATAAAATTAGATGTTTAAAGTGATTTTCAAGCTTCCAGGGTCCCTAAACACAAGATTTGAGAAATGGGTAAATGTGAATGAAAATGGCCAATTTATTCACTCTGAGGCCTTAAAAAGTCTTTCTCCTCCACGGGAAGTGAATAAAATAACATTTGGAGGCCTTTATTGTTCAATCAAAAATGCCCGATTTTTGATGAAAGAGATAACCACCCCCCCTTACGACATGCTTCAGAAACTAAAAAAATGGTCAGTTTTCAAATGTTGCCTCTTTGAACTACAATTCACATTTGTACGTGGAAAATCACTTTTAAAGATTAAATGAGATGTTTAAAGTGATTTTCATGCTTCCAGTGGCCTTAAACACAAGATTTGAGGAATGAGTAGAAGTGAATGAAAATGGCCAATTTACTCATTCTGAGGCCTTAAAAAATGTTTCTCCACCACGGGAAGTGAATTAAATAACATTTGTAGGCCTTTATTGTTCAAGCGAAAACGCCCGATCCGATTTTTGACGAAAGAGATAACCACCCGCCTTACGACATGCTTCAGAAACTAAAAAAATGGTCCATTTTCAAATGTTGCCTTTTTGAACTACAATTCACATTTGTACGTGGATAATCACTTTTGGAGATAAAATTAGATGTTTAAAGTGATTTTCAAGCTTCCAGGGGCCCTAAACACAAGATTTGAGAAATGGGTAAATGTGAATGAAAATGGCCAATTTATTCCCTCTGAGGCCTTAAAAAGTTTTTCTCCACCCAAGAAAGTGAATTAAATAACATTTGTAGGTCTTTATTGTTCAATCAAAAAAGCCCGATTTTTGATGACAGAGATAACCACACCCCTTACGACATGCTTCAGAAACTAAAAAAATGGTCAGTTTTCAAATGTTGCCTCTTTGAACCACAATTCACATTTGTACGTGGAAAATCACTTTTAAAGATAAAATGAGATGTTTAAAGTGATTTTCATGCTTCCAGGGGCCTTAAACACAAGATTTGAGGAATGGGTAGAAGTGAATGAAAATGGCCAATTTACTCATTCTGAGTCCTTAAAAAGTGTTTCTCCTCCACGGGAAGTGAATTAAATAACATTTGTAGGCCTTTATTGTTCAAGCGAAAACGCCCGATTTTTGACGAAAGAGATAACCACCCCCCCCCTTACGACATGCTTCAGAAACTAAAAATATGGTCCGTTTTCAAATGTTGCCTCTTTGAACTACAATTCACATTTGTACGTGGAAAATCACTTTTAAAGATAAAATGAGATGTTTAAAGTGATTTTCATGCTTCCAGGGGCCTTAAACACAAGATTTGAGGAATGGGTAGAAGTGAATGAAAATGGCCAATTTACTCATTCTGAGGCCTTAAAAAGTGTTTCTCCTCCACGGGAAGTGAATTAAGTAATATTTGGAGGCCTTTATTGTTCAAGCGAAAACGCCCGATTTTTGACGAAAGAGATAACCACCCCCCCCTTACGACATGCTTCAGAAACTAAAAAAATGGTCCGTTTTCAAATGTTGCCTCTTTGAACTACAATATACATTTGTACGTGGAAAATCACTTTTAAAGATAAAAGGAGATGTTTAAAGTGATTTTCATGCTTCCAGGGGCCTTAAACACAAGATTTGAGGAATGGGTAGAAGTGAATGAAAATGGCCAATTTACTCATTCTGAGGCCTTAAAAAGTGTTTCTCCTCCACGGGAAGTGAATAAAATACCATTTGGAGGCCGTTATTGTTCAATCAAAAATGACTGTTTTTTGGAGAAAGAGATAACCACCCCCCCTTACGACATGCTTCAGAAACGAAAAAAATGGTCCATTTTCAAATGTTGCGTCTTTGAACGACAATTCACATTTGTATGTGGATAATCACTTTTAGAGATAAAATTAGACGTTTAAAGTGATTTTCAAGCTTCCAGGGTCCCTAAACACAAGATTTGAGAAATGGGTAAATGTGAATGAAAATGGCCAATTTATTCACTCTGAGGCCTTGAAAAGTCTTTCTCCTCCACAGGAAGTGAATTAAATAACATTTGTAGGCCTTTATTGTTCAATCAAAAATGCCCGATTTTTGATGAAAGAGATAACCACCCCCCCTTACGACATGCTTCAGAAACTAAAAAAATGGTCAGTTTTCAAATGTTGCCTCTTTGAACTACAATTCACATTTGTACGTGGAAAATCACTTTTAAAGATTAAATGAGATGTTTAAAGTGATTTTCATGCTTCCAGTGGCCTTAAACACAAGATTTCAGGAATGAGTAGAAGTGAATGAAAATGGCCAATTTACTCATTCTGAGGCCTTAAAAAGTGTTTCTCCTCCACGGGAAGTGAATTAAGTAATTTTTGGAGGCCTTTATTGTTCAAGCGAAAACGCCCGATTTTTGACGAAAGAGATAACCACCCCCCCTTACGACATGCTTCAGAAACTAAAAAAATGGTCCGTTTTCAAATGTTGCCTCTTTGAACTACAATTCACATTTGTACGTGGAAAATCACTTTTAAAGATAAAATGAGATGTTTAAAGTGATTTTCATGCTTCCAGGGGCCTTAAACACAAGATTTGAGGAATGGGTAGAAGTGAATGAAAATGGCCAATTTACTCATTCTGAGGCCTTAAAAAGTGTTTCTCCTCCACGGGAAGTGAATTAAATAACATTTGTAGGCCTTTATTGTTCAAGCGAAAACGCCCGATTTTTGACGAAAGAGATAACCACCCCCCCTTACGACATGCTTCAGAAACTAAAAAAATGGTCCGTTTTCAAATGTTGCCTCTTTGAACTACAATACACATTTGTACGTGGAAAATCACTTTTAAAGATAAAATGAGATGTTTAAAGTGATTTTCATGCTTCCAGGGGCCTTAAACACAAGATTTGAGGAATGGGTAGAAGTGAATGAAAATGGCCAATTTACTCATTCTGAGGCCTTAAAAAGTGTTTCTCTTCCACGGGAAGTGAATAAAATACCATTTGGAGGCCTTTATTGTTCAAGCGAAAACGCCTGATCCGATTTTTGACGAAAGAGATAACCACCCGCCTTACGACATGCTTCAGAAACTAAAAAAATGGTCCATTTTCACATGTTGCGTCTTTGAACGACAATTCACATTTGTACGTGGATAATCACTTTTAGAGATAAAATTAGATGTTTAAAGTGATTTTCAAGCTTCCAGGGGCCCTAAACACAAGATTTGAGAAATGGGTAAACGTGAATGAAAATGGCCAATTTACTCACTCTGCGGCCTTAAAAAGTGTTTCTCCTCCACGGGAAGTGAATAAAATAACATTTGGAGGCCTTTATTGTTCAATCAAAAATGCCCGATTTTTGATGAAAGAGATAACCACCCCCCCTTACGACATGCTTCAGAAACTAAAAAAATGGTCAGTTTTCAAATGTTGCCTCTTTGAACTACAATTCACATTTGTACGTGGAAAATCACTTTTAAAGATTAAATGAGATGTTTAAAGTGATTTTCATGCTTCCAGTGGCCTTAAACACAAGATTTGAGGAATGAGTAGAAGTGAATGAAAATGGCCAATTTACTCATTCTGAGGCCTTAAAAAATGTTTCTCCACCACGGGAAGTGAATTAAATAACATTTGTAGGCCTTTATTGTTCAAGCGAAAACACCCGATCCGATTTTTGACGAAAGAGATAACCACCCGCCTTACGACATGCTTCAGAAACTGAAAAAATGGTCCGTTTTCAAATGTTGCCTCTTTGAACTACAATTCACATTTTTACGTTGAAAATCACTTTTAAAGATAAAATGAGATGTTTAAAGTGATTTTCATGCTTCCAGGGGCCTTAAACACAAGATTTGAGGAATGGGTAGAAGTGAATGAAAATGGCCAATTTACTCACTCCGCGGCCTTAAAAAGTGTTTCTCCTCCACGGGAAGTGAATAAAATAACATTTGGAGGCCTTTATTGTTCAATCAAAAATGCCCGATTTTTGATGAAAGAGATAACCACCCCCCCTTACGACATGCTTCAGAAACTAAAAAAATGGTCAGTTTTCAAATGTTGCCTCTTTGAACTACAATTCACATTTGTACGTGGAAAATCACTTTTAAAGATTAAATGAGATGTTTAAAGTGATTTTCATGCTTCCAGTGGCCTTAAACACAAGATTTGAGGAATGAGTAGAAGTGAATGAAAATGGCCAATTTACTCATTCTGAGGCCTTAAAAAATGTTTCTCCACCACGGGAAGTGAATTAAATAACATTTGTAGGCCTTTATTGTTCAAGCGAAAACGCCTGATCCGATTTTTGACGAAAGAGATAACCACCCGCCTTACGACATGCTTCAGAAACTAAAAAAATGGTCCGTTTTCAAATGTTGCCTCTTTGAACTACAATTCACATTTGTACGTGGAAAATCACTTTTAAGGATTAAAATGAGATGTTTAAAGTGATTTTCATGCTTCCAGGGGCCTTAAACACAAGATTTGAGGAATGGGTAGAAGTGAATGAAAATGGCCAATTTACTCATTCTGAGGCCTTAAAAGGTGTTTCTCTTCCACGGGAAGTGAATTAAATAACATTTGTAGGCCTTTATTGTTCAAGCGAAAACGCCTGTTTTTTGGTGAGAGAGATAACCACCCCCCCTTACGACATGCTTCAGAAACGAAAAAAATGGTCCATTTTCACACAAGATTTGAGGAATGGGTAGAAGTGAATGAAAATGGCCAATTTATTCACTCTGAGGCCTTAAAAAGTTTTTCTCCACCCAAGAAAGTGAATTAAATAACATTTGTAGGTCTTTATTGTTCAATCAAAAACGCCCGATTTTTGACGAAAGAGATAACCACCCCCCCCCTTACGACATGCTTCAGAAACTAAAAAAATGGTCCGTTTTCAAATGTTGCCTCTTTGAACTACAATTCACATTTGTACGTGGAAAATCACTTTTAAAGATAAAATCAGATGTTTAAAGTGATTTTCATGCTTCCAGGGGCCTTAAACACAAGATTTGAGGAATGGGTAGAAGTGAATGAAAATGGCCAATTTACTCATTCTGAGGCCTTAAAAAGTGTTTCTCCTCCACGGGAAGTGAATTAAGTAACATTTGGAGGCCTTCATTGTTCAAGCGAAAACGCCCGATTTTTGACGAAAGAGATAACCACCCCCCCTTACGACATGCTTCAGAAACTAAAAAAATGGTCCGTTTTCAAATGTTGCCTCTTTGAACTACAATTCACATTTGTACGTGGAAAATCGTATTTTAAAGATAAAATGAGATGTTTAAAGTGATTTTCATGCTTCCAGGGGCCTTAAACACAAGATTTGAGGAATGGGTAAAAGTGAATGAAAATGGCCAATTTACTCACTCTGCGGCCTTAAAAAGTGTTTCTCCTCCACGGGAAGTGAATAAAATACCATTTGGAGGCCTTTATTGTTCAATCAAAAACGACTGTTTTTTGGAGAAAGAGATAACCACCCCCCCTTACGACATGCTTCAGAAACGAAAAAAATGGTCCATTTTCAAATGTTGCGTCTTTGAACGACAATTCACATTTGTACGTGGATAATCACTTTTAGAGATAAAATTAGATGTTTAAAGTGATTTTCAAGCTTCCAGGGGCCCTAAACACAAGATTTGAGAAATGGGTAAAAATGAATGAAAATGGCCAATTTACTCATTCTGAGGCCTTAAAAGTGTTTCTCCTCCATGGGAAGTGAATTAAATACCATTTGGAGGCCGTTATTGTTCAAGCGAAAACGCCTGATTTTTGATGAAAGAGATAACCACCCCCCCTTACGACATGCTTCTGAAACTAAAAAAATTGTTCATTTTCAAATGTTGCGTCTTTGAACTACAATTAACATTGTACTTGGATAATCATTTTTGAGATAAAATGAGATGTTTAAAGTGATTTTCAAGCTTCCAGGGGACCTAAACACAAGATTTGAGAAATGGGTAAACGTGAATGAAAATGGCCAATTTATTCACTCTGAGGCCTTAAAAAGTTTTTCTTCACCCAAGAAAGTGAATTAAACGACATTTGTAGGCCTTTATTGTTCAATCAAAAACGCCCGATTTTTGATGAAAGAGATAACCCCCCCCCTTACGACATGCTTCAGAAACTAAAAAAATGGTCAGTTTTCAAATGTTGCCTCTTTGAACTACAATTCACATTTGTACGTGGAAAATCACTTTTAAAGATAAAATGAGATGTTTAAAGTGATTTTCATGCTTCCAGGGGCCTTAAACACAAGATTTGAGGAATGGGTAGAAGTGAATGAAAATGGCCAATTTACTCATTCTGTGGCCTTAAAAAGTGTTTCTCCTCCACGGGAAGTGAATTAAGTAATTTTTGGAGGCCTTTATTGTTCAAGCGAAAACGCCCGATTTTTGACGAAAGAGATAACCACCCCCCCTTACGACATGCTTCAGAAACTAAAAAAATGGTCCGTTTTCAAATGTTGCCTCTTTGAACTACAATTCACATTTGTACGTGGAAAATCACTTTTAAAGATAAAATGAGATGTTTAAAGTGATTTTCATGCTTCCAGGGGCCTTAAACACAAGATTTGAGGAATGGGTAGAAGTGAATGAAAATGGCCAATTTACTCATTCTGAGGCCTTAAAAAGTGTTTCTCCTCCACGGGAAGTGAATTAAGTAATATTTGGAGGCCTTTATTGTTCAAGCGAAAACGCCCGATTTTTGACGAAAGAGATAACCATCCCCCCCTTACGACATGCTTCAGAAACTAAAAAAATGGTCTGTTTTCAAATGTTGCCTCTTTGAACTACAATATACATTTGTACGTGGAAAATCACTTTTAAAGATAAAAGGAGATGTTTAAAGTGATTTTCATGCTTCCAGGGGCCTTAAACACAAGATTTGAGGAATGGGTAGAAGTGAATGAAAATGGCCAATTTACTCATTCTGAGGCCTTAAAAAGTGTTTCTCCTCCACGGGAAGTGAATAAAATACCATTTGGAGGCCTTTATTGTTCAATCAAAAACGACTGTTTTTTGGAGAAAGAGATAACCACCCCCCCTTACGACATGCTTCAGAAACGAAAAAAATGATCCATTTTCAAATGTTGCGTCTTTGAACGACAATTCACATTTGTATGTGGATAATCACTTTTAGAGATAAAATTAGATGTTTAAAGTGATTTTCAAGCTTCCAGGGTCCCTAAACACAAGATTTGAGAAATGGGTAAATGTGAATGAAAATGGCCAATTTATTCACTCTGAGGCCTTAAAAAGTCTTTCTCCTCCACGGGAAGTGAATAAAATAACATTTGGAGGCCTTTATTGTTCAATCAAAAATGCCCGATTTTTGATGAAAGAGATAACCACCCCCCCTTACGACATGCTTCAGAAACTAAAAAAATGGTCAGTTTTCAAATGTTGCCTCTTTGAACTACAATTCACATTTGTACGTGGAAAATCACTTTTAAAGATTAAGGGCCTCATGTAGGTAGCCAAATACCGGTCGGTAACGGCCGATTTTCGGTAAATATGCCGTTACCGACCGGTATTCAGACAAGTGAGATGTAGGAGTCCCAAAACCAATTTTCGGTAAATATGAGGCGGTAAATACCGATTCATATTTACCGAATTCCAAAATACCGATTCAGAGTTACCGAATACATAATTAACGAATCGGTAAATATGAAGTGGTAAATATGAAGTGGTAAAAATGAAAATGACATGTAGGAGCACTCGGTAATTAAGAAATCCAAGAAAATCGGTAAATTAGAGTCGGTAATTAACACGGATTGAAAGCAGGTGGTAACCATCAACAATGCATATGAGCAATCCCAAAATGCTACAGCGTGGACAACATGGCCGCTATGTACGTCATTGCAAGGCGCCTACGTCTACAGGCAGCAGGACTGAGGGTGTGGCGACGGGAGGAACAAATCTACAGACAGCGCATCACACTATTCCAGCTGACTGATGCAGAGATACATGAGAGGTACAGGCTAGACCCCGAAACCATCATGGACTTAATCAGGGACCTACAGCCACTCCTGGACCATCCAATAAGAAGGGCGCACGCCATACCCCCACATGTGCAGGTGCTCTGCAGCCTACATCTGCTGGCATCCGGCAGTTATCAGGTGGTGATAGCTGCGGTGGGTGGGGTATCCCAGAGTTGCCTGTCACGTTTCTTCAGGAAGTTCCTGGATGCCATGATGCAGAGAATGCACCACTACATAAGCTTCCCAAACACACAGGCTGCACTGCAGAAAACAAAAACAGACTTTTATCACATGGCACAGTTCCCCCATGTCATCGGCTGTATTGATGGTACACACATCCCAATCTGTCCACCAGCTGATACAGAGCACATCTACAGGAACAGGAAGTCCACCCACTCCATCAATGTGCAGGTGATCTGTGATGCAGGGAACATCATCACAGATATTGTTGCAAAGTTTCCTGGGAGCACCCACGACTCTTACATCTTCCAGAATAGTGGGATCTACACACGACTGAGTGCCGGAGAATTCGGAGAGGGATACCTACTAGGTAAGTAATAGTGACGCCCCTTGAAACCTGCAAATCATAGTGCATAGAGGCATGTTACTGATGGTTCCCTTTTACTCATCCAGGCGACAGTGCA
Source organism: Triturus cristatus (assembly GCF_964204655.1). Lineage (NCBI taxonomy): Eukaryota > Metazoa > Chordata > Amphibia > Caudata > Salamandridae > Triturus > Triturus cristatus. The sequence continues at coordinate 941,759,107 of NC_140591.1, read as the reverse complement.
TATGCATGCCGGTCATTCATCCTCACTCCCTACCTACACCCAGCAACCCAGAGTGAGAGACGATACAACGTGGCACACAAAACAACACGCAATGTGGTGGAGCGCACGTTTGGACTACTGAAGAGCAGGTTCCGCTGCCTGCACAAGAGCGGAGGCGCACGCCAGTACAAACCCATCACCTGCTGCAAGATTATTGCCACTTGTGCAATGCTGCACAACCTTGCCACGAAAAAAGGTACAGATGTGGAACTGACATATTTTGAGGACAACGAGGATGAGTCAGGCCAGCCAGAGGGCAACGCAGCTAGAGTGCCAACTGCAATCGATGGGAGAGAGAGACGGGCAGATATCACATGCAACTATTTCTGAGTAAGTAAGGGGACACAGCGAGTTGTGAGAAGTCCTGACGTAGTTTTAATGTGGCACCACGCCATGAACACATGAACAGGCCAATCTGGCAATATACCATCTATACAAGGAGTATGTCCAGGGTTACGTCACCCAATGGGAAGTGGCTAAGCAGGGCTACATCAATGTTTGCGCATACGCGCTGCAGTGGTGGATTGCACGGCCTGTGCATCCTCACTAGAGCCAACCCCAAGCCGCCTGCTGCTCCTGCGTGCTTCTGGGACGGGGGGTGTGATGCTGCTGCTGGTGTCGATGCTCTCCGCAGCATCCCCTGCAGCAGTTGTCGACGCCTGACTAGTCAATAGCACCCCTAGTGCACTTGTCACCTGCACCATCCCCCGAGACAGGTCGCTGCAGCACTGTGTTAGGCCCTCCTGCATCGTCACAGAGCGCCGGCACAGTAGAGAAGTCGCAGTTGCCAGACGGTTGAGTGCCCTGCTGGTAGTGTCCCTTCTCTGGCGTTCCCGGCGCCGTGCTTCGATGTCAGCATCTAATTTGCTGCACAACTGCTGGATTGACTGGGACATGTCCCGAATGCCCGCAGCCATGCCGCTAATGTTGGTGTCCATGTTGACTAATGTTGTCTTCATCACCCGCATGTGCCTCTGGACTGACATGACTGCCTTTGATTGCAGGCGCTGTTGCTTCAACATTTGGCCCTCGAGCCCCAAGAAGACACCATGGCCGTCAGTGGGTGCTGGTGGACTCTGGACATGCGACCTGCGGCGCCCTCTTGCTTCCGTCTGTGCTGCCTGTGAGGTGTGGGGCACAGTGGCATGGCTCCCTTCCTGGGGCCCGGTGCGGTCTTCTGGGCCCATGCTGTCGTCTGACGAGGTGTCTAAGGCTCGTAGCCTGGCTGCTGGACGCCTCCTCATTCTCACACCTGCAAGCGGAGATGTGGCCGGTGATTCGAACATGAGTGGCGATGCTGGCTCTGGTGGTGGTGATGCTGGCTCTCGGTGAGGTGATGCTGGCTCTGTGTGCGGCGAGGCTGGCTGTGTTGGTGGTGCGGCTGCCAGTGGGCCTGCTCCCTGGTCTGAACTGGTGCTGGCTAGAGGTGATTTATGTGGCCGGTGTGCCGTCTCTCCTGCAGCATGCCCTGTCGTGCATGATGTCACATCTGTGGACAGAAATACAACATTGGCTCAGTGTCCCCGAAGGGCTGCATTGCAAGCGTCACAATAAATCATTTCACATTCCAATATGTCCCCTGTCTCCTTGTGCCTCGAGTGCGTGACATGCCTTGTTGCCCTGTAACATTTACGTCATGGTTAGTGTTGCCCTGACTACATCTCCCGGAATGCATTGCCTGTCTGCACTGACACGTGTGGACTGCAGTGTGATTCTCGTTTCACAATGGGGGATGTGGGATAGGGGTAGGGGGGGCTACATTGCTGTGCTTTCGTCTTACCTTGGTGTGTTGCGGCTCTGGCAGAGCTGTCGGCGTCCCCAAGACCCACGACGCTCTCTTGCTCGATTGTGGCCGCCACCAGCTCCTCCAGTTCGGTGAGGGCAGGTGCCCTGTTGGTTCCACCTCCGGTCTGGCTGGCCTCCTTCTGGATGTCGCCCATCTTCCTCTTGGTTACAATCCGGAGGTCATACCAGCGCTTTTTGAGGACCTCAATGTCCCTGTGGGTCACTCCCACAGCATTGACCTGCGCCTGGATGGCCAGCCATATGTTGCGCTTTTCGGCCTCAGGCACTTGCAGGGATTGCCTTCCAAACAGCTTCTGGTGCTGCTTCACCACCTCCTCCACAAGCACCTGGAGTTCCTTGGGGCTAAATTTCAGCTTCCTCCTCCTTTCCCCTCCGTCTTTCTGTGTTCTCTGGCTGGACATGCTGTTCGTTTACCCGCTCGCACATGCAACGGCTCCCTGCCTCTCCTCTGCACTCCAAGCTTCTCCAGGGTCGGCTAATTATGTACACCTGCCTGGGTGTGGCCACTTCGGCTAATTATGTACACCTGCCTGGGTGTGGGCACTTCCTGGTTGGGTGGGCTGTCGTTGCACTGGATTAGCTGTTTCGTCAAGTCATGTGATTTGATTTACCGAATCCGTACATACCGATTCGGTATTTTCCGAATCGGTAAATACCACCTCGGTATTTACCGATTCGGTAAATAACACCTCGGTATTTACCGAATCGGTAAATACCACCTCGGTATTTACCGATTCGGTGAATTCCGATTCGTGATTACCGAATGTTACCGAATCGGTAACTGTTACCGAATTTTTACCTACATATAACTTACCGATTCTAATTTACCGATTCGGTACGGCTCGGTATTTAAGAACCGGTAAAATTTATTTACCTACATGAGGCCCTAAATGAGATGTTTAAAGTGATTTTCATGCTTCCAGTGGCCTTAAACACAAGATTTGAGGAATGAGTAGAAGTGAATGAAAATGGCCAATTTACTCATTCTGAGGCCTTAAAAAATGTTTCTCCACCACGGGAAGTGAATTAAATAACATTTGTAGGCCTTTATTGTTCAAGCGAAAACGCCCGATCCGATTTTTGACGAAAGAGATAACCACCCGCCTTACGACATGCTTCAGAAACTAAAAAAATGGTCCGTTTTCAAATGTTGCCTCTTTGAACTACAATTCACATTTGTACGTGGAAAATCACTTTTAAGGATTAAAATGAGATGTTTAAAGTGATTTTCATGCTTCCAGGGGCCTTAAACACAAGATTTGAGGAATGGGTAGAAGTGAATGAAAATGGCCAATTTACTCATTCTGAGGCCTTAAAAAGTGTTTCTCTTCCACGGGAAGTGAATTAAATAACATTTGTAGGCCTTTATTGTTCAAGCGAAAACGCCTGTTTTTTGGTGAGAGAGATAACCACCCCCCCTTACGACATGCTTCAGAAACGAAAAAAATGGTCCATTTTCAAATGTTGCCTCTTTGAACTACAATTCACATTTGTACGTGGATAATCACTTTTAGAGATAAAATTAGATGTTTAAAGTGATTTTCAAGCTTCCAGGGGCCCTAAACACAAGATTTGAGAAATGGGTAAATGTGAATGAAAATGGCCAATTTATTCACTCTGAGGCCTTAAAAAGTTTTTCTCCACCCAAGAAAGTGAATTAAATAACATTTGTAGGTCTTTATTGTTCAATCAAAAAAGCCCGATTTTTGATGACAGAGATAACCACACCCCTTACAACATGCTTCAGAAACTAAAAAAATGGTCAGTTTTCAAATGTTGCCTCTTTGAACCACAATTCACATTTGTACGTGGAAAATCACTTTTAAAGATAAAATGAGATGTTTAAAGTGATTTTCATGCTTCCAGGGGCCTTAAACACAAGATTTGAGGAATGGGTAGAAGTGAATGAAAATGGCCAATTTACTCATTCTGAGTCCTTAAAAAGTGTTTCTCCTCCACGGGAAGTGAATTAAATAACATTTGTAGGCCTTTATTGTTCAAGCGAAAACGCCCGATTTTTGACGAAAGAGATAACCACCCCCCCCCTTACGACATGCTTCAGAAACTAAAAATATGGTCCGTTTTCAAATGTTGCCTCTTTGAACTACAATTCACATTTGTACGTGGAAAATCACTTTTAAAGATAAAATGAGATGTTTAAAGTGATTTTCATGCTTCCAGGGGCCTTAAACACAAGATTTGAGGAATGGGTAGAAGTGAATGAAAATGGCCAATTTACTCATTCTGAGGCCTTAAAAAGTGTTTCTCCTCCACGGGAAGTGAATTAAGTAACATTTGGAGGCCTTCATTGTTCAAGCAAAAACGCCCGATTTTTGACGAAAGAGATAACCACCCCCCCTTACGACATGCTTCAGAAACTAAAAAAATGGTCCGTTTTCAAATGTTGCCTCTTTGAACTACAATTCACATTTGTACGTGGAAAATCGTATTTTAAAGATAAAATGAGATGTTTAAAGTGATTTTCATGCTTCCAGGGGCCTTAAACACAAGATTTGAGGAATGGGTAAAAGTGAATGAAAATGGCCAATTTACTCACTCTGCGGCCTTAAAAAGTGTTTCTCCTCCACGGGAAGTGAATAAAATACCATTTGGAGGCCTTTATTGTTCAATCAAAAACGACTGTTTTTTGGAGAAAGAGATAACCACCCCCCCTTACGACATGCTTCAGAAACGAAAAAAATGGTCCATTTTCAAATGTTGCGTCTTTGAACGACAATTCACATTTGTACGTGGATAATCACTTTTAGAGATAAAATTAGATGTTTAAAGTGATTTTCAAGCTTCCAGGGGCCCTAAACACAAGATTTGAGAAATGGGTAAAAATGAATGAAAATGGCCAATTTACTCATTCTGAGGCCTTAAAAGTGTTTCTCCTCCATGGGAAGTGAATTAAATACCATTTGGAGGCCGTTATTGTTCAAGCGAAAACGCCTGATTTTTGATGAAAGAGATAACCACCCCCCCTTACGACATGCTTCTGAAACTAAAAAAATGGTTCATTTTCAAATGTTGCGTCTTTGAACTACAATTACCATTGTACTTGGATAATCATTTTTGAGATAAAATGAGATGTTTAAAGTGATTTTCAAGCTTCCAGGGGACCTAAACACAAGATTTGAGAAATGGGTAAACGTGAATGAAAATGGCCAATTTATTCACTCTGAGGCCTTAAAAAGTTTTTCTTCACCCAAGAAAGTGAATTAAACGACATTTGTAGGCCTTTATTGTTCAATCAAAAACGCCCGATTTTTGATGAAAGAGATAACCACCCCCCCTTACGACATGCTTCAGAAACTAAAAAAATGGTCAGTTTTCAAATGTTGCCTCTTTGAACTACAATTCACATTTGTACGTGGAAAATCACTTTTAAAGATAAAATCAGATGTTTAAAGTGATTTTCATGCTTCCAGGGGCCTTAAACACAAGATTTGAGGAATGGGTAGAAGTGAATGAAAATGGCCAATTTACTCATTCTGAGGCCTTAAAAAGTGTTTCTCCTCCACGGGAAGTGAATTAAGTAATTTTTGGAGGCCTTTATTGTTCAAGCGAAAACGCCCGATTTTTGATGAAAGAGATAACCACCCCCCCTTACGACATGCTTCAGAAACTAAAAAACATGGTCCGTTTTCAAATGTTGCCTCTTTGAACTACAATTCACATTTGTACGTGGAAAATCACTTTTAAAGATAAAATGAGATGTTTAAAGTGATTTTCATGCTTCTAGGGGCCTTAAACACAAGATTTGAGGAATGGGTAGAAGTGAATGAAAATGGCCAATTTACTCATTCTGAGGCCTTAAAAAGTGTTTCTCCTCCACGGGAAGTGAATTAAGTAATATTTGGAGGCCTTTATTGTTCAAGCGAAAACGCCCGATTTTTGACGAAAGAGATAACCACCCCCCCCTTACGACATGCTTCAGAAACTAAAAAAATGGTCCGTTTTCAAATGTTGCCTCTTTGAACTACAATATACATTTGTACGTGGAAAATCACTTTTAAAGATAAAAGGAGATGTTTAAAGTGATTTTCATGCTTCCAGGGGCCTTAAACACAAGATTTGAGGAATGGGTAGAAGTGAATGAAAATGGCCAATTTACTCATTCTGAGGCCTTAAAAAGTGTTTCTCCTCCACGGGAAGTGAATTAAATAACATTTGTAGGCCTTTATTGTTCAAACGAAAACGCCCGATTTTTGACGAAAGAGATAACCACCCCCCCCCTTACGACATGCTTCAGAAACTAAAAACATGGTCCGTTTTCAAATGTTGCCTCTTTGAACTACAATTCACATTTGTACGTGGAAAATCACTTTTAAAGATAAAATGAGATGTTTAAAGTGATTTTCATGCTTCCAGGGGCCTTAAACACAAGATTTGAGGAATGGGTAGAAGTGAATGAAAATGCCCAATTTACTCACTCTGCGGCCTTAAAAAGTGTTTCTCCTCCACGGGAAGTGAATAAAATAACATTTGGAGGCCTTTATTGTTCAATCAAAAATGCCAGATTTTTGATGAAAGAGATAACCACCCCCCCTTACGACATGCTTCAGAAACTAAAAAAATGGTCAGTTTTCAAATGTTGCCTCTTTGAATTACAATTCACATTTGTACGTGGAAAATCACTTTTAAAGATTAAATGAGATGTTTAAAGTGATTTTCATGCTTCCAGTGGCCTTAAACACAAGATTTGAGGAATGAGTAGAAGTGAATGAAAATGGCCAATTTACTCATTCTGAGGCCTTAAAAAATGTTTCTCCACCACGGGAAGTGAATTAAATAACATTTGTAGGCCTTTATTGTTCAAGCGAAAACGCCCGATCCGATTTTTGACGAAAGAGATAACCACCCGCCTTACGACATGCTTCAGAAACTAAAAAAATGGTCCGTTTTCAAATGTTGCCTCTTTGAACTACAATTCACATTTGTACGTGGAAAATCACTTTTAAGGATTAAAATGAGATGTTTAAAGTGATTTTCATGCTTCCAGGGGCCTTAAACACAAGATTTGAGGAATGGGTAGAAGTGAATGAAAATGGCCAATTTACTCATTCTGAGGCCTTAAAAAGTGTTTCTCTTCCACGGGAAGTGAATTAAATAACATTTATAGGCCTTTATTGTTCAAGCGAAAACGCCTGTTTTTTGGTGAGAGAGATAACCACCCCCCCTTACGACATGCTTCAGAAACGAAAAAAATGGTCAATTTTCAAATGTTGCCTCTTTGAACTACAATTCACATTTGTACGTGGATAATCACTTTTAGAGATAAAATTAGATGTTTAAAGTGATTTTCAAGCTTCCAGGGGCCCTAAACACAAGATTTGAGAAATGGGTAAATGTGAATGAAAATGGCCAATTTATTCACTCTGAGGCCTTAAAAAGTTTTTCTCCACCCAAGAAAGTGAATTAAATAACATTTGTAGGTCTTTATTGTTCAATCAAAAACGACTGTTTTTTGGAGAAAGAGATAACCACCCCCCCCTTACGACATGCTTCAGAAACGAAAAAAATGGTCCATTTTCAAATGTTGCGTCTTTGAACGACAATTCACATTTGTATGTGGATAATCACTTTTAGAGATAAAATTAGATGTTTAAAGTGATTTTCAAGCTTCCAGGGTCCCTAAACACAAGATTTGAGAAATGGGTAAATGTGAATGAAAATGGCCAATTTATTCACTCTGAGGCCTTAAAAAGTTTTTCTCCACCCAAGAAAGTGAATTAAATAACATTTGTAGGCCTTTATTGTTCAATCAAAAACGCCCGATTTTTGATGAAAGAGATAACCACCCCCCCCTTACGACATGCTTCAGAAACTAAAAAAATGGTCCGTTTTCAAATGTTGCCTCTTTGAACTACAATTCACAATTGTACGTGGAAAATCACTTTTAAAGATAAAATGAGATGTTTAAAGTGATTTTCATGCTTCCAGGGGCCTTAAACACAAGATTTGAGGAATGGGTAGAAGTGAATGAAAATGGCCAATTTACTCATTCTGAGGCCTTAAAAAGTGTTTCTCCTCCACGGGAAGTGAATTAAGTAACATTTGGAGGCCTTCATTGTTCAAGCGAAAACGCCCGATTTTTGACGAAAGAGATAACCACCCCCCCTTACGACATGCTTCACAAACTAAAAAAATGGTCGTTTTCAAATGTTGCCTCTTTGAACTACAATTCACATTTGTACGTGGAAAATCGTATTTTAAAGATAAAATGAGATGTTTAAAGTGATTTTCATGCTTCCAGGGGCCTTAAACACAAGATTTGAGGAATGGGTAAAAGTGAATGAAAATGGCCAATTTACTCTCTCTGCGGCCTTAAAAAGTGTTTCTCCTCCACGGGAAGTGAATAAAATACCATTTGAGGCCTTTATTGTTCAATCAAAAACAACTGTTTTTTGGAGAAAGAGATAACCACCCCCCCTTACGACATGCTTCAGAAACGAAAAAAATGGTCCATTTTCAAATGTTGCGTCTTTGAACGACAATTCACATTTGTACGTGGATAATCACTTTTAGAGATAAAATTAGATGTTTAAAGTGATTTTCAAGCTTCCAGGGGCCCTAAACACAAGATTTGAGAAATGGGTAAAAATGAATGAAAATGGCCAATTTACTCATTCTGAGGCCTTAAAAGTGTTTCTCCTCCATGGGAAGTGAATTAAATACCATTTGGAGGCCGTTATTGTTCAAGCGAAAACGCCTGATTTTTGATGAAAGAGATAACCACCCCCCCTTACGACATGCTTCTGAAACTAAAAAAATGGTTCATTTTCAAATGTTGCGTCTTTGAACTACAATTAACATTGTACTTGGATAATCATTTTTGAGATAAAATGAGATGTTTAAAGTGATTTTCAAGCTTCCAGGGGACCTAAACACAAGATTTGAGAAATGGGTAAACGTGAATGAAAATAGCCAATTTATTCACTCTGAGGCCTTAAAAAGTTTTTCTCCACCCAAGAAAGTGAATTAAATAACATTTGTAGGCCTTTATTGTTCAATCAAAAACGCCCGATTTTTGATGAAAGAGATAACCACCCCCCCTTACGACATGCTTCAGAAACTAAAAAAATGGTCCGTTTTCAAATGTTGCCTCTTTGAACTACAATTCACATTTGTACGTGGAAAATCACTTTTAAAGATAAAATGAGATGTTTAAAGTGATTTTCATGCATCCAGGGGCCTTAAACACAAGATTTGAGGAATGGGTAAGAAGTGAATGAAAATGGCCAATTTACTCATTCTGAGGCCTTAAAAAGTGTTTCTCCTCCACGGGAAGTGAATTAAGTAATATTTGGAGGCCTTTATTGTTCAAGCGAAAACGCCCGATTTTTGACGAAAGAGATAACCACCCCCCCCTTACGACATGCTTCAGAAACTAAAAAAATGGTCCGTTTTCAAATGTTGCCTCTTTGAACTACAATATACATTTGTACGTGGAAAATCACTTTTAAAGATAAAAGGAGATGTTTAAAGTGATTTTCATGCTTCCAGGGGCCTTGAACACAAGATTTGAGGAATGGGTAGAAGTGAATGAAAATGGCCAATTTACTCATTCTGAGGCCTTAAAAAGTGTTTCTCCTCCACGGGAAGTGAATAAAATACCATTTGGAGGCCTTTATTGTTCAATCAAAAATGACTGTTTTTTGGAGAAAGAGATAACCACCCCCCCTTACGACATGCTTCAGAAACGAAAAAAATGGTCCATTTTCAAATGTTGCGTCTTTGAACGACAATTCACATTTGTACGTGGATAGTCACTTTTAGAGATAAAATTAGATGTTTAAAGTGATTTTCAAGCTTCCAGGGTCCCTAAACACAAGATTTGAGAAATGGGTAAATGTGAATGAAAATGGCCAATTTATTCACTCTGAGGCCTTAAAAAGTTTTTCTCCACCCAAGATAGTGAATTAAATAACATTTGTAGGCCTTTATTGTTCAATCAAAAACGCCCGATTTTTGATGAAAGAGATAACCACCCCCCCTTACGACATGCTTCAGAAACTAAAAAAATGGTCCGTTTTCAAATGTTGCCTCTTTGAACTACAATTCACATTTGTACGTGGAAAATCACTTTTAAAGATAAAATGAGATGTTTAAAGTGATTTTCATGCTTCCAGGGGCCTTAAACACAAGATTTGAGGAATGGGTAGAAGTGAATGAAAATGGCCAATTTACTCATTCTGAGGCCTTAAAAAGTGTTTCTCCTCCACGGGAAGTGAATTAAGTAACATTTGGAGGCCTTCATTGTTCAAGCGAAAACGCCCGATTTTTGACGAAAGAGATAACCACCCCCCCTTACGACATGCTTCAGAAACTAAAAAAATGGTCCGTTTTCAAATGTTGCCTCTTTGAACTACAATTCACATTTGTACGTGGAAAATCGTATTTTAAAAATAAAATGAGATGTTTAAAGTGATTTTCATGCTTCCAGGGGCCTTAAACACAAGATTTGAGGAATGGGTAAAAGTGAATGAAAATGGCCAATTTACTCACTCTGCGGCCTTAAAAAGTGTTTCTCCTCCACGGGAAGTGAATAAAATACCATTTGGAGGCCTTTACTGTTCAATCAAAAACGACTGTTTTTTGGAGAAAGAGATAACCACCCCCCCCCTACGACATGCTTCAGAAACGAAAAAAATGGTCCATTTTCAAATGTTGCGTCTTTGAACGACAATTCACATTTGTACGTGGATAATCACTTTTAGAGATAAAATTAGATGTTTAAAGTGATTTTCAAGCTTCCAGGGGCCCTAAACACAAGATTTGAGAAATGGGTAAAAATGAATGAAAATGGCCAATTTACTCATTCTGAGGCCTTAAAAGTGTTTCTCCTCCATGGGAAGTGAATTAAATACCATTTGGAGGCCGTTATTGTTCAAGCGAAAACGCCTGATTTTTGATGAAAGAGATAACCACCCCCCCTTACGACATGCTTCTGAAACTAAAAAAATGGTTCATTTTCAAATGTTGCGTCTTTGAACTACAATTAACATTGTACTTGGATAATCATTTTTGAGATAAAATGAGATGTTTAAAGTGATTTTCAAGCTTCCAGGGGACCTAAACACAAGATTTGAGAAATGGGTAAACGTGAATGAAAATGGCCAATTTATTCACTCTGAGGCCTTAAAAAGTTTTTCTTCACCCAAGAAAGTGAATTAAACGACATTTGTAGGCCTTTATTGTTCAATCAAAAACGCCCGATTTTTGATGAAAGAGATAACCACCCCCCCTTACGACATGCTTCAGAAACTAAAAAAATGGTCAGTTTTCAAATGTTGCCTCTTTGAACTACAATTCACATTTGTACGTGGAAAATCACTTTTAAAGATAAAATGAGATGTTTAAAGTGATTTTCATGCTTCCAGGGGCCTTAAACACAAGATTTGAGGAATGGGTAGAAGTGAATGAAAATGGCCAATTTACTCATTCTGAGGCCTTAAAAAGTGTTTCTCCTCCACGGGAAGTGAATTAAGTAATTTTTGGAGGCCTTTATTGTTCAAGCGAAAACGCCCGATTTTTGACGAAAGAGATAACCACCCCCCTTACGACATGCTTCAGAAACTAAAAAAATGGTCCGTTTTCAAATGTTGCCTCTTTGAACTACAATTCACATTTGTACGTGGAAAATCGTATTTTAAAGATAAAATGAGATGTTTAAAGTGATTTTCATGCTTCCAGGGGCCTTAAACACAAGATTTGAGGAATGGGTAAAAGTGAATGAAAATGGCCAATTTACTCACTCTGCGGCCTTAAAAAGTGTTTCTCCTCCACGGGAAGTGAATAAAATACCATTTGGAGGCCTTTATTGTTCAATCAAAAACGACTGTTTTTTGGAGAAAGAGATAACCACCCCCCCTTACGACATGCTTCAGAAACGAAAAAAATGGTCCATTTTCAAATGTTGCGTCTTTGAACGACAATTCACATTTGTATGTGGATAATCACTTTTAGAGATAAAATTAGATGTTTAAAGTGATTTTCAAGCTTCCAGGGGCCCTAAACACAAGATTTGAGAAATGGGTAAAAATGAATGAAAATGGCCAATTTACTCATTCTGAGGCCTTAAAAGTGTTTCTCCTCCATGGGAAGTGAATTAAATACCATTTGGAGGCCGTTATTGTTCAAGCGAAAACGCCTGATTTTTGATGAAAGAGATAACCACCCCCCCTTACGACATGCTTCTGAAACTAAAAAATGGTTCATTTTCAAATGTTGCGTCTTTGAACTACAATTAACATTGTACTTGGATAATCATTTTTGAGATAAAATGAGATGTTTAAAGTGATTTTCAAGCTTCCAGGGGACCTAAACACAAGATTTGAGAAATGGGTAAACGTGAATGAAAATGGCCAATTTATTCACTCTGAGGCCTTAAAAAGTTTTTCTTCACCCAAGAAAGTGAATTAAACGACATTTGTAGGCCTTTATTGTTCAATCAAAAACGCCCGATTTTTGATGAAAGAGATAACCAACCCCCCTTACGACATGCTTCAGAAACTAAAAAAATGGTCAGTTTTCAAATGTTGCCTCTTTGAACTACAATTCACATTTGTACGTGGAAAATCACTTTTAAAGATAAAATGAGATGTTTAAAGTGATTTTCATGCTTCCAGGGGCCTTAAACACAAGATTTGAGGAATGGGTAGAAGTGAATGAAAATGGCCAATTTACTCATTCTGAGGCCTTAAAAAGTGTTTCTCCTCCACGGGAAGTGAATTAAGTAATTTTTGGAGGCCTTTATTATTCAAGCGAAAACGCCCGATTTTTGACGAAAGAGATAACCACCCCCCCTTACGACATGCTTCAGAAACTAAAAACATGGTCCATTTTCAAATGTTGCCTCTTTGAACTACAATATACATTTGTACGTGGAAAATCACTTTTAAAGATAAAAGGAGATGTTTAAAGTGATTTTCATGCTTCCAGGGGCCTTAAACACAAGATTTGAGGAATGGGTAAAAGTGAATGAAAATGGCCAATTTACTCATTCTGAGGCCTTAAAAAGTGTTTCTCCTCCACGGGAAGTGAATAAAATACCATTTGGAGGCCTTTATTGTTCAATCAAAAACGACTGTTTTTTGGAGAAAGAGATAACCACCCCCCCTTACGACATGCTTCAGAAACTAAAAAAATGGTCCATTTTCAAATGTTGCGTCTTTGAACGACAATTCACATTTGTACGTGGATAATCACTTTTAGAGATAAAATTAGATGTTTAAAGTGATTTTCAAGCTTCCAGGGTCCCTAAACACAAGATTTGAGAAATGGGTAAATGTGAATGAAAATGGCCAATTTATTCACTCTGAGGCCTTAAAAAGTTTTTCTCCACCCAAGAAAGTGAATTAAATAACATTTGTAGGCCTTTATTGTTCAATCAAAAACGCCCGATTTTTGATGAAAGAGACAACCACCCCCCCTTACGACATGCTTCAGAAACTAAAAAAATGGTCCGTTTTCAAATGTTGCCTCTTTGAACTACAATTCACATTTGTACGTGGAAAATCACTTTTAAAGATAAAATGAGATGTTTAAAGTGATTTTCATGCTTCCAGGGGCCTTAAACACAAGATTTGAGGAATGGGTAGAAGTGAATGAAAATGGCCAATTTACTCATTCTGAGGCCTTAAAAAGTGTTTCTCCTCCACGGGAAGTGAATTAAATACCATTTGTAGGCGTTTATTGTTCAAGCGAAAACGCCCGATTTTTGACGAAAGAGATAACCCCCCCCCCTTACGACATGCTTCAGAAACTAAAAAAATGGTCCGTTTCCAAATGTTGCCTCTTTGAACTACAATTCACATTTGTACGTGGAAAATCACTTTTAAAGATAAAATGAGATGTTTAAAGTGATTTTCATGCTTCCAGGGGCCTTAAACACAAGATTTGAGGAATGGGTAGAAGTGAATGAAAATGGCCAATTTACTCATTCTGAGGCCTTAAAAAGTGTTTCTCCTCCACGGGAAGTGAATTAAATAACAATTGTAGGCCTTTATTGTTCAAGCGAAAACGCCCGATTTTTGACGAAAGAGATAACCACCCTCCCTTACGACATGCTTCAGAAACTAAAAAAATGGTCCGTTTTCAAATGTTGCCTCTTTGAACTACAATTCACATTTGTACGTGGAAAATCACTTTTAAAGATAAATTGAGATGTTTAAAGTGATTTTCATGCTTCCAGGGGCCTTAAACACCAGATTTGAGGAATGGGTAGAAGTGAATGAAAATGGCCAATTTACTCATTCTGAGGCCTTAAAAAGTGTTTCTCCTCCACGGGAAGTGAATAAAATACCATTTGGAGGCCTTTATTGTTCAATCAAAAACGACTGTTTTTTGGAGAAAGAGATAACCACCCCCCCTTACGACATGTTTCAGAAACGAAAAAAATGGTCCATTTTCAAATATTGCGTCTTTGAACGACAATTCACATTGGTACGTGGATAATCACTTTTAGAGATAAAATTAGATGTTTAAAGTGATTTTCAAGCTTCCAGGGGCCCTAAACACAAGATTTGAGAAATGGGTAAATGTGAATGAAAATGGCCAATTTATTCACTCTGAGGCCTTACAAAGTTTTTCTCCACCCAAGAAAGTGAATTAAATAACATTTGTAGGCCTTTATTGTTCAATCAAAAATGCTGATTTTTGATGAAAGAGATAACCACCCCCCCTTACGACATGCTTCAGAAACTAAAAAAATGGTCAGTTTTCAAATGTTGCCTCTTTGAACTACAATTCACATTTGTACGTGGAAAATCACTTTTAAAGATAAAATGAGATGTTTAAAGTGATTTTCATGCTTCCAGGGGCCTTAAACACAAGATTTGAGGAATGGGTAGAAGTGAATGAAAATGGCCAATTTACTCATTCTGAGGCCTTAAAAAGTGTTTCTCCTCCACGGGAAGTGAATAAAATACCATTTGGAGGCCTTTATTGTTCAAGCGAAAACGCCCGATTTTTGACGAAAGAGATAACCACCCCCCCTTACGACATGTTTCAGAAACGAAAAAAATGGTCCATTTTCAAATGTTGCGTCTTTGAACGACAATTCACATTGGTACGTGGATAATCACTTTTAGAGATAAAATTAGATGTTTAAAGTGATTTTCAAGCTTCCAGGGGCCCTAAACACAAGATTTGAGAAATGGGTAAATGTGAATGAAAATGGCCAATGTATTCACTCTGAGGCCTTAAAAAGTTTTTCTCCACCCAAGAAAGTGAATTAAATAACATTTGGAGGCCTTTATTGTTCAATCAAAAACGCCTGTTTTTTGGTGAAAGAGATAACCACCCCCCCTTACGACATGCTTCAGAAACTAAAAAAATGGTCCGTTTTCAAATGTTGCCTCTTTGAACTACAATTCACATTTGTACGTGGAAAATCACTTTTAAAGATAAAATTAGATGTTTAAAGTGATTTTCATGCTTCCAGGGGCCTTAAACACAAGATGTGAGGAATGGGTAGAAGTGAATGAAAATGGCCAATTTACTCATTCTGAGGCCTTAAAAAGTGTTTCTCCTCCACGGAAAGTGAATTAAATAACATTTGGAGGCCTTTATTGTTCAATCAAAAACGACTGTTTTTTGGAGAAAGAGATAACCACCCCCCCCCTTACGACATGCTTCAGAAACGAAAAAAATGGTCCATTTTCAAATGTTGCGTCTTTGAACGACAATTCACATTTGTACGTGGAAAATCACTTTTAGAGATAAAATTAGATGTTTAAAGTGATTTTCAAGCTTCCAGGGGCCCTAAACACAAGATTTGAGAAATGGGTAAATGTGAATGAAAATGGCCAATTTATTCACTCTGAGGCCTTAAAAAGTTTTTCTCCACCCAAGAAAGTGAATTAAATAACATTTGTAGGCCTTTATTGTTCAATCAAAAACACCCGATTTTTGATGAAAGAGATAACCACCCCCCCTTACGACATGCTTCAGAAACTAAAAAAATGGTCCATTTTCAAATGTTGCCTCTTTGAACTACAATCCACATTTGTACGTGGAAAATCACTTTTAAAGATAAAATGAGATGTTTAAAGTGATTTTCATGCTTCCAGGGGCCTTAAACACAAGATTTGAGGAATGGGTAGAAGTGAATGAAAATGGCCAATTTACTCATTCTGAGGCCTTAAAAAGTGTTTCTCCTCCACGGGAAGTGAATTAAATACCATTTGTAGGCCTTTATTGTTCAAGCGAAAACGCCCGATTTTTGACGAAAGAGATAACCACCCCCCCTTACGACATGCTTCAGAAACTAAAAAAATGGTCCGTTTTGAAATGTTGCCTCTTTGAACTACAATTCACATTTGTACGTGGATAATCACTTTTAGAGATAAAATTAGATGTTTAAAGTGATTTTCAAGCTTCCAGGGGCCCTAAACACAAGATTTGAGAAATGGGTAAATGTGAATGAAAATGGCCAATTTATTCACTCTGAGGCCTTAAAAAGTTTTTCTCCACCCAAGAAAGTGAATTAAATAACATTTGTAGGCCTTTATTGTTCAATCAAAAATGCCCGATTTTTGATGAAAGAGATAACCACCCCCCCTTACGACATGCTTCAGAAACTAAAAAAATGGTCAGTTTTCAAATGTTGCCTCTTTGAACTACAATTCACATTTGTACGTGGAAAATCACTTTTAAAGATAAAATGAGATGTTTAAAGTGATTTCCATGCTTCCAGGGGCCTTAAACACAAGATTTGAGGAATGGGTAGAAGTGAATGAAAATGGCCAATTTATTCATTCTGAGGCCTTAAAAAGTGTTTCTCCTCCACGGGAAGTGAATAAAATACCATTTGGAGGCCTTTATTGTTCAAGCAAAAACACCCGATTTTTGACGAAAGAGATAACCACCCCCCCCTTACGACATGCTTCAGAAACGAAAAAAATGGTCCGTTTTCAAATGTTGCCTCTTTGAACTACAATTCACATTTGTACGTGGAAAATCGTATTTTAAAGATAAAATGAGATGTTTAAAGTGATTTTCATGCTTCCAGGGGCCTTAAACACAAGATTTGAGGAATGGGTAAAAGTGAATGAAAATGGCCAATTTACTCACTCTGCGGCCTTAAAAAGTGTTTCTCCTCCACGGGAAGTGAATAAAATACCATTTGGAGGCCTTTATTGTTCAATCAAAAACGACTGTTTTTTGGAGAAAGAGATAACCACCCCCCTTACGACATGCTTCTGAAACTAAAAAAATGGTTCATTTTCAAATGTTGCGTCTTTGAACTACAATTAACCTTGTACTTGGATAATCATTTTTGAGATAAAATGAGATGTTTAAAGTGATTTTCAAGCTTCCAGGAGACCTAAACACAAGATTTGAGAAATGGGTAAACGTGAATGAAAATGGCCAATTTATTCACTCTGAGGCCTTAAAAAGTTTTTCTTCACCCAAGAAAGTGAATTAAACGACATTTGTAGGCTTTTATTGTTCAATCAAAAACGCCCGATTTTTGATGAAAGAGATAACCACCCTCCCTTACGACATGCTTCAGAAACGAAAAAAATGGTCCATTTTCAAATGTTGCCTCTTTGAACTACAATTCACATTTGTACGTGGATAATCACTTTTAGAGATAAAATTAGATGTTTAAAGTGATTTTCAAGCTTCCAGGGGCCCTAAACACAAGATTTGAGAAATGGGTAAATGTGAATGAAAATGGCCAATTTATTCACTCTGAGGCCTTAAAAAGTTTTTCTCCACCCAAGAAAGTGAATTAAATAACATTTGTAGGCCTTTATTGTTCAATCAAAAACGCCCGATTTTTGATGAAAGAGATAACCACCCCCCCTTACGACATGCTTCAGAAACTAAAAAAATGGTCAGTTTTCAAATGTTGCCTCTTTGAACTACAATTCACATTTGTACGTGGAAAATCACTTTTAAAGATAAAATGAGATGTTTAAAGTGATTTTCATGCTTCCAGGGGCCTTAAACACAAGATTTGAGGAATGGGTAGAAGTGAATGAAAATGGCCAATTTACTCATTCTGAGGCCTTAAAAAGTGTTTCTCCTCCACGGGAAGTGAATTAAATAACAATTGTAGGCCTTTATTGTTCAAGCGAAAACGCCCGATTTTTGACGAAAGAGATAACCACCCTCCCTTACGACATGCTTCAGAAACTAAAAAAATGCTCCGTTTTCAAATGTTGCCTCTTTGAACTACAATTCACATTTGTACGTGGAAAATCACTTTTAAAGATAAAATGAGATGTTTAAAGTGATTTTCATGCTTCCAGGGGCCTTAAACACAAGATGTGAGGAATGGGTAGAAGTGAATGAAAATGGCCAATTTACTCATTCTGAGGCCTTAAAAAGTGTTTCTCCTCCACGGGAAGTGAATAAAATGCCATTTGGAGGCCTTTATTGTTCAATCAAAAACGACTGTTTTTTGGAGAAAGAGATAACCACCCCCCCCCTTACGACATGCTTCAGAAACGAAAAAAATGGTCCATTTTCAAATGTTGCGTCTTTGAACGACAATTCACATTTGTACGTGGATAATCACTTTTAGAGATAAAATTAGATGTTTAAAGTGATTTTCAAGCTTCCAGGGGCCCTAAACACAAGATTTGAGAAATGGGTAAATGTGAATGAAAATGGCCAATTTATTCACTCTGAGGCCTTAAAAAGTTTTTCTCCACCCAAGAAAGTGAATTAAATAACATTTGTAGGCCTTTATTGTTCAATCAAAAACGCCCGATTTTTGATGAAAGAGATAACCAGCCCCCCTTACGACATGCTTCAGAAATTAAAAAAATGGTCCGTTTTCAAATGTTGCCTCTTTGAACTACAATTCACATTTGTACGTGGATAATCACTTTTAGAGATAAAATTAGATGTTTAAAGTGATTTTCAAGCTTCCAGGGGCCCTAAACACAAGATTTGAGGAATGTGTAAACGTGAATGAAAATGGCCAATTTACTCACTCTGCGGCCTTAAAAAGTGTTTCTCCTCCACGGGAAGTGAATAAAATAACATTTGGAGGCCTTTATTGTTCAATCAAAAACGCCTGTTTTTTGGTGAAAGAGATAACCACACCCCCCTTACGACATGCTTCAGAAACTAAAAAAATGGTCCGTTTTCAAATGTTGCCTCTTTGAACTACAATCCACATTTGTACGTGGAAAATCACTTTTAAAGATAAAATGAGATGTTTAAAGTGATTTTCATGCTTCCAGGGGCCTTAAACACATGATTTGAGGAATGGGTAGAAGTGAATGAAAATGGCCAATTTACTTATTCTGAGGCCTTAAAAAGTGTTTCTCCTCCACGGGAAGTGAATTAAATACCATTTGTAGGCCTTTATTGTTCAAGCGAAAACGCCCGATTTTTGACGAAAGAGATAACCACCCCCCCTTACGACATGCTTCAGAAACTAAAAAAATGGTCCGTTTTCAAATGTTGCCTCTTTGAACTACAATTCACATTTGTACGTGGAAAATCACTTTTAAAGATAAAATGAGATGTTTAAAGTGATTTTCATGCTTTCAGGGGCCTAAAACAAAAGATTTGAGGAATGGGTAGAAGTGAATGAAAATGGCCAATTTAGGGAGGAGCCTAGCGCGCAACCAAGATGGCCGCATAGGTGCGAGGCTCCCGAGGACCTCCGTGACCTCCTACACATATCCTGAAAATATCCTGTCCTAGATGAGGGGACTGTGTTGGTGAGCCCGAGCTGAGGTGGCACCCGTTTTCCGCTTCCAAATTGGACCTCGGACACCGGCGGGAGCACCGATCGAGGTTTGCGGCCTTCTCCACGCCGAACCCCGGATTGGAGCTGTGGGGCGATCCGGAGACAAAGTGAACAACAGCGGCGGGCAGGGCTCGGCGACTCGCGTACCCCGCACTTTCACTTCCGCTTTTGCACCCTCCTTGCTGCCTCGGCGAGGTTGGGTCGCGGGGCACTGTGAGGTGGTGTGGCCTCGTTGGGGTACCCTGCCGGCCCACCGGCTGTGATCCACCCCGCGGACCTGTGGTGGCCCCCCCCCGGAGCCCGTGAACCGGCTTGCCTGCCCTTTACGACGTGATTGGCACGATCGGGGGACTGGAACCATGTCCACAAAGCAAGATGGTGACCGGGCAAAGGTGAAATCGACCCGACGTGGCGCAATCCATCAGTCTAACAGCATGGACCGTTACACCCTCTAGAAGGGATCTCCCGAGGTGCCGCGTAGGTCCCCTGAGGGCCCGACTGATGCTCCTGCTCTGCCCGCGGATCTGACCCTGCGGGATGTCATGGGCGCTATCGCCGAGATGAAGGCCTCGGTGGGCCAGCGTTTTGATACACTGGCGCAGAAGATTGACTCGGTCCTCGTGGATGTTGGCCTGGTGAGGGCCGATCTATCCAAGACCAATGACCGGGTCGATTCTTTGGCCCACACCACATCGGGCCTCACGACGGATGTGGCGGCCCTCCAAAAGGAGGTGCGCCGGCTTGGCCAGGCGAGTGCGCTGATGGATCGCCGCCTGGAGGATTCCGAGGGTCGGGCCCGGAGGAACAATGTCCGCATTATCGGGGTGCCTGAGGGACGTGAGGAGGCGGCGGCGGTCCTATTTGTGGAGGACTTGATTCTCACCCATCTCCAGCCCCGGGGGCTGAGTAAATTCTTTGCGGTGGAACGGGCCCACAGGGTTCCCGGGGGAAGGCCTAAGGCCGGAGCCCCTCCGAGGCCTCTCATTGCCCGGATTTTCAACTTTCGGGACAGAGACGCTATCCTGCAATCCTCCAGACTACAGGGACCGGTCAGACTCTACAATATGGACATAAATTTTTATCCTGATTTCACCCCAGCGGTCCAAAAGCAGAGACTGAGCTTTCTCGGAGTCAAACGTTGTCTACGGGACCTAAACCTCAAGTATGCGATGCTTTTCCCAGCTAAGTTGCGGGTGGAGGTGGATGGCCGCACGCACTTTTTTGATTGTCCCGAAGCGGCCGGGGACTGGCTGGATACTTTGTCTGGGGATCGGGATCGGGGGGGTGGGGGGGGAGCGGCTGGGGGAGAGGGCTCGCCGGATCAGGACTGAGGGACTAATATTAGGCCTCGCTCTGGACAAAATTGATGTCACTTTTGACTGTTCGTCTGTTCGAGTAAGTTCCCCTCCTGTGGAGGTCGTGTGGGGTCTCTTGGGGGTTCTCCCTCCTCCTCTGGGGGCTTAGTTAGTTTAACCATCTATGGGGCGACAGGCACACTGCACTTTGGGGGGGCTGTTCGGGCTCATGCAGGGGTGCAGGGAGGGGGGAGTTCTGTTGGGGTGGGTGGGTTGGGGTGGGGTGTTGTTCGTTTTTACCACAAGGCAAACCCTTTTTTGTATTGGTTTTAAGGTGCTCTCGGGGGGACGAATGATGGCTTCTGTGTGTGATGGGGGGTAGGGATTTGACTGTGTTGTCTTGGAACGTTAATGGACTGGGGGATAGGATCAAACGAGGTGTGGTCCTGCAGTATTTGAAACGAATCTCACCCGATGTAGTCTTTCTGCAGGAGACACACCTTATTGGTAATTCTTTTTGTGCCATGAATCGGCGTGGCTACCGTTTGGTGGCCCACTCGGGCTTCACGTCGGGCTCACGGGGTGTGGGCATCATGGTGAAGAACTCGCTCCCGTTGGAAATTGATGAGGTGCTCCATGATGATAGGGGACGCTACACTGTCTTGGTGGGGAGAATGGAGGGCAAAGTAGTTGTCTTTGTATCAGTATACGTCCCACCGGGGCTACAGTCGACCACTTTTGCAGACCTGGGGCGCCTCCTCCTTGGCCTTCCGGGGGGGCTTCTGGTGGTTGGGGGGACTTCAATGCGGTGGTTTCTGGGACTGTGGATCGTCACCCCCCTAGGGACCTCCCCCGGGCACAGGCGTGGCTATCCAGCCTCCTGGATACACTGGGATTGGTGGACTGCTGGCGCTTAAAACATCCCACGCAGCTGCGGTACACTTTCCACTCGGGGGCCCATGGTAGCCTCTCACGGCTTGATTATGTCCTTGTCCCGGCGGCCTATGCTGGGAGTGTAGGAGAGGTGCGCCATTTGGCGCGGGGTATCTCAGATCACTCCCCGCTCCTGTTACACTTTGATGTCTTCCCGAGGGGTGAGGGCAGGGTAGTTCCAATCAATGCCTGGTACCTGCGCGACCCCACCATTCGCGCTGACTTGATTAAATCCTTGCAGCGATACTTTGATGAGAATGTGGGGTCCGTCCTTTCGGCTATCTCCCTGTGGGAAGCCTTCAAGACAGTTCTCAGAGGGGAGGCCCTATCCCTTATTTCCCATGCCCGGAGGCGCGAGCAGGAGGAGGTGACCCGGGTGGAGGCTGAAATTGCCGAATTGGAGGGTGATCTAGAGGGTGGGGTGACGGATGCTGCGCTACATGTCCTACAACTTAAGCAGGCGGCCTACAGGGCCCTTGTTACGGAGGCGGCCAGGGGCCTCAGTAGGGAGCAACAGGGGCGACTGTATGATGTGGGTGATAAGGCTGGTAAACTGCTTGCATGGTTGGATAAAAAGGAGAGAGCGAATCGTGTGGTCCCGCTGATTGAGAGGATGGATGGTGTGAGTGTAACCGAGCCAGAAGAAATTGTCTCCTGTTTCGCGGATTATTTCCGCGAGGTGTATTCCCCGGTTTCTCCCTGCTCGGAGGAGGATTCCCATGCCCTGCTTAGGGATATCGCGCTGCCTTCCCTCTCGGAGGAGGACAGGGTGTCGTTGGATGCCGCTCCCACCTCCGACGAAATTGCCCTCGCCATACGCTCGGTCGCCTCCGGCAAGGCCATGGGCCCGAATGGCATCCCTATCGAGTTGTATAAGTTGCGACCGGATGTACTGGCACCCCACCTCCGCGCGATGTTCCTGGCGGCCCACTCGCTGGGCTCCCTCCCGCTGGACCAGCGTCTGGCTACAATCGTGGTGATCCACAAGGAAGGGAGACCTCGGGACCGGGTTACATCCTATCGGCCTATCTCGCTCTTGAATGCGGAGCCCAAAATTCTCGCCAAGGTGCTGGCCAATCGGCTGGTCGGCGTGGTGGGCGATCTGGTCCACCAAGACCAGTCCGGCTTTATTCCCCATCGCAACACGGCCCTTAATCTGCGGCGCTTGCACGGGGTGCTCGCACGTGTCCCATTCGTGCGGGAGCCGGCCATATTGGCGTCCTTAGACGCCACCATGGCGTTTGACACGCTTGAGTGGCCATACATTTGGGCGATGCTGGCGAAGTTTGGATTTGGCCCGGGGTTGATCAGTTGGGTCAAATTGTTGTATTCAGGCCCATTGGCGCAGGTGGTGGTGAATGGAAGAGTATCGGCCCCATTCGAGCTGGGCCGGGGCACGCGACAGGGCTGCCCCTTGTCGCCGCTCCTGTTTGCGCTGGCCTTGGAGCCCCTGGCGGAGTGGCTGCGGTGGCATCCTTCCATCCGGGGTCTCCGTTGGACCCCCGAGTACGAGGACCGCGTGTCCCTATACGCTGACGACATCCTTTTGTACCTAGCCTCCCCACGTAAATCACTAATAGTCCTGGTTGATGTTTTACATTCATTCGGCCGCAACTCAGGCCTTGTCATCAACTGGGCTAAATCTAGTGTGTATGTGCTCTCCGGGGAGGCTCCCGTCCTCCCGCGGGGCTGTCCGATCCAGATTGCCTCTCAGGGGTTTAGGTACCTGGGTGTCTACATTACTCTGGACCCGGACGCCCGCTACGAGCGGAACTTGCTTCCCCCCCTCCAGCGCTTGAGGGAAGACGTCGCGCGCTGGCGGCGCCTGCCGCTTTCGCCGCTCGGCCGGGCGGCGTTGTTTAAGATGATGTCGTTGCCACGCTTCCTGTACGCTCTCCAGAACACTATGGACTTAGTCCCGGCGCGCTACTTCCGTGAGGTGGAGAGTCTACAGCGCCGCCTGTTCTGGGACGGGAGGCCGCGTATTGCCCTGGCGAAGTTGACGCTCCCATGGTACGACGGGGGATTGCCCTCCCGGATATTAAACGGTATTACTGGGCCTCCCAGCTAGCTGCAATTAACCATGGCCTCTACGGGCCCGCCTTAAACCCGGCATTTGAAATGGACAAGATGCTACTGCCCGGTGGCGACTACAATCGAGTGCTCTACTCTGGCGCGCCCGACGCTCGCCTGACGGGACCTACGCGTGTCATGGTGCGAGTATGGCACGCGGCTAATGCAGCTATGGGGTGGAAGGACCGTTTGACCCGGGCGTCACCGCTGTACGCGTCTGAGAGGTTGGGCTCCCTGTGGACCTCGAAGGGCTTCGAGAAGTGGGACACGATAGGCATCAGTAAAGTGGGGGATCTCTGGACGAGGGGGGATTTAAAACATTCGAGACGCTGCAGACGGAGTTTCAGCTGCAGGGCAGTGAATACTTTCGGTACTTGCAGGTCCGTCATGCACTGGGCTCCGTCTTTCCAGACGTTGCCTCCATCCCGGAGTCTTCCCCCCTGGATGATAGAGTGCTAGATGGCCACGTCCCAGACAGCACGATCTCACTTATTTACAAAAAACTGATCAATGACCGCTCGGGCTTGCTGACTGGCCTCCGAGAGGCTTGGGTTGCCGATGGGCTGGAGTTGGACGACGAGGACTGGATTTCCGCGGTGGCCTCTCCGAAGGAGGTGGCCATACCGGCTCGCCTTCGCTTCGTCCAGCTTAAGATACTCCACCGGGTCTACATGACGGGGCCAAGGCTTCTGCGTATGGGCTATGCTGAGGATGGGTTGTGTAAGCGTGGGTGTGGTGCTTTGGCGACCTTTTTGCATATCTTGTGGGAATGCCCGAAGGTGGAGCGATTCTGGCATGGTGTGCACGAGGTCCTGCGAGTGGTTACGCGTGTCGCGCTGCTGCCTGAAGCGAGGAGATGCCTGTTGAATGTGTGGGAACCAACTGACTACTCGGCTCCGCAGACGTGGTGGGTGACTCTGGGATATATGATAGCTAAGCGTGATATTGCTCAACTGTGGGGATCCCAGAAGCCCCCGGCGGTGTCGGCCTGGAAAGAACACATGGACTGGTGCATGTTTCGAGAAAAGGTGGTGTATGTGGCGAGGGGTAAGCCTGGGACATGGGTGAAAGTATGGGGCCCCTGGAACGCCTACAGCGGGGGTATCTGCGCGCCACCATTGCTGCCTGCTGCCTCACCAGCCCCGTCCCCTTAGCTGACTCCTTCCCCCAGCCCCGGGCACAGGGTTCCCCCAGTCCTCGCTCTGTTCCCCTTCCCCTCTTTAGACTCCTGTGGATAGTTGGGGTCCCCCATTCGGGGAGCACGTGCTGCTACTTTCGATTGCGGGTTGCCTTGTGGGTGTGGTTTTTCTTGTTGTTTGTATAAAATGAAACCGTATTGTGGGGTCTGACTGATGTGGCCCACGACGTTGATACCTCCTGATTATGCTCCTCTGCAACGCCAAGTGTTTTATGAACGTATGTCATATGCTCCTGTCATTCCTAGCGGCCGGCCGGAAGGTTGTAGGCCCATACTTGTATATTCTTGAGATTTGTAAAAAACGGTTTCAAAAAAAAAAAAAAAAGAAAATGGCCAATTTACTCATTCTGAGGCCTTTAAAAGTGTTTCTCCTCCACGGGAAGTGAAATAAGTAACATTTGGAGGCCTTTATTGTTCAAGCGAAAACGCCCGATTTTTGACGAAAGAGATAACCACCCCCCCTTACGACATGCTTCAGAAACTAAAAAAATGGTCCGTTTTCAAATGTTGCCTCTTTGAACTACAATTCACATTTGTACGTGGATAATCACTTTTAGAGATAAAATTAGATGTTTAAAGTGATTTTCAAGCTTCCAGGGGCCCTAAACACAAGATTTGAGGAATGGGTAGAAGTGAATGAAAATGGCCAATTTACTCATTCTGAGGCCTTAAAAAGTGTTTCTCCTCCACGGAAAGTGAATTAAATAACATTTGTAGGCCTTTATTGTTCAAGCGAAAACGCCCGATTTTTGACGAAAGAGATAACCACCCCCCCTTACGACATGCTTCAGAAACTAAAAAAATGGTCCGTTTTCAAATGTTGCCTCTTTGAACTACAATTCACATTTGTACGTGGATAATCACTTTTAGAGATAAAATTAGATGTTTAAAGTGATTTTCTAGCTTCCAGGGGCCCTAAACACAAGATTTGAGGAATGGGTAAACGCGAATGAAAATGGCCAATTTACTCACTCTGCGGCCTTAAAAAGTGTTTCTCCTCCACGGGAAGTGAATAAAATAACATTTGGAGGCCTTTATTGTTCAATCAAAAACGCCTGTTTTTTGGTGAAAGAGATAACCACACCCCCTTACGACATGCTTCAGAAACTAAAAAAATGGTCCGTTTTCAAATGTTGCCTCTTTGAACTACAATCCACATTTGTACGTGGAAAATCACTTTTAAAGATAAAATGAGATGTTTAAAGTGATTTTCATGCTTCCAGGGGCCTTAAACACAAGATTTGAGGAATGGGTAGAAGTGAATGAAAATGGCCAATTTACTCATTCTGAGGCCTTAAAAAGTGTTTCTCCTCCACGGGAAGTGAATTAAATAACATTTGTAGGCCTTTATTGTTCAAGCGAAAACGCCCGATTTTTGACGAAAGAGATAACCACCCCCCCTTACGACATGCTTCAGAAACTAAAAAAATGGTCCGTTTTCAAATGTTGCCTCTTTGAACTACAATTCACATTTGTACGTGGAAAATCACTTTTAAAGATAAAATGAGATGTTTAAAGTGATTTTCATGCTTTCAGGGGCCTTAAACACAAGATTTGAGGAATGAGTAGAAGTGAATGAAAATGGCCAATTTACTCATTCTGAGGCCTTAAAAAGTGTTTCTCCTCCACGGGAAGTGAATTAAGTAACATTTGTAGGCCTTTATTGTTCAAGCGAAAATGCCCGATTTTTGACGAAAGAGATAACCACCCCCCCTTACGACATGCTTCAGAAACTAAAAAAATGGTCCGTTTTCAAATGTTGCCTCTTTGAACTACAATATACATTTGTACGTGGAAAATCACTTTTAAAGATAAAAGGAGATGTTTAAAGTGATTTTCATGCTTCCAGGGGCCTTAAACACAAGATTTAAGGAATGGGTAGAAGTGAATGAAAATGGCCAATTTACTTATTCTGAGGCCTTAAAAAGTGTTTCTCCTCCACGAGAAGTGAATAAAATACCATTTGGAGGCCTTTATTGTTCAATCAAAAACGACTGTTTTTTGGAGAAAGAGATAACCACCCCCCCTTACGAAATGCTTCAGAAACGAAAAAAATGGTCCATTTTCAAATGTTGCGTCTTTGAACGACAATTCACATTTGTACGTGGATATTCACTTTTAGAGATAAAATTAGATGTTTAAAGTGATTTTCAAGCTTCCAGGGGCCCTAAACACAAGATTTGAGAAATGGGTAGAAGTGAATGAAAATGGCCAATTTACTCATTCTGAGGCCTTAAAAAGTGTTTCTCCTCCACGGGAAGTGAATTAAGTAACATTTGGAGGCCTTTATTGTTCAAGCGAAAACGCCCGATTTTTGACGAAAGAGATAACCACCCCCCCTTACGACATGCTTCAGAAACTAAAAAAATGGTCCGTTTTCAAATGTTGCCTCTTTGAACTACAATTCACATTTGTACGTGGAAAATCACTTTTAAAGATAAAATGAGATGTTTAAAGTGATTTTCATGCTTCCAGGGGCCTTAAACACAAGATTTGAGGAATGGGTAAACGTGAATGAAAATGGCCAATTTACTCATTCTGCGGCCTTAAAAAGTGTTTCTCCTCCACGGGAAGTGAATAAAATAACATTTGGAGGCCTTTATTGTTCAATCAAAAACGCCTGTTTTTTGGTGAAAGAGATAACCACACCCCCTTACGACATGCTTCAGAAACTAAAAAAATGGTCCGTTTTCAAATGTTGCCTCTTTGAACTACAATCCACATTTGTACGTGGAAAATCACTTTTAAAGATAAAATGAGATGTTTAAAGTGATTTTCATGCTTCCAGGGGCCTTAAACACAAGATTTGAGGAATGGGTAGAAGTGAATGAAAATGGCCAATTTACTCATTCTGAGGCCTTAAAAAGTGTTTCTCCTCCACGGGAAGTGAATTAAATAACATTTGTAGGCCTTTATTGTTCAAGCGAAAACGCCCGATTTTTGACGAAAGAGATAACCACCCCCCCTTACGACATGCTTCAGAAACTAAAAAAATGGTCCGTTTTCAAATGTTGCCTCTTTGAACTACAATTCACATTTGTACGTGGAAAATCACTTTTAAAGATAAAATGAGATGTTTAAAGTGATTTTCATGCTTTCAGGGGCCTTAAACACAAGATTTGAGGAATGAGTAGAAGTGAATGAAAATGGCCAATTTACTCATTCTGAGGCCTTAAAAAGTGTTTCTCCTCCACGGGAAGTGAATTAAGTAACATTTGGAGGCCTTTATTGTTCAAGCGAAAACGCCCGATTTTTGACGAAAGAGATAACCACCCCCCCTTACGACATGCTTCAGAAACTAAAAAAATGGTCCGTTTTCAAATGTTGCCTCTTTGAACTACAATATACATTTGTACGTGGAAAATCACTTTTAAAGATAAAAGGAGATGTTTAAAGTGATTTTCATGCTTCCAGGGGCCTTAAACACAAGATTTGAGGAATGGGTAGAAGTGAATGAAAATGGCCAATTTACTTATTCTGAGGCCTTAAAAAGTGTTTCTCCTCCACGGGAAGTGAATAAAATACCATTTGGAGGCCTTTATTGTTCAATCAAAAACGACTGTTTTTTGGAGAAAGAGATAACCACCCCCCCTTACGAAATGCTTCAGAAACGAAAAAAATGGTCCATTTTCAAATGTTGCGTCTTTGAACGACAATTCACATTTGTACGTGGATATTCACTTTTAGAGATAAAATTAGATGTTTAAAGTGATTTTCAAGCTTCCAGGGGCCCTAAACACAAGATTTGAGAAATGGGTAGAAGTGAATGAAAATGGCCAATTTACTCATTCTGAGGCCTTAAAAAGTGTTTCTCCTCCACGGGAAGTGAATTAAGTAACATTTGGAGGCCTTTATTGTTCAAGCGAAAACGCCCGATTTTTGACGAAAGAGATAACCACCCCCCCTTACGACATGCTTCAGAAACTAAAAAAATGGTCCGTTTTCAAATGTTGCCTCTTTGAACTACAATTCCCATTTGTACGTGGAAAATCACTTTTAAAGATAAAATGAGATGTTTAAAGTGATTTTCATGCTTCCAGGGGCCTTAAACACAAGATTTGAGGAATGGGTAGAAGTGAATGAAAATGGCCAATTTACTCATTCTGAGGCCTTAAAAAGTGTTTCTCCTCCACGGAAAGTGAATTAAATAACATTTGTAGGCCTTTATTGTTCAAGCGAAAACGCCCGATTTTTGACGAAAGAGATAACCACCCCCCCTTACGACATGCTTCAGAAACTAAAAAAATGGTCCGTTTTCAAATGTTGCCTCTTTGAACTACAATTCACATTTGTACGTGGATAATCACTTTTAGAGATAAAATTAGATGTTTAAAGTGATTTTCAAGCTTCCAGGGGCCCTAAACACAAGATTTGAGGAATGGGTAAACGTGAATGAAAATGGCCAACTTACTCACTCTGTGGCCTTAAAAAGTGTTTCTCCTCCACGGGAAGTGAATAAAATAACATTTGGAGGCCTTTATTGTTCAATCAAAAACGCCTGTTTTTTGGTGAAAGAGATAACCACACCCCCTTACGACATGCTTCAGAAACTAAAAAAATGGTCCGTTTTCAAATGTTGCCTCTTTGAACTACAATCCACATTTGTACGTGGAAAATCACTTTTAAAGATAAAATGAGATGTTTAAAGTGATTTTCATGCTTCCAGGGGACTTAAACACAAGATTTGAGGAATGGGTAGAAGTGAATGAAAATGGCCAATTTACTCATTCTGAGGCCTTAAAAAGTGTTTCTCCTCCACGGGAAGTGAATTAAATAACATTTGTAGGCCTTAATTGTTCAAGCGAAAACGCCCGATTTTTGACGAAAGAGATAACCACCCCCCCTTACGACATGCTTCAGAAACTAAAAAAATGGTCCGTTTTCAAATGTTGCCTCTTTGAACTACAATTCACATTTGTACGTGGAAAATCACTTTTAAAGATAAAATGAGATGTTTAAAGTGATTTTCATGCTTTCAGGGGCCTTAAACACAAGATTTGAGGAATGGGTAGAAGTGAATGAAAATGGCCAATTTACTCATTCTGAGGCCTTAAAAAGTGTTCCTCCTCCACGGGAAGTGAATTAAGTAACATTTGGAGGCCTTTATTGTTCAAGCGAAAACGCCCGATTTTTGACGAAAGAGATAACCACCCCCCCTTACGACAAGCTTCAGAAACTAAAAAAATGGTCCGTTTTCAAATGTTGCCTCTTTGAACTACAATATACATTTGTACGTGGAAAATCACTTTTAAAGATAAAAGGAGATGTTTAAAGTGATTTTCATGCTTCCAGGGGCCTTAAACACAAGATTTGATGAATGGGTAGAAGTGAATGAAAATGGCCAATTTACTTATTCTGAGGCCTTAAAAAGTGTTTCTCCTCCACGGGAAGTGAATAAAATACCATTTGGAGGCCTTTATTGTTCAATCAAAAACGACTGTTTTTTGGAGAAAGAGATAACCACCCCCCCATACGAAATGCTTCAGAAACGAAAAAAATGGTCCATTTTCAAATGTTGCGTCTTTGAACGACAATTCACATTTGTACGTGGATATTCACTTTTAGAGATAAAATTAGATGTTTAAAGTGATTTTCAAGCTTCCAGGGGCCCTAAACACAAGATTTGAGAAATGGGTAGAAGTGAATGAAAATGGCCAATTTACTCATTCTGAGGCCTTAAAAAGTGTTTCTCCTCCACGGGAAGTGAATTAAGTAACATTTGGAGGCCTTTATTGTTCAAGCGAAAACGCCCGATTTTTGACGAAAGAGATAACCACCCCCCCTTACGACATGCTTCAGAAACTAAAAAAATGGTCCGTTTTCAAATGTTGCCTCTTTGAACTACAATTCACATTTGTACGTGGAAAATCACTTTTAAAGATAAAATGAGATGTTTAAAGTGATTTTCATGCTTCCAGGGGCCTTAAACACAAGATTTGAGGAATGGGTAGAAGTGAATGAAAATGGCCAATTTACTCATTCTGAGGCCTTAAAAAGTGTTTCTCCTCCACGGAAAGTGAATTAAATAACATTTGTAGGCCTTTATTGTTCAAGCGAAAACGCCCGATTTTTGACGAAAGAGATAACCACCCCCCCTTACGACATGCTTCAGAAACTAAAAAAATGGTCCGTTTTCAAATGTTGCCTCTTTGAACTACAATTCACATTTGTACGTGGAAAATCACTTTTAAAGATAAATGAGATGTTTAAAGTGATTTTCATGCTTCCAGGGGCCTTAAACACAAGATTTGAGGAATGGGTAGAAGTGAATGAAAATGGCCAATTTACTCATTCTGAGGCCTTAAAAAGTGTTTCTCCTCCACGGGAAGTGAATTAAATAACATTTGTAGGCTTTTATTGTTCAAGCGAAAACGCCCGATTTTTGACGAAAGAGATAACCACCCCCCCTTACGACATGCTTCAGAAACTAAAAAAATGGTCCGTTTTCAAATGTTGCCTCTTTGAACTACAATTCACATTTGTACGTGGAAAATCACTTTTAAAGATAAAATGAGATGTTTAAAGTGATTTTCATGCTTCCAGGGGCCTTAAACACAAGATTTGAGGAATGGGTAGTAGTGAATGAAAATGGCCAATTTACTCATTCTGAGGCCTTAAAAAGTGTTTCTCCTCCACGGGAAGTGAATTAAGTAACATTTGGAGGCCTTCATTGTTCAAGCGAAAACGCCTGATTTTTGATGAAAGAGATAACCACCCCCCCTTACGACATGCTTCTGAAACTAAAAAAATGGTTCATTTTCCAATGTTGCGTCTTTGAACTACAATTAACATTGTACTTGGATAATCATTTTTGAGATAAAATGAGATGTTTAAAGTGATTTTCAAGCTTCCAGGGGACCTAAACACAAGATTTGAGAAATGGGTAAACGTGAATAAAAATGGCCAATTTATTCACTCTGAGGCCTTAAAAAGTTTTTCTTCACCCAAGAAAGTGAATTAAACTACATTTGTAGGCCTTTATTGTTCAATCAAAAACGCCCGATTTTTGATGAAAGAGATAACCACCCCCCCTTACGACATGCTTCAGAAACTAAAAAAATGGTCAATTTTCAAATGTTGCCTCTTTGAACTACAATTCACATTTGTACGTGGAAAATCACTTTTAAAGATAAAATGAGATGTTTAAAGTGATTTTCATGCTTCCAGGGGCCTTAAACACAAGATTTGAGGAATGGGTAGAAGTGAATTAAAATGGCCAATTTACTCATTCTGAGGCCTTAAAAAGTGTTTCTCCTCCACGGGAAGTGAATTAAGTAATTTTTGGAGGCCTTTATTGTTCAAGCGAAAACGCCCGATTTTTGACGAAAGAGATAACCACCCCCCCTTACGACATGCTTCAGAAACTAAAAAAATGGTCCGTTTTCAAATGTTGCCTCTTTGAACTACAATTCACATTTGTACGTGGAAAATCACTTTTAAAGATAAAATGAGATGTTTAAAGTGATTTTCATGCTTCCAGGGGCCTTAAACACAAGATTTGAGGAATGGGTAGAAGTGAATGAAAATGGCCAATTTACTCATTCTGAGGCCTTAAAAAGTTTTTCTCCACCCAAGAAAGTGAATTAAATAACATTTGTAGGCCTTTATTGTTCAATCAAAAACGCCCGATTTTTGATGAAAGAGATAACCACCCCCCCTTACGACATGCTTCAGAAACTAAAAAAATGGTCCGTTTTCAAATGTTGCCTCTTTGAACTACAATTCACATTTGTACGTGGAAAATCACTTTTAAAGATAAAATGAGATGTTTAAAGTGATTTTCATGCTTCCAGGGGCCTTAAACACAAGATTTGAGGAATGGGTAGAAGTGAATGAAAATGGCCAATTTACTCATTCTGAGGCCTTAAAAAGTGTTTCTCCTCCACGGGAAGTGAATTAAGTAATATTTGGAGGCCTTTATTATTCAAGCGAAAACGCCCGATTTTTGACGAAAGAGATAACCACCCCCCCTTACGACATGCTTCAGAAACTAAAAAAATGGTCCGTTTTCAAATGTTGCCTCTTTGAACTACAATATACATTTGTACGTGGAAAATCACTTTTAAAGATAAAAGGAGATGTTTAAAGTGATTTTCATGCTTCCAGGGGCCTTAAACACAAGATTTGAGGAATGGGTAGAAGTGAATGAAAATGGCCAATTTACTCATTCTGAGGCCTTAAAAAGTGTTTCTCCTCCACGGGAAGTGAATAAAATACCATTTGGAGGCCTTTATTGTTCAATCAAAAACGACTCTTTTTTGGAGAAAGAGATAACCACCCCCCCTTACGACATGCTTCAGAAACAAAAAAAATGGTCCATTTTCAAACGTTGCGTCTTTGAACGACAATTCACATTTGTACGTGGATAATCACTTTTAGAGATAAAATTAGATGTTTAAAGTGATTTTCAAGCTTCCAGGGTCCCTAAACACAAGATTTGAGAAATGGGTAAATGTGAATGAAAATGGCCAATTTATTCACTCTGAGGCCTTAAAAAGTTTTTCTCCACCCAAGAAAGTGAATTAAATAACATTTGTAGGCCTTTATTGTTCAATCAAAAACGCCCGATTTTTGATGAAAGAGATAACCACCCCCCCTTACGACATGCTTCAGAAACTAAAAAAATGGTCCGTTTTCAAATGTTGCCTCTTTGAACTACAATTCACATTTGTACGTGGAAAATCACTTTTAAAGATAAAATGAGATGTTTAAAGTGATTTTCATGCTTCCAGGGGCCTTAAACACAAGATTTGAGGAATCTGTAGAAGTGAATGAAAATGGCCAATTTAAACATTCTGAGGCCTTAAAAAGTGTTTCTCCTCCACGGGAAGTGAATTAAGTAACATTTGGAGGCCTTCATTGTTCAAGCGAAAACGCCCGATTTTTGACGAAAGAGATAACCACCCCCCTTACGACATGCTTCAGAAACTAAAAAAATGGTCCGTTTTCAAATGTTGCCTCTTTGAACTACAATTCACATTTGTACGTGGAAAATCGTATTTTAAAGATAAAATGAGATGTTTAAAGTGATTTTCATGCTTCCAGGGGCCTTAAACACAAGATTTGAGGAATGGGTAAAAGTGAATAAAAATGGCCAATTTACTCACTCTGCGGCCTTAAAAAGTGTTTCTCCTCCACGGGAAGTGAATAAAATACCATTTGGAGGCCTTTACTGTTCAATCAAAAACGACTGTTTTTTGGAGAAAGAGATAACCACACCCCCTTACGACATGCTTCAGAAACTAAAAAAATGGTCCGTTTTCAAATGTTGCCTCTTTGAACTACAATTCACATTTGTACGTGGATAATCACTTTTAGAGATAAAATTAGATGTTTAAAGTGATTTTCAAGCTTCCAGGGGCCCTAAACACAAGATTTGAGGAATGGGTAAACGTGAATGAAAATGGCCAATTTACTCACTCTGCGGCCTTAAAAAGTGTTTCTCCTCCACGGGAAGTGAATAAAATAACATTTGGAGGCCTTTATTGTTCAATCAAAAACGCCTGTTTTTTGGTGAAAGAGATAACCACACCCCCTTACGACATGCTTCAGAAACTAAACAAAAGGTCCGTTTTCAAATGTTGCCTCTTTGAACTACAATCCACATTTGTACGTGGAAAATCACTTTTAAAGATAAAATGAGATGTTTAAAGTGATTTTCATGCTTCCAGGGGCCTTAAACACAAGATTTGAGGAATGGGTAGAAGTGAATGAAAATGGCCAATTTACTCATTCTGAGGCCTTAAAAAGTGTTTCTCCTCCACGGGAAGTGAATTAAATAACATTTGTAGGCCTTTATTGTTCAAGCGAAAACGCCCGATTTTTGACGAAAGAGATAACCACCCCCTTACGACATGCTTCAGAAACTAAAAAAATGGTCCGTTTTCAAATGTTGCCTCTTTGAACTACAATTCACATTTGTACGTGGAAAATCACTTTTAAAGATAAAATGAGATGTTTAAAGTGATTTTCATGCTTTCAGGGGCCTTAAACACAAGATTTGAGGAATGGGTAGAAGTGAATGAAAATGGCCAATTTACTCATTCTGAGGCCTTAAAAAGTGTTTCTCCTCCACGGGAAGTGAATTAAGTAACATTTGGAGGCCTTTATTGTTCAAGCGAAAACGCCCGATTTTTGACGAAAGAGATAACCACCCCCCCTTACGACAAGCTTCAGAAACTAAAAAAATGGTCCGTTTTCAAATGTTGCCTCTTTGAACTACAATATACATTTGTACGTGGAAAATCACTTTTAAAGATAAAAGGAGATGTTTAAAGTGATTTTCATGCTTCCAGGGGCCTTAAACACAAGATTTGATGAATGGGTAGAAGTGAATGAAAATGGCCAATTTACTTATTCTGAGGCCTTAAAAAGTGTTTCTCCTCCACGGGAAGTGAATAAAATACCATTTGGAGGCCTTTATTGTTCAATCAAAAACGACTGTTTTTTGGAGAAAGAGATAACCACCCCCCCTTACGAAATGCTTCAGAAACGAAAAAAATGGTCCATTTTCAAATGTTGCGTCTTTGAACGACAATTCACATTTGTACGTGGATATTCACTTTTAGAGATAAAATTAGATGTTTAAAGTGATTTTCAAGCTTCCAGGGGCCCTAAACACAAGATTTGAGAAATGGGTAGAAGTGAATGAAAATGGCCAATTTACTCATTCTGAGGCCTTAAAAAGTGTTTCTCCTCCACGGGAAGTGAATTAAGTAACATTTGGAGGCCTTTATTGTTCAAGCGAAAACGCCCGATTTTTGACGAAAGAGATAACCACCCCCCCTTACGACATGCTTCAGAAACTAAAAAAATGGTCCGTTTTCAAATGTTGCCTCTTTGAACTACAATTCACATTTGTACGTGGAAAATCACTTTTAAAGATAAAATGAGATGTTTAAAGTGATTTTCATGCTTCCAGGGGCCTTAAACACAAGATTTGAGGAATGGGTAGAAGTGAATGAAAATGGCCAATTTACTCATTCTGAGGCCTTAAAAAGTGTTTCTCCTCCACGGAAAGTGAATTAAATAACATTTGTAGGCCTTTATTGTTCAAGCGAAAACGCCCGATTTTTGACGAAAGAGATAACCACCCCCCCTTACGACATGCTTCAGAAACTAAAAAAATGGTCCGTTTTCAAATGTTGCCTCTTTGAACTACAATTCACATTTGTACGTGGAAAATCACTTTTAAAGATAAAATGAGATGTTTAAAGTGATTTTCATGCTTCCAGGGGCCTTAAACACAAGATTTGAGGAATGGGTAGAAGTGAATGAAAATGGCCAATTTACTCATTCTGAGGCCTTAAAAAGTGTTTCTCCTCCACGGGAAGTGAATTAAATAACATTTGTAGGCTTTTATTGTTCAAGCGAAAACGCCCGATTTTTGACGAAAGAGATAACCACCCCCCCTTACGACATGCTTCAGAAACTAAAAAAATGGTCCGTTTTCAAATGTTGCCTCTTTGAACTACAATTCACATTTGTACGTGGAAAATCACTTTTAAAGATAAAATGAGATGTTTAAAGTGATTTTCATGCTTCCAGGGGCCTTAAACACAAGATTTGAGGAATGGGTAGTAGTGAATGAAAATGGCCAATTTACTCATTCTGAGGCCTTAAAAAGTGTTTCTCCTCCACGGGAAGTGAATTAAGTAACATTTGGAGGCCTTCATTGTTCAAGCGAAAACGTCTGATTTTTGATGAAAGAGATAACCACCCCCCCTTACGACATGCTTCTGAAACTAAAAAAATGGTTCATTTTCAAATGTTGCGTCTTTGAACTACAATTAACATTGTACTTGGATAATCATTTTTGAGATAAAATGAGATGTTTAAAGTGATTTTCAAGCTTCCAGGGGACCTAAACACAAGATTTGAGAAATGGGTAAACGTGAATGAAAATGGCCAATTTATTCACTCTGAGGCCTTAAAAAGTTTTTCTTCACCCAAGAAAGTGAATTAAACGACATTTGTAGGCCTTTATTGTTCAATCAAAAACGCCCGATTTTTGATGAAAGAGATAACCACCCCCCCTTACGACATGCTTCAGAAACTAAAAAAATGGTCAATTTTCAAATGTTGCCTCTTTGAACTACAATTCACATTTGTACGTGGAAAATCACTTTTAAAGATAAAATGAGATGTTTAAAGTGATTTTCATGCTTCCAGGGGCCTTAAACACAAGATTTGAGGAATGGGTAGAAGTGAATGAAAATGGCCAATTTACTCATTCTGAGGCCTTAAAAAGTGTTTCTCCTCCACGGGAAGTGAATTAAGTAATTTTTGGAGGCCTTTATTGTTCAAGCGAAAACGCCCGATTTTTGACGAAAGAGATAACCACCCCCCCTTACGACATGCTTCAGAAACTAAAAAAATGGTCCGTTTTCAAATGTTGCCTCTTTGAACTACAATTCACATTTGTACGTGGAAAATCACTTTTAAAGATAAAATGAGATGTTTAAAGTGATTTTCATGCTTCCAGGGGCCTTAAACACAAGATTTGAGGAATGGGTAGAAGTGAATGAAAATGGCCAATTTACTCATTCTGAGGCCTTAAAAAGTTTTTCTCCACCCAAGAAAGTGAATTAAATAACATTTGTAGGCCTTTATTGTTCAATCAAAAACGCCCGATTTTTGATGAAAGAGATAACCACCCCCCCTTACGACATGCTTCAGAAACTAAAAAAATGGTCCGTTTTCAAATGTTGCCTCTTTGAACTACAATATACATTTGTACGTAGAAAATCACTTTTAAAGATAAAATGAGATGTTTAAAGTGATTTTCATGCTTCCAGGGGCCTTAAACACAAGATTTGAGGAATGGGTAGAAGTGAATGAAAATGGCCAATTTACTCATTCTGAGGCCTTAAAAAGTGTTTCTCCTCCACGGGAAGTGAATAAAATACCATTTGGAGGCCTTTATTGTTCAATCAAAAACGACTCTTTTTTGGAGAAAGAGATAACCACCCCCCCTTACGACATGCTTCAGAAACGGAAAAAATGGTCCATTTTCAAACGTTGCGTCTTTGAACGACAATTCACATTTGTACGTGGATAATCACTTTTAGAGATAAAATTAGATGTTTAAAGTGATTTTCAAGCTTCCAGGGTCCCTAAACACAAGATTTGAGAAATGGGTAAATGTGAATGAAAATGGCCAATTTATTCACTCTGAGGCCTTAAAAAGTTTTTCTCCACCCAAGAAAGTGAATTAAATAACATTTGTAGGCCTTTATTGTTCAATCAAAAACGCCCGATTTTTGATGAAAGAGATAACCACCCCCCCTTACGACATGCTTCAGAAACTAAAAAAATGGTCCGTTTTCAAATGTTGCCTCTTTGAACTACAACTCACATTTGTACGTGGAAAATCACTTTTAAAGATAAAATGACATGTTTAAAGTGATTTTCATGCTTCCAGGGGCCTTAAACACAAGATTTGAGGAATCTGTAGAAGTGAATGAAAATGGCCAATTTACTCATTCTGAGGCCTTAAAAAGTGTTTCTCCTCCACGGGAAGTGAATTAAGTAACATTTGGAGGCCTTCATTGTTCAAGCGAAAATGCCCAATTTTTGACGAAAGAGATAACCACCCCCCTTACGACATGCTTCAGAAACTAAAAAAATGGTCCGTTTTCAAATGTTGCCTCTTTGAACTACAATTCACATTTGTACGTGGAAAATCGTATTTTAAAGATAAAATGAGATGTTTAAAGTGATTTTCATGCTTCCAGGGGCCTTAAACACAAGATTTGAGGAATGGGTAAAAGTGAATAAAAATGGCCAATTTACTCACTCTGCGGCCTTAAAAAGTGTTTCTCCTCCACGGGAAGTGAATAAAATACCATTTGGAGGCCTTTACTGTTCAATCAAAAACGACTGTTTTTTGGAGAAAGAGATAACCACACCCCCTTACGACATGCTTCAGAAACTAAAAAAATGGTCCGTTTTCAAATGTTGCCTCTTTGAACTACAATTCACATTTGTACGTGGATAATCACTTTTAGAGATAAAATTAGATGTTTAAAGTGATTTTCAAGCTTCCAGGGGCCCTAAACACAAGATTTGAGGAATGGGTAAACGTGAATGAAAATGGCCAATTTACACACTCTGCGGCCTTAAAAAGTGTTTCTCCTCCACGGGAAGTGAATAAAATAACATTTGGAGGCCTTTATTGTTCAATCAAAAACGCCTGTTTTTTGGTGAAAGAGATAACCACACCCCCTTACGACATGCTTCAGAAACTAAACAAAATGTCCGTTTTCAAATGTTGCCTCTTTGAACTAAAATCCACATTTGTACGTGGAAAATCACTTTTAAAGATAAAATGAGATGTTTAAAGTGATTTTCATGCTTCCAGGGGCCTTAAACACAAGATTTGAGGAATGGGTAGAAGTGAATGAAAATGGCCAATTTACTCATTCTGAGGCCTTAAAAAGTGTTTCTCCTCCACGGGAAGTGAATTAAATAACATTTGTAGGCCTTTATTGTTCAAGCGAAAACGCCCGATTTTTGACGAAAGAGATAACCACCCCCCCTTACGACATGCTTCAGAAACTAAAAAAATGGTCCGTTTTCAAATGTTGCCTCTTTGAACTACAATTCACATTTGTACGTGGAAAATCACTTTTAAAGATAAAATGAGATGTTTAAAGTGATTTTCATGCTTTCAGGGGCCTTAAACACAAGATTTGAGGAATGGGTAGAAGTGAATGAAAATGGCCAATTTACTCATTCTGAGGCCTTAAAAAGTGTTTCTCCTCCACGGGAAGTGAATTAAGTAATTTTTGGAGGCCTTTATTGTTCAAGCGAAAACGCCCGATTTTTGACGAAAGAGATAACCACCCCCCCTTACGACATGCTTCAGAAACTAAAAAAATGGTCCGTTTTCAAATGTTGCCTCTTTGAACTACAATTCACATTTGTACGTGGAAAATCACTTTTAAAGATAAAATGAGATGTTTAAAGTGATTTTCATGCTTCCAGGGGCCTTAAACACAAGATTTGAGGAATGGGTAGAAGTGAATGAAAATGGCCAATTTACTCATTCTGAGGCCTTAAAAAGTTTTTCTCCACCCAAGAAAGTGAATTAAATAACATTTGTAGGCCTTTATTGTTCAATCAAAAACGCCCGATTTTTGATGAAAGAGATAACCAC
The DNA here is from genome assembly GCF_964204655.1 of Triturus cristatus. Taxonomy (NCBI): domain Eukaryota; kingdom Metazoa; phylum Chordata; class Amphibia; order Caudata; family Salamandridae; genus Triturus; species Triturus cristatus. The sequence continues at coordinate 941,718,878 of NC_140591.1, read as the reverse complement.
CCCCCCTTACGACATGCTTCAGAAACTAAAAAAATGGTCCGTTTTCAAATGTTGCCTCTTTGAACTACAATTCACATTTGTACGTAGAAAATCACTTTTAAAGATAAAATGAGATGTTTAAAGTGATTTTCATGCTTCCAGGGGCCTTAAACACAAGATTTGAGGAATGGGTAGAAGTGAATGAAAATGGCCAATTTACTCATTCTGAGGCCTTAAAAAGTGTTTCTCCTCCACGGGAAGTGAATTAAGTAATATTTGGAGGCCTTTATTGTTCAAGCGAAAACGCCCGATTTTTGACGAAAGAGATAACCACCCCCCCTTACGACATGCTTCAGAAACTAAAAAAATGGTCCGTTTTCAAATGTTGCCTCTTTGAACTACAATATACATTTGTACGTGGAAAATCACTTTTAAAGATAAAAGGAGATGTTTAAAGTGATTTTCATGCTTCCAGGGGCCTTAAACACAAGATTTGAGGAATGGGTAGAAGTGAATGAAAATGGCCAATTTACTCATTCTGAGGCCTTAAAAAGTGTTTCTCCTCCACGGGAAGTGAATAAAATACCATTTGGAGGCCTTTATTGTTCAATCAAAAACGACTCTTTTTTGGAGAAAGAGATAACCACCCCCCCTTACGACATGCTTCAGAAACGAAAAAAATGGTCCATTTTCAAACGTTGCGTCTTTGAACGACAATTCACATTTGTACGTGGATAATCACTTTTAGAGATAAAATTAGATGTTTAAAGTGATTTTCAAGCTTCCAGGGTCCCTAAACACAAGATTTGAGAAATGGGTAAATGTGAATGAAAATGGCCAATTTATTCACTCTGAGGCCTTAAAAAGTTTTTCTCCACCCAAGAAAGTGAATTAAATAACATTTGTAGGCCTTTATTGTTCAATCAAAAACGCCCGATTTTTGATGAAAGAGATAACCACCCCCCCTTACGACATGCTTCAGAAACTAAAAAAATGGTCCGTTTTCAAATGTTGCCTCTTTGAACTACAACTCACATTTGTACGTGGAAAATCACTTTTAAAGATAAAATGAGATGTTTAAAGTGATTTTCATGCTTCCAGGGGCCTTAAACACAAGATTTGAGGAATCTGTAGAAGTGAATGAAAATGGCCAATTTACTCATTCTGAGGCCTTAAAAAGTGTTTCTCCTCCACGGGAAGTGAATTAAGTAACATTTGGAGGCCTTCATTGTTCAAGCGAAAATGCCCAATTTTTGACGAAAGAGATAACCACCCCCCTTACGACATGCTTCAGAAACTAAAAAAATGGTCCGTTTTCAAATGTTGCCTCTTTGAACTACAATTCACATTTGTACGTGGAAAATCGTATTTTAAAGATAAAATGAGATGTTTAAAGTGATTTTCATGCTTCCAGGGGCCTTAAACACAAGATTTGAGGAATGGGTAAAAGTGAATAAAAATGGCCAATTTACTCACTCTGCGGCCTTAAAAAGTGTTTCTCCTCCACGGGAAGTGAATAAAATACCATTTGGAGGCCTTTACTGTTCAATCAAAAACGACTGTTTTTTGGAGAAAGAGATAACCACACCCCCTTACGACATGCTTCAGAAACTAAAAAAATGGTCCGTTTTCAAATGTTGCCTCTTTGAACTACAATTCACATTTGTACGTGGATAATCACTTTTAGAGATAAAATTAGATGTTTAAAGTGATTTTCAAGCTTCCAGGGGCCCTAAACACAAGATTTGAAGAATGGGTAAACGTGAATGAAAATGGCCAATTTACACACTCTGCGGCCTTAAAAAGTGTTTCTCCTCCACGGGAAGTGAATAAAATAACATTTGGAGGCCTTTATTGTTCAATCAAAAACGCCTGTTTTTTGGTGAAAGAGATAACCACACCCCCTTACGACATGCTTCAGAAACTAAACAAAATGTCCGTTTTCAAATGTTGCCTCTTTGAACTAAAATCCACATTTGTACGTGGAAAATCACTTTTAAAGATAAAATGAGATGTTTAAAGTGATTTTCATGCTTCCAGGGGCCTTAAACACAAGATTTGAGGAATGGGTAGAAGTGAATGAAAATGGCCAATTTACTCATTCTGAGGCCTTAAAAAGTGTTTCTCCTCCACGGGAAGTGAATTAAATAACATTTGTAGGCCTTTATTGTTCAAGCGAAAACGCCCGATTTTTGACGAAAGAGATAACCACCCCCCCTTACGACATGCTTCAGAAACTAAAAAAATGGTCCGTTTTCAAATGTTGCCTCTTTGAACTACAATTCACATTTGTACGTGGAAAATCACTTTTAAAGATAAAATGAGATGTTTAAAGTGATTTTCATGCTTTCAGGGGCCTTAAACACAAGATTTGAGGAATGGGTAGAAGTGAATGAAAATGGCCAATTTACTCATTCTGAGGCCTTAAAAAGTGTTTCTCCTCCACGGGAAGTGAATTAAGTAATTTTTGGAGGCCTTTATTGTTCAAGCGAAAACGCCCGATTTTTGACGAAAGAGATAACCACCCCCCCTTACGACATGCTTCAGAAACTAAAAAAATGGTCCGTTTTCAAATGTTGCCTCTTTGAACTACAATTCACATTTGTACGTGGAAAATCACTTTTAAAGATAAAATGAGATGTTTAAAGTGATTTTCATGCTTCCAGGGGCCTTAAACACAAGATTTGAGGAATGGGTAGAAGTGAATGAAAATGGCCAATTTACTCATTCTGAGGCCTTAAAAAGTTTTTCTCCACCCAAGAAAGTGAATTAAATAACATTTGTAGGCCTTTATTGTTCAATCAAAAACGCCCGATTTTTGATGAAAGAGATAACCACCCCCCCTTACGACATGCTTCAGAAACAAAAAAAATGGTCCGTTTTCAAATGTTGCCTCTTTGAACTACAATTCACATTTGTACGTAGAAAATCACTTTTAAAGATAAAATGAGATGTTTAAAGTGATTTTCATGCTTCCAGGGGCCTTAAACACAAGATTTGAGGAATGGGTAGAAGTGAATGAAAATGGCCAATTTACTCATTCTGAGGCCTTAAAAAGTGTTTCTCCTCCACGGGAAGTGAATTAAGTAATATTTGGAGGCCTTTATTGTTCAAGCGAAAACGCCCGATTTTTGACGAAAGAGATAACCACCCCCCCTTACGACATGCTTCAGAAACTAAAAAAATGGTCCGTTTTCAAATGTTGCCTCTTTGAACTACAATATACATTTGTACGTGGAAAATCACTTTTAAAGATAAAAGGAGATGTTTAAAGTGATTTTCATGCTTCCAGGGGCCTTAAACACAAGATTTGAGGAATGGGTAGAAGTGAATGAAAATGGCCAATTTACTCATTCTGAGGCCTTAAAAAGTGTTTCTCCTCCACGGGAAGTGAATAAAATACCATTTGGAGGCCTTTATTGTTCAATCAAAAACGACTCTTTTTTGGAGAAAGAGATAACCACCCCCCCTTACGACATGCTTCAGAAACGAAAAAAATGGTCCATTTTCAAACGTTGCGTCTTTGAACGACAATTCACATTTGTACGTGGATAATCACTTTTAGAGATAAAATTAGATGTTTAAAGTGATTTTCAAGCTTCCAGGGTCCCTAAACACAAGATTTGAGAAATGGGTAAATGTGAATGAAAATGGCCAATTTATTCACTCTGAGGCCTTAAAAAGTTTTTCTCCACCCAAGAAAGTGAATTAAATAACATTTGTAGGCCTTTATTGTTCAATCAAAAACGCCCGATTTTTGATGAAAGAGATAACCACCCCCCCTTACGACATGCTTCAGAAACTAAAAAAATGGTCCGTTTTCAAATGTTGCCTCTTTGAACTACAACTCACATTTGTACGTGGAAAATCACTTTTAAAGATAAAATGAGATGTTTAAAGTGATTTTCATGCTTCCAGGGGCCTTAAACACAAGATTTGAGGAATGGGTAGAAGTGAATGAAAATGGCCAATTTACTCATTCTGAGGCCTTAAAAAGTTTTTCTCCACCCAAGAAAGTGAATTAAATAACATTTGTAGGCCTTTATTGTTCAATCAAAAACGCCCGATTTTTGATGAAAGAGATAACCACCCCCCCTTACGACATGCTTCAGAAACAAAAAAAATGGTCCGTTTTCAAATGTTGCCTCTTTGAACTACAATTCACATTTGTACGTAGAAAATCACTTTTAAAGATAAAATGAGATGTTTAAAGTGATTTTCATGCTTCCAGGGGCCTTAAACACAAGATTTGAGGAATGGGTAGAAGTGAATGAAAATGGCCAATTTACTCATTCTGAGGCCTTAAAAAGTGTTTCTCCTCCACGGGAAGTGAATTAAGTAATATTTGGAGGCCTTTATTGTTCAAGCGAAAACGCCCGATTTTTGACGAAAGAGATAACCACCCCCCCCTTACGACATGCTTCAGAAACTAAAAAAATGGTCCGTTTTCAAATGTTGCCTCTTTGAACTACAATATACATTTGTACGTGGAAAATCACTTTTAAAGATAAAAGGAGATGTTTAAAGTGATTTTCATGCTTCCAGGGGCCTTAAACACAAGATTTGAGGAATGGGCAGAAGTGAATGAAAATGGCCAATTTACTCATTCTGAGGCCTTAAAAAGTGTTTCTCCTCCACGGGAAGTGAATAAAATACCATTTGGAGGCCTTTATTGTTCAATCAAAAACGACTCTTTTTTGGAGAAAGAGATAACCACCCCCCCTTACGACATGCTTCAGAAACGAAAAAAATGGTCCATTTTCAAACGTTGCGTCTTTGAACGACAATTCACATTTGTACGTGGATAATCACTTTTAGAGATAAAATTAGATGTTTAAAGTGATTTTCAAGCTTCCAGGGTCCCTAAACACAAGATTTGAGAAATGGGTAAATGTGAATGAAAATGGCCAATTTATTCACTCTGAGGCCTTAAAAAGTTTTTCTCCACCCAAGAAAGTGAATTAAATAACATTTGTAGGCCTTTATTGTTCAATCAAAAACGCCCGATTTTTGATGAAAGAGATAACCACCCCCCCTTACGACATGCTTCAGAAACTAAAAAAATGGTCCGTTTTCAAATGTTGCCTCTTTGAACTACAACTCACATTTGTACGTGGAAAATCACTTTTAAAGATAAAATGAGATGTTTAAAGTGATTTTCATGCTTCCAGGGGCCTTAAACACAAGATTTGAGGAATCTGTAGAAGTGAATGAAAATGGCCAATTTACTCATTCTGAGGCCTTAAAAAGTGTTTCTCCTCCACGGGAAGTGAATTAAGTAACATTTGGAGGCCTTCATTGTTCAAGCGAAAATGCCCAATTTTTGACGAAAGAGATAACCACCCCCCTTACGACATGCTTCAGAAACTAAAAAAATGGTCCGTTTTCAAATGTTGCCTCTTTGAACTACAATTCACATTTGTACGTGGAAAATCGTATTTTAAAGATAAAATGAGATGTTTGAAGTGATTTTCATGCTTCCAGGGGCCTTAAACACAAGATTTGAGGAATGGGTAAAAGTGAATAAAAATGGCCAATTTACTCACTCTGCGGCCTTAAAAAGTGTTTCTCCTCCACGGGAAGTGAATAAAATACCATTTGGAGGCCTTTACTGTTCAATCAAAAACGACTGTTTTTTGGAGAAAGAGATAACCACACCCCCTTACGACATGCTTCAGAAACTAAAAAAATGGTCCGTTTTCAAATGTTGCCTCTTTGAACTACAATTCACATTTGTACGTGGATAATCACTTTTAGAGATAAAATTAGATGTTTAAAGTGATTTTCAAGCTTCCAGGGGCCCTAAACACAAGATTTGAGGAATGGGTAAACGTGAATGAAAATGGCCAATTTACACACTCTGCGGCCTTAAAAAGTGTTTCTCCTCCACGGGAAGTGAATAAAATAACATTTGGAGGCCTTTATTGTTCAATCAAAAACGCCTGTTTTTTGGTGAAAGAGATAACCACACCCCCTTACGACATGCTTCAGAAACTAAACAAAAGGTCTGTTTTCAAATGTTGCCTCTTTGAACTAAAATCCACATTTGTACGTGGAAAATCACTTTTAAAGATAAAATGAGATGTTTAAAGTGATTTTCATGCTTCCAGGGGCCTTAAACACAAGATTTGAGGAATGGGTAGAAGTGAATGAAAATGGCCAATTTACTCATTCTGAGGCCTTAAAAAGTGTTTCTCCTCCACGGGAAGTGAATTAAATAACATTTGTAGGCCTTTATTGTTCAAGCGAAAACGCCCGATTTTTGACGAAAGAGATAACCACCCCCCCTTACGACATGCTTCAGAAACTAAAAAAATGGTCCGTTTTCAAATGTTGCCTCTTTGAACTACAATTCACATTTGTACGTGGAAAATCACTTTTAAAGATAAAATGAGATGTTTAAAGTGATTTTCATGCTTTCAGGGGCCTTAAACACAAGATTTGAGGAATGGGTAGAAGTGAATGAAAATGGCCAATTTACTCATTCTGAGGCCTTAAAAAGTGTTTCTCCTCCACGGGAAGTGAATTAAGTAACATTTGGAGGCCTTTATTGTTCAAGCGAAAACGCCCGATTTTTGACGAAAGTTGGTCCGTTTTCAAATGTTGCCTCTTTGAACTACAATATACATTTGTACGTGGAAAATCACTTTTAAAGATAAAAGTAGATGTTTAAAGTGATTTTCATGCTTCCAGGGGCCTTAAACACAAGATTTGAGGAATGGGTAGAAGTGAATGAAAATGGCCAATTTACTTATTCTGAGGCCTTAAAAAGTGTTTCTCCTCCACGGGAAGTGAATAAAATACCATTTGGAGGCCTTTATTGTTCAATCAAAAACGACTGTTTTTTGGAGAAAGAGATAACCACCCCCCCTTACGAAATGCTTCAGAAACGAAAAAAATGGTCCATTTTCAAATGTTGCGTCTTTGAACGACAATTCACATTTGTACGTGGATAATCATTTTTAGAGATAAAATTAGATGTTTAAAGTGATTTTCAAGCTTCCAGGGGCCCTAAACACAAGATTTGAGAAATGGGTAGAAGTGAATGAAAATGGCCAATTTACTCATTCTGAGGCCTTAAAAAGTGTTTCTCCTCCACGGGAAGTGAATTAAGTAACATTTGGAGGCCTTTATTGTTCAAGCGAAAACGCCCGATTTTTGACGAAAGAGATAACCACCCCCCCTTACGACATGCTTCAGAAACTAAAAAAATGGTCCGTTTTCAAATGTTGCCTCTTTGAACTACAATTCACATTTGTACGTGGAAAATCACTTTTAAAGATAAAATGAGATGTTTAAAGTGATTTTCATGCTTCCAGGGGCCTTAAACACAAGATTTGAGGAATGGGTAAAAGTGAATGAAAATGGCCAATTTACTCACTCTGCGGCCTTAAAAAGTGTTTCTCCTCCACGGGAAGTGAATTAAATAACATTTGTAGGCCTTTATTTTTCAAGCGAAAACGCCCGATTTTTGACGAAAGAGATAACCACCCCCCTTACGACATGCTTCAGAAACTAAAAAAATGGTCCGTTTTCAAATGTTGCCTCTTTGAACTACAATTCACATTTGTACATGGAAAATCACTTTTAAAGATAAAATGAGATGTTTAAAGTGATTTTCATGCTTCCAGGGGCCTTAAACACAAGATTTGAGGAATGGGTAGAAGTGAATGAAAATGGCCAATTTACTCATTCTGAGGCCTTAAAAAGTGTTTCTCCTCCACGGGAAGTGAATTAAGTAACATTTGGAGGCCTTCATTGTTCAAGCGAAAACGCCCGATTTTTGACAAAAGAGATAACCACCCCCCCTTACGACATGCTTCAGAAACTAAAAAAATGGTCCGTTTTCAAATGTTGCCTCTTTGAACTACAATTCACATTTGTACGTGGAAAATCGTATTTTAAAGATAAAATGAGATGTTTAAAGTGATTTTCATGCTTCCAGGGGCCTTAAACACAAGATTTGAGGAATGGGTAAAAGTGAATGAAAATGGCCAATTTACTCACTCTGCGGCCTTAAAAAGTGTTTCTCCTCCACGGGAAGTGAATAAAATACCATTTGGAGGCCTTTATTGTTCAATCAAAAACGACTGTTTTTTGGAGAAAGAGATAACCACCCCCCCTTACGAAATGCTTCAGAAACGAAAAAAATGGTCCATTTTCAAATGTTGCATCTTTGAACGACAATTCACATTTGTACGTGGATAATCACTTTTAGAGATAAAATTAGATGTTTAAAGTGATTTTCAAGCTTCCAGGGGCCCTAAACACAAGATTTGAGAAATGGGTAGAAGTGAATGAAAATGGCCAATTTACTCATTCTGAGGCCTTAAAAAGTATTTCTCCTCCACGGGAAGTGAATTAAGTAACATTTGGAGGCCTTTATTGTTCAAGCGAAAACGCCCGATTTTTGACGAAAGAGATAACCACCCCCCCTTACGACATGCTTCAGAAACTAAAAAAATGGTCCGTTTTCAAATGTTGCCTCTTTGAACTACAATTCACATTTGTACGTGGAAAATCACTTTTAAAGATAAAATGAGATGTTTAAAGTGATTTTCATGCTTCCAGGGGCCTTAAACACAAGATTTGAGGAATGGGTAAAAGTGAATGAAAATGGCCAATTTACTCACTCTGCGGCCTTAAAAAGTGTTTCTCCTCCACGGGAAGTGAATAAAATACCATTTGGAGGCCTTTATTGTTCAATCAAAAACGACTGTTTTTTGGAGAAAGAGATAACCACCCCCCCTTACGACATGCTTCAGAAACTAAAAAAATGGTCCGTTTTCAAATGTTGCCTCTTTGAACTACAATTCACATTTGTACGTGGAAAATCACTTTTAAAGATAAAATGAGATGTTTAAAGTGATTTTCATGCTTCCAGGGGCCTTAAACACAAGATTTGAGGAATGGGTAGAAGTGAATGAAAATGGCCAATTTACTCATTCTGAGGCCTTAAAAAGTGTTTCTCCTCCACGGGAAGTGAATTAAATAACATTTGTAGGCCTTTATTGTTCAAGCGAAAACGCCCGATTTTTGACGAATGAGATAACCACCCCCCCTTACGACATGCTTCAGAAACTAAAAAAATGGTCCGTTTTCAAATGTTGCCTCTTTGAACTACAATTCACATTTGTACGTGGAAAATCATATTTTAAAGATAAAATGAGATGTTTAAAGTGATTTTCATGCTTCCAGGGGCCTTAAACACAAGATTTGAGGAATGGGTAAAAGTGAATGAAAATGGCCAATTTACTCACTCTGCGGCCTTAAAAAGTGTTTCTCCTCCACGGGAAGTGAATAAAATACCATTTGGAGGCCTTTATTGTTCAATCAAAAACGACTGTTTTTTGGAGAAAGAGATAACCACCCCCCCTTACGAAATGCTTCAGAAACGAAAAAAATGGTCCATTTTCAAATGTTGCGTCTTTGAACGACAATTCACATTTGTACGTGGATAATCACTTTTAGAGATAAAATTAGATGTTTAAAGTGATTTTTAAGCTTCCAGGGGCCCTAAACACAAGATTTGAGAAATGGGTAGAAGTGAATGAAAATGGCCAATTTACTCATTCTGAGGCCTTAAAAAGTATTTCTCCTCCACGGGAAGTGAATTAAGTAACATTTGGAGGCCTTTATTGTTCAAGCGAAAACGCCCGATTTTTGACGAAAGAGATAACCACCCCCCCTTACGACATGCTTCAGAAACTAAAAAAAATGGTCCGTTTTCAAATGTTGCCTCTTTGAACTACAATTCACATTAGTACGTGGAAAATCACTTTTAAACATAAAATGAGATGTTTAAAGTGATTTTCATGCTTCCAGGGGCCTTAAACACAAGATTTGAGGAATGGGTAGAAGTGAATGAAAATGGCCAATTTACTCATTCTGAGGCCTTAAAAAGTGTTTCTCCTCCACGGAAAGTGAATTAAATAACATTTGTAGGCCTTTATTGTTCAAGCGAAAACGCCCGATTTTTGACGAAAGAGATAACCACCCCCCCTTACGACATGCTTCAGAAACTAAAAAAATGGTCCGTTTTCAAATGTTGCCTCTTTGAACTACAATTCATATTTGTACGTGGAAAATCACTTTTAAAGATAAAATGAGATGTTTAAAGTGATTTTCATGCTTCCAGGGGCCTTAAACACAAGATTTGAGGAATGGGTAAAAGTGAATGAAAATGGCCAATTTACTCACTCTGCGGCCTTAAAAAGTGTTTCTCCTCCACGGGAAGTGAATAAAATACCATTTGGAGGCCTTTATTGTTCAATCAAAAACGACTGTTTTTTGGAGAAAGAGATAACCACCCCCCCTTACGACATGCTTCAGAAACTAAAAAAATGGTCCGTTTTCAAATGTTGCCTCTTTGAACTACAATTCACATTTGTACGTGGAAAATCACTTTTAAAGATAAAATGAGATGTTTAAAGTGATTTCCATGCTTCCAGGGGCCTTAAACACAAGATTTGAGGAATGGGTAGAAGTGAATGAAAATGGCCAATTTACTCATTCTGAGGCCTTAAAAAGTGTTTCTCCTCCACGGGAAGTGAATTAAGTAACATTTGGAGGCCTTCATTGTTCAAGCGAAAACGCCCGATTTTTGACAAAAGAGATAACCACCCCCCCTTACGACATGCTTCAGAAACTAAAAAAATGGTCCGTTTTCAAATGTTGCCTCTTTGAACTACAATTCACATTTGTACGTGGAAAATCGTATTTTAAAGATAAAATGAGATGTTTAAAGTGATTTTCATGCTTCCAGGGGCCTTAAACACAAGATTTGAGGAATGGGTAAAAGTGAATGAAAATGGCCAATTTACTCACTCTGCGGCCTTAAAAAGTGTTTCTCCTCCACGGGAAGTGAATAAAATACCATTTGGAGGCCTTTATTGTTCAATCAAAAACGACTGTTTTTTGGAGAAAGAGATAACCACCCCCCCTTACGAAATGCTTCAGAAACGAAAAAAATGGTCCATTTTCAAATGTTGCGTCTTTGAACGACAATTCACATTTGTACGTGGATAATCACTTTTAGAGATAAAATTAGATGTTTAAAGTGATTTTCAAGCTTCCAGGGTCCCTAAACACAAGATTTGAGAAATGGGTAGAAGTGAATGAAAATGGCCAATTTACTCATTCTGAGGCCTTAAAAAGTATTTCTCCTCCACGGGAAGTGAATTAAGTAACATTTGGAGGCCTTTATTGTTCAAGCGAAAACGCCCGATTTTTGACGAAAGAGATAACCACCCCCCCTTACGACATGCTTCAGAAACTAAAAAAATGGTCCGTTTTCAAATGTTGCCTCTTTGAACTACAATTCACATTTGTACGTGGAAAATCACTTTTAAAGATAAAATGAGATGTTTAAAGTGATTTTCATGCTTCCAGGGGCCTTAAACACAAGATTTGAGGAATGGGTAAAAGTGAATGAAAATGGCCAATTTACTCACTCTGCGGCCTTAAAAAGTGTTTCTCCTCCACGGGAAGTGAATAAAATACCATTTGGAGGCCTTTATTGTTCAATCAAAAACGACTGTTTTTTGGAGCAAGAGATAACCACCCCCCCTTACGACATGCTTCAGAAACTAAAAAAATGGTCCGTTTTCAAATGTTGCCTCTTTGAACTACAATTCACATTTGTACGTGGAAAATCACTTTTAAAGATAAAATGAGATGTTTAAAGTGATTTTCATGCTTCCAGGGGCCTTAAACACAAGATTTGAGGAATGGGTAGAAGTGAATGAAAATGGCCAATTTACTCATTCTGAGGCCTTAAAAAGTGTTTCTCCTCCACGGGAAGTGAATTAAATAACATTTGTAGGCCTTTATTGTTCAAGCGAAAACGCCCGATTTTTGACGAAAGAGATAACCACCCCCCCTTACGACATGCTTCAGAAACTAAAAAAATGGTCCGTTTTCAAATGTTGCCTCTTTGAACTACAATTCACATTTGTACGTGGAAAATCATATTTTAAAGATAAAATGAGATGTTTAAAGTGATTTTCATGCTTCCAGGGGCCTTAAACACAAGATTTGAGGAATGGGTAAAAGTGAATGAAAATGGCCAATTTACTCACTCTGCGGCCTTAAAAAGTGTTTCTCCTCCACGGGAAGTGAATAAAATACCATTTGGAGGCCTTTATTGTTCAATCAAAAACGACTGTTTTTTGGAGAAAGAGATAACCACCCCCCCTTACGAAATGCTTCAGAAACGAAAAAAATGGTCCATTTTCAAATGTTGCGTCTTTGAACGACAATTCACATTTGTACGTGGATAATCACTTTTAGAGATAAAATTAGATGTTTAAAGTGATTTTTAAGCTTCCAGGGGCCCTAAACACAAGATTTGAGAAATGGGTAGAAGTGAATGAAAATGGCCAATTTACTCATTCTGAGGCCTTAAAAAGTATTTCTCCTCCACGGGAAGTGAATTAAGTAACATTTGGAGGCCTTTATTGTTCAAGCGAAAACGCCCGATTTTTGACGAAAGAGATAACCACCCCCCCTTACGACATGCTTCAGAAACTAAAAAAAATGGTCCGTTTTCAAATGTTGCCTCTTTGAACTACAATTCACATTAGTACGTGGAAAATCACTTTTAAACATAAAATGAGATGTTTAAAGTGATTTTCATGCTTCCAGGGGCCTTAAACACAAGATTTGAGGAATGGGTAGAAGTGAATGAAAATGGCCAATTTACTCATTCTGAGGCCTTAAAAAGTGTTTCTCCTCCACGGAAAGTGAATTAAATAACATTTGTAGGCCTTTATTGTTCAAGCGAAAACGCCCGATTTTTGACGAAAGAGATAACCACCCCCCCTTACGACATGCTTCAGAAACTAAAAAAATGGTCCGTTTTCAAATGTTGCCTCTTTGAACTACAATTCACATTTGTACGTGGAAAATCACTTTTAAAGATAAAATGAGATGTTTAAAGTGATTTTCATGCTTCCAGGGGCCTTAAACACAAGATTTGAGGAATGGGTAAAAGTGAATGAAAATGGCCAATTTACTCACTCTGCGGCCTTAAAAAGTGTTTCTCCTCCACGGGAAGTGAATAAAATACCATTTGGAGGCCTTTATTGTTCAATCAAAAACGACTGTTTTTTGGAGAAAGAGATAACCACCCCCCCTTACGACATGCTTCAGAAACTAAAAAAATGGTCCGTTTTCAAATGTTGCCTCTTTGAAGTACAATTCACATTTGTACGTGGAAAATCACTTTTAAAGATAAAATGAGATGTTTAAAGTGATTTTCATGCTTCCAGGGGCCTTAAACACAAGATTTGAGGAATTGGTAGAAGTGAATGAAAATGGACAATTTACTCATTCTGAGGCCTTAAAAAGTGTTTCTCCTCCACGGGAAGTGAATTAAATAACATTTGTAGGCCTTTATTGTTCAAGCGAAAACGCCCGATTTTTGACGAAAGAGATAACCACCCCCCATTACGACATGCTTCAGAAACTAAAAAAATGGTCCGTTTTCAAATGTTGCCTCTTTGAACTACAATTCACATTTGTACGTGGAAAATCACTTTTAAAGATAAAATGAGATGTTTAAAGTGATTTTCATGCTTCCAGGGGCCTTAAACACAAGATTTGAGGAATGGGTAAAAGTGAATGAAAATGGCCAATTTACTCACTCTGCGGCCTTAAAAAGTGTTTCTCCTCCACGGGAAGTAAATAAAATACCATTTGGAGGCCTTTATTGTTCAATCAAAAACGACTGTTTTTTGGAGAAAGAGATAACCACCCCCCCTTACGACATGCTTCAGAAACGAAAAAAAATGGTCCATTTTCAAATGTTGCGTCTTTGAACGACAATTCACATTTGTACGTGGATAATCACTTTTAGAGATAAAATTAGATGTTTAAAGTGATTTTCAAGCTTCCAGGGGCCCTAAACACAAGATTTGAGAAATGGGTAAAAATGAATGAAAATGGCCAATTTACTCATTCTGAGGCCTTAAAAGTGTTTCTCCTCCATGGGAAGTGAATTAAATACCATTTGGAGGCCGTTATTGTTCAAGCGAAAACGCCTGATTTTTGATGAAAGAGATAACCACCCCCCCTTACGACATGCTTCTGAAACTAAAAAAATGGTTCATTTTCAAATGTTGCGTCTTTGAACTACAATTAACATTGTACTTGGATAATCATTTTTGAGATAAAATGAGATGTTTAAAGTGATTTTCAAGCTTCCAGGGGACCTAAACACAAGATTTGAGAAATGGGTAAACGTGAATGAAAATGGCCAATTTATTCACTCTGAGGCCTTAAAAAGTTTTTCTCCACCCAAGAAAGTGAATTAAATAACATTTGTAGGCCTTTATTGTTCAATCAAAAACGCCCGATTTTTGATGAAAGAGATAACCACCCCCCCTTACGACATGCTTCAGAAACGAAAAAAATGGTCTGTTTCCAAATGTTGCCTCTTTGAACTACAATTCACATTTGTACGTGGATAATCACTTTTAGAGATAAAATTAGATGTTTAAAGTGATTTTCAAGCTTCCAGGGGCCCTAAACACAAGATTTGAGGAATGGGTAAACGTGAATGAAAATGGCCAATTTACTCACTCTGCGGCCTTAAAAAGTGTTTCTCCTCCACGGGAAGTGAATAAAATAACATTTGGAGGCCTTTATTGTTCAATCAAAAACGCCTGTTTTTTGGTGAAAGAGATATCCACACCCCCTTACGACATGCTTCAGAAACTAAAAAAATGGTCCGTTTTCAAATGTTGCCTCTTTGAACTACAATCCACATTTGTACGTGGAAAATCACTTTTAAAGATAAAATGAGATGTTTAAAGTGATTTTCATGCTTCCAGGGGCCTTAAACACAAGATTTGAGGAATGGGTAGAAGTGAATGAAAATGGCCAATTTACTCATTCTGAGGCCTTAAAAAGTGTTTCTCCTCCACGGGAAGTGAATTAAATAACATTTGTAGGCCTTTATTGTTCAAGCGAAAACGCCCGATTTTTGACGAAAGAGATAACCACCCCCCCTTACGACATGCTTCAGAAACTAAAAAAATGGTCCGTTTTCACATGTTGCCTCTTTGAACTACAATTCACATTTGTACGTGGAAAATCACTTTTAAAGATAAAATGAGATGTTTAAAGTGATTTTCATGCTTTCAGGGGCCTTAAACACAAGATTTGAGGAATGGGTAGAAGTGAATGAAAATGGCCAATTTACTCATTCTGAGGCCTTAAAAAGTGTTTCTCCTCCACGGGAAGTGAATTAAGTAACATTTGGAGGCCTTTATTGTTCAAGCGAAAACGCCCGATTTTTGACGAAAGAGATAACCACCCCCCCTTACGACATGCTTCAGAAACTAAAAAAATGGTCCAGGGAGGAGGAGCCTAGCGCGCATCCAAGATGGTCGCGTGAGCACAGGGCTCCCCGGACCCTTGCTGCTCCTCGGAATTTATCCTGAGAATATCCTGATGTGGTTTATGGAATCTGGCAGATGAAGACCGGCTGAGCACGTATCTCTTTTCAGAACTCGAATCGGACCTGGGAATCCTGAGTTGTCGTTGTTCGAACTTTTGGGACCCACCCGACGGAGGTGCCCGGGGCGAAGGTGAACCGTGGAGCCGTGTCGTAATTGAACAACAGCGGCTGCAGCGCGGTGCCAGTGGCCGCTCTTCCACTTTCGGTTTCACTTTCGGACTTCAGGGGGCTGGCCTGCGAACGCACTTGATGGGGCGGGGTGTTTCCTTGGCCTCTGCACGAGGCCTTGTCTCCACCTGCCACTAGTGTGCCCATCGCCTTGGGTCCCCCCGCACCGCTATATTGTGGTCCCTGGTGAGGCGCTGGTCTGCGGTGCCAGTGCCCCTACGACTCTTGAGCGGCGGTCCCCTTCGGTGTCCGTGACCACATGGGGGGCAAGGGGGGCCCCGAGGGGCGTAAGACTAAGGTCTCCCTCCGCGGGGGACCGGTCCAGGCCAACAACATGGACCGCTACACTCAGGGCAGAGGGTCCCCTGGAGCGACCGGCCCCCCCCCGGATGCCGCCGGCGGTGGCACGACCGTCTCTCCGGAGCTTTCCCTGCAGGACATCATGGGCGCCATTGATGGCATCAGGGAAACCATCGCCACGCAATACGAGGCCCTGGCCCGTAAAATCGACACGGTGGCAATCGATGTCACCTTAATCTGGGCAGATCTCTCCAAAACTAACGAGAGGGTTCAGGCTCTCGATGCGCGGACCTCCACCCTTGGTGCGGATGTGTCGGACCTGCAGGCCGCGCTTGGTGACATTAAGGCGGTCAACGATCAGATGGCTCGGCGGCTGGAGGACTTCGAGGGACGGGCCCGACGCAACAACATCCGTGTCATAGGCGTACCGGAGTCCTCCGACAACCGCCCGGTTGACCTCCTGGTCGAGGAACTCATCCTCCAACAGTTGGCCCCTGCAGGCCTAAGTAAATTCTTTGCCGTGGAGAGGGCCCATCGAGTTCCGGGCGGTCGGCCACGGCCGGGGGCCCCCCCGAGGCCTATCGTGGCCAAACTGTTCCACTATAGAGACCGAGATGCGATTCTGCAGGCCTCACGGGTCCACGGCCCGGTTCGTCATGAGAACTCATCCATTAACTTTTATCCGGACTTTACCCAACTCGTCCAGAAACAGCGGATGGGATTCCAGGGGGTGAAGCGTCGTCTCCGTGAACTGGGCCTAAAGTACTCTATGCTCTACCCTGCAAAACTCCGAGTGGAACATGAGGATCGGACTGCCTTTTTTGACTCTCCAGTGGCCGTGAGTGACTGGCTGGACTCGCTGCCGGACAGAGGTGGCCGTCCCGGGCCCTCTGCAGGCGCCGAAGGTGACGGGTCCCCTTTGGAGTGACTTTTGGTCCTTGATTTTGCCATTTTGCACTGTTCAGCTGGGTTTTACTTCTTTTGTTCATTTTGTCTCACTAGGACCTGTGTGGGGGGCGGGCGGGGACGGGTCCCTTTCCTCCTCCGGGGTCTTTTCGTAGAATGGGGTTAGTAGGGCGACAGGCACACTGCAAGTTGGGGGGGTTTTCTGGCCCGCAGGGGTGCAGGGTGGGGGGAGTTGGATTTGGGGGGGGTTGGGGGGAGGGAGGGGTTGTTTTGCTGTGTGTTTTTTGTTTGCAGGGCGAGGTACTGATTTTTGTCCAGATTCGGGAACTGTGCTACTGACTGGGGGGCCTTTGATCTATTGGAGGGGATGGGGGGGACGGGTTGAGGCTGGTGTCATGGAACGTCAATGGGTTGGGGGACCGTATCAAGCGGGGTGTAGTACTGCAGTATTTGCGTCGCCTGACTCCTGATGTGGTGTTTATCCAGGAGACGCATCTGGTTGGTAATGTTTGTCATGCAATGAACAGGGGGGGATACCGCCTCGTGGCCCATTCTGGTTTCACAACTGGTTCCAGGGGGGTGGGCATTCTCCTGCGATCCTCACTTCCGTTGGATATCACTAGGGTAATCTCGGATGACAGAGGGCGCTATGTGTGTCTGATTGGGAGGTGGGAGGGGCAGCCCCTTTCCCTGGTCTCAGTTTACGTCCCCCCGGGCCTCCAGAACTCCACCTTCGCGGACTTGGGTCGAATGCTGCTTGAACTTCCGGATAGTCTTTTGCTTATGGGCGGGGACTTTAATTCGGTGGTTTCGGGTGACCTGGATCGTCACCCACCCAGGGCCCTCCCCGCTGCCCAGGCATGGCTTGGTGGATTGCTGGAGACCTTCGGTCTGGTAGATAGTTGGAGATTAATGCATCCGACCCAATGTCAGTACACCTTTCACTCTGGGGCGCATGGGAGTCTTTCTAGGTTAGACTATTTCCTTATGCCCGCGGCACAGACTGGTCGGATACGAGAGGTTAGGCACCTGGCGCGGGGTATCTCCGATCATTCCCCGCTGTGGCTGCTCTTTGACACCGAGTCGCGGTCTGCAGGGCGGATCGCTCCCATCAACCCGTGGTACCTGCGAGACCCTACGACTCGCGACAGCCTGGTTAAGGTTATGGACCAATACTTCCTTGAAAACGAGGGGTCGGTGTCGTCCGCAATGTCCCTGTGGGAAGCCTTTAAAACCGTAATCCGCGGACACGCCCTCTCCCAGATAGTGGTGGCTAAGAAGCTCAAGAGTGAGGCAGTGGTGAAGCTGGAGACTGACATCTCGGGGCTGGAGTCGGCCTTGGAGACGGGTGTCACTCCGGACGGGCTCCATGCCCTCAGCCTGAAACAGTTTGAATACAGGTCTCTTGTCACTGACGCTGCCAAAACGATGTATAGGGAGCAGCAGGGTCGATTGTATGATGCCGGGGACAAGGCGGGAAAGTTGATAGCGTGGCTGGATAAGAAGGAGAGAGTGAATCGTGTGGTCCCGGAGCTGCGTGTCTCGGATGGAGTGTGTATGACTGAGCCTGGTGAGATTGTGGAATGTTTCGCTGACCACCTCCGGGCCGTGTACTCCCCGGTGACTGATAGGGATGAGGAAGACTCTTGCCTTCTGCTGAGGGATATTGCTTTGCCCTGCCTGTCCGTCGAAGACCGTGAGCAGCTGGACGCCCCCTTGTCTGTAGATGAAATTGCAACTGCGATTCGGTCCCTTCGTTCGGGCAAGGCGATGGGTCCCAACGGTCTGCCTATTGAATTATATAAGTTGCGCCCGGATAAACTCGCGCCCTTCCTCCGTCGTATGTTTCAGGAGTCCCTTGAGGCAGGCTCCCTTCCTGATGACCAGCGTCTGGCTACGATAGTCGTGATCCCCAAGGACGGTAAGCCACGAGACCGCTGTGCCTCCTATAGGCCTATTTCACTGCTAAACGCAGAGCCTAAAATCCTGGCTAAAGTCCTTGCCAATCGTTTGTTGAGCGTCATCTGCGATCTGATTCATCCTGATCAATGCGGCTTCATCCCTCACCGTAACACCGCTCTTAACTTGCGGCGTCTTCACGGCGCCCTCGCCAGGGCGGAGTACCTCTCCGAACCAGCCGTGCTGGTTTCTTTAGACGCCACGATGGCCTTTGACACCATCGAGTGGCCATTCCTCTGGGCTGTCTTGACCAAATTCGGCTTTGGGGACGGATTTCTTGGCTGGGTGAAGCTTCTTTACACGGGACCCATGGCTCAGGTGGTGGTTAATGGGCGGGTCTCTCGGCCCTTCGCTCTCGGTAGGGGTACGAGGCAGGGGTGCCCGTTGTCCCCTCTGCTCTTTGCTCTTGCCCTGGAGCCGCTCGCTGCTTGGCTCCGCTGGGAGCCCTCAATCAGAGGGATCCGGTGGGCCCCGGGCTTCGAGGATCGGGTCTCGTTGTATGCAGACGATATTCTCCTGTATCTCACCTCGCCGTGGCAGTCGCTTAATGTTCTCTTTGATGTTCTGACTTCCTTTGGGAGAAATTCTGGTCTAACGATCAACTGGTCTAAATCCTGTGTCTATCCTATCTCCGGCGGCCCTCCTCTCTTGCCGCCTCGGCTTCCGATCCAATTATCTCTGTCCGGCTTTAAATACCTGGGAATATACGTCTCGAGGGACCCGGTGGCTCGCTATGAGCAGAATCTCCTGTTTCCACTTCGGCGTTTGAGGGAGGACACGGCTCGGTGGTGTAAGCTGCCCTTGTCCCCGCTGGGTCGGGCAGCACTGTTTAAAATGATGTCCCTTCCCAGATTCCTCTATGCACTTCAGAACTCCTTCGATGTCATTCCTGTGTCCTACTTTCGGGAGGTGGAGAGCCTGCAGAGGAGACTGGTGTGGGACGGACGGGCGCGTATCGCTCTGGCAAAGCTTACTCTCCCCTGGTACGACGGGGGCATCGCGCTTCCCGACATTCGCAGGTATTATTGGGCCTCACAGCTATCGGCCATTAACCATGCCACGTATGCGCCTGGCTTGAATCCGGCGTATGAGATGGATAAATTCCTGCTTCCCGGCGGAAACTATAATAGGGCACTTTACTCCAGCTCGGCTGGACGGACCCTTACGGGACCTACTAAGATTGCGGTACGGATCTGGAAGGCGGCCAATGTAGCCATGGGCTGGAGTGAGCGATTAACAGGTGCTACTCCCCTGTTTGCCTCCGACCGACTGGGAAGCCTCTGGACAACGAAGGGGTTTGAACGTTGGGACACGATTGGTATTAGTAGAGTGGGAGACTTATGGATTAAGGGTGCGGTTAAAACATTCGCGGCGCTCCAGAGCGAATACGAACTTACGGAAAGGGAGTTCTTCCGCTACGCCCAGGTTCGGCATGCCCTGCTCTCTGTTTTTGGGGAGGGGACCAAGATCCCGGCTTCTTCGCCCCTCGAGGACCGCATACTCGATGGTCATGTCCCCGACAGTACTATCTCTTTAATTTATAAAAAACTTATCAATAATCGGGCTGACCTCTTGGTGCGCCTCCGGGAGGCGTGGACGGGGGATGGGGTGGAACTGGACGACGAGGACTGGCAGTCCGCACTGTCGTCCCCCAAGGAAGTCGCCATTCCAGCCCGTGTCCGCCTAGTCCAGCTTAAGATTCTCCACCGGGTGTATGTGACGGGTCCCCGTTTGGTCTCGATGGGATTTTCTGAAGACGGGCTCTGTAAGCGGGGATGTGGGCTCAGTGCCACCTTTCTCCATATCCTTTGGGAGTGCCGCGAGGTGGCTGAATACTGGCGCCGGGTTCATGTGGTCATGGGACAAGTCACCGGGGTTGCGCTGTTGCCGGAGGTGCGTCGCTGTGTCCTGAATGTGTGGGAGCCCAATGATTATAACGCGGCTCAGACTCGGTGGGCGGCCCTGGGGAACATGATTGCCAAGAGAGATATAGCGCAGCTTTGGGGTTCCCAGCGGCCTCCCACCGTGTCCGTATGGAAGGAGAACATGGACTGGTGCATGTTCAGGGAGAAGACTGTGTATGTGGCTCGTGGTAAACCGGGGGCATGGGGTAGAATCTGGGGGCAATGGAACGCGTATCATGGGGGTATCTGTACTCCCCCCCTAGTGGACACCGATATTGCTTTGTCCCCCTGACCCTTGATGGTTCCTTGCGACTTTTGGAATAACCGAATATAGACGTTCCTCTCCCGTGACCCCCCCCCGACCTATCAGTACTCCTTCCTCTTGATAGCTATTTGAAGGTCTGAAGTAGAGTCCCCCGGAGGTAGCCGGACCCACACTTTTTGCCCTTATGCCTCGCCTTTTGTTTTTATTTGTTATTTATGTTAAACCTATGTATCCTGCTTCCCTAGGACTATCCGGAGCCATGTACGGGGCTGGGCCCCGGGAGTCGACTACTGCCTTAATAACTGTATGATCCTTTCTGAATCTAGCGGCCGGCCCTGGTGGTTGTAGGCCCATGCTTGTAATTGATTTATTGTTCAATAAAATTTAAAAAAAAAAAAAAAAAAAAAAAAAAATGGTCCATTTTCAAATGTTGCCTCTCTGAACTACAATATACATTTGTACGTGGAAAATCACTTTTAAAGATAAAAGGAGATGTTTAAAGTGATTTTCATGCTTCCAGGGGCCTTAAACACAAGATTTGAGGAATGGGTAGAAGTGAATGAAAATGGCCAATTTACTTATTCTGAGGCCTTAAAAAGTGTTTCTCCTCCACGGGAAGTGAATAAAATACCATTTGGAGGCCTTTATTGTTCAATCAAAAACGACTGTTTTTTGGAGAAAGAGATAACCACCCCCCCTTACGAAATGCTTCAGAAACGAAAAAAATGGTCCATTTTCAAATGTTGCGTCTTTGAACGACAATTCACATTTGTACGTGGATAATCACTTTTAGAGATAAAATTAGATGTTTAAAGTGATTTTCAAGCTTCCAGGGGCCCTAAACACAAGATTTGAGAAATGGGTAAATGTGAATGAAAATGGCCAATTTATTCACTCTGAGGCCTTAAAAAGTTTTTCTCCACCCAAGAAAGTGAATTAAATAACATTTGTAGGCCTTTATTGTTCAATCAAAAACGCCCGATTTTTGATGAAAGAGATAACCACCCCCCTTACGACATGCTTCCGAAACTAAAAAAATGGTCCGTTTTCAAATGTTGCCTCTTTGAACTACAATCCACATTTGTACGTGGAAAATCACTTTTAAAGATAAAATGAGATGTTTAAAGTGATTTTCATGCTTCCAGGGGCCTTAAACACAAGATTTGAGAAATGGGTAGAAGTGAATGAAAATGGCCAATTTACTCATTCTGAGGCTTTAAAAAGTGTTTCTCCTCCACGGGAAGTGAATTAAATAACATTTGTAGGCCTTTATTGTTCAAGCGAAAACGCCCGATTTTTGACGAAAGAGATAACCACCCCCCCTTACGACATGCTTCAGAAACGAAAAAAATGGTCCGTTTTCAAATGTTGCCTCTTTGAACTACAATTCACATTTGTACGTGGAAAATAACTTTTAAAGCTAAAATGAGATGTTTAAAGTGATTTTCATGCTTTCAGGGGCCTTAAACACGAGATTTGAGAATGGGTAAAAGTGAATGAAAATGGCCAACTTACTCACTCTGCGGCCTTAAAAAGTGTTTCTCCTCCACGGGAAGTGAATAAAATAACATTTGGAGGCCTTTATTGTTCAATCAAAAACGCCTGTTTTTTGGTGAAAGAGATAACCACCCCCCCTTACGACATGCTTCAGAAACGAAAAAAATGGTCCATTTTCAAATGTTGCCTCTTTGAACTACAATTCACATTTGTACGTGGATAATCACTTTTAGAGATAAAATTAGATGTTTAAAGTGATTTTCAAGCTTCCAGGGGCCCTAAACACAAGATTTGAGAAATGGGTAAATGTGAATGAAAATGGCCAATTTATTCACTCTGAGGCCTTAAAACGTTTTTCTCCACCCAAGAAAGTGAATTAAATAACATTTGTAGGCCTTTATTGTTCAAGCGAAAACGCCCGATTTTTGACGAAAGAGATAACCACCCCCCCTTACGACATGCTTCAGAAACTAAAAAAATGGTCCGTTTTCAAATGCTGCCTCTTTGAACTACAATTCACATTTGTACGTGGAAAATCACTTTTAAAGATAAAATGAGATGTTTAAAGTGATTTTCATGCTTTCAGGGGCCTTAAACACAAGATTTGAGGAATGGGTAGAAGTGAATGAAAATGGCCAATTTACTCATTCTGAGGCCTTAAAAAGTGTTTCTCCTCCACGGGAAGTGAATTAAGTAACATTTGGAGGCCTTTATTGTTCAAGCGAAAATGCCCGATCCGATTTTTGACGAAAGAGATAACCACCCCCCCTTACGACATGCTTCAGAAACTAAAAAAATGGTCCGTTTTCAAATGTTGCCTCTTTGAACTACAATTCACATTTGTACATGGAAAATCACTTTTAAAGATAAAATGAGATGTTTAAAGTGATTTTCATGCTTCCAGGGGCCTTAAACACAAGATTTGAGGAATGGGTAGAAGTGAATGAAAATGGCCAATTTACTCATTCTGAGGCCTTAAAAAGTGTTTCTCCTCCACGGGAAGTGAATTAAATAACATTTGTGGGCCTTTATTGTTCAAGCGAAAACACCCGATTTTTGACGAAAGAGATAACCACCCCCCCTTACGACATGCTTCAGAAACTAAAAAAATGGTCCGTTTTCAAATGTTGCCTCTTTGAACTACAATTCACATTTGTACATGGAAAATCACTTTTAAAGATAAAATGAGATGTTTAAAGTGATTTTCATGCTTCCAGGGGCCTTAAACACAAGATTTGAGGAATGGGTAGAAGTGAATGAAAATGGCCAATTTACTCATTCTGAGGCCTTAAAAAGTGTTTCTCCTCCACGGGAAGTGAATTAAGTAACATTTGGAGGCCTTCATTGTTCAAGCGAAAACGCCCGATTTTTGACGAAAGAGATAACCACCCCCCCTTACGACATGCTTCAGAAACGAAAAAAATGGTCCGTTTTCAAATGTTGCCTCTTTGAACTACAATTCACATTTGTACGTGGAAAATCGTATTTTAAAGATAAAATGAGATGTTTAAAGTGATTTTCATGCTTCCAGGGGCCTTAAACACAAGATTTGAGGAATGGGTAAAAGTGAATGAAAATGGCCAATTTACTCACTCTGCGGCCTTAAAAAGTGTTTCTCCTCCACGGGAAGTGAATAAAATACCATTTGGAGGCCTTTATTTTTCAATCAAAAACGACTGTTTTTTGGAGAAAGAGATAACCACCCCCCTTACGACATGCTTCTGAAACTAAAAAAATGGTTCATTTTCAAATGTTGCATCTTTGAACTACAATTAACATTGTACTTGGATAATAATTTTTGAGATAAAATGAGATGTTTAAAGTGATTTTCAAGCTTCCAGGGGACCTAAACACAAGATTTGAGAAATGGGTAAACGTGAATGAAAATGGCCAATTTATTCACTCTGAGGCCTTAAAAAGTTTTTCTTCACCCAAGAAAGTGAATTAAACGACATTTGTAGGCTTTTATTGTTCAATCAAAAACGCCCGATTTTTGATGAAAGAGATAACCACCCTCCCTTACGACATGCTTCAGAAACGAAAAAAATGGTCCATTTTCAAATGTTGCCTCTTTGAACTACAATTCACATTTGTACGTGGATAATCACTTTTAGAGATAAAATTAGATGTTTAAAGTGATTTTCAAGCTTCCAGGGGCCCTAAACACAAGATTTGAGAAATGGGTAAATGTGAATGAAAATGGCCAATTTATTCACTCTGAGGCCTTAAAAAGTTTTTCTCCTCCCAAGAAAGTGAATTAAATAACATTTGTAGGCCTTTATTGTTCAATCAAAAACGCCCGATTTTTGATGAAAGAGATAACCACCCCCCCTTACGACATGCTTCAGAAACTAAAAAAATGGTCAGTTTTCAAATGTTGCCTCTTTGAACTACAATTCACATTTGTACGTGGAAAATCACTTTTAAAGATAAAATGAGATGTTTAAAGTGATTTTCATGCTTCCAGGGGCCTTAAACACAAGATTTGAGGAATGGGTAGAAGTGAATGAAAATGGCCAATTTACTCATTCTGAGGCCTTAAAAAGTGTTTCTCCTCCACGGGAAGTGAATAAAATACCATTTGGAGGCCTTTATTGTTCAATCAAAAACGACTGTTTTTTGGAGAAAGAGATAACCACCCCCCCTTACGACATGCTTCAGAAACGAAAAAAATGGTCCATTTTCAAATGTTGCGTCTTTGAACGACAATTCACATTGGTACGAGGATAATCACTTTTAGAGATAAAATTAGATGTTTAAAGTGATTTTCAAGCTTCCAGGGGCCCTAAACACAAGATTTGAGAAATGGGTAAATGTGAATGAAAATGGCCAATTTATTCACTCTGAGGCCTTAAAAAGTTTTTCTCCACCCAAGAAAGTGAATTAAATAACATTTGTAGGCCTTTATTGTTCAATCAAAAACGCCCGATTTTTGATGAAAGAGATAACCACCCCCCCTTACGACATGCTTCAGAAACTACAAAAATGGTCCGTTTTCAAATGTTGCCTCTTTGAACTACAATTCACATTTGTACGTGGAAAATCACTTTTAAAGATAAAATGAGATGTTTAAAGTGATTTTCATGCTTCCAGGGGCCTTAAACACAAGATGTGAAGAATGGGTAGAAGTGAATGAAAATGGCCAATTTACTCATTCTGAGGCCTTAAAAAGTGTTTCTCCTCCACGGGAAGTGAATAAAATACCATTTGGAGGCCTTTATTGTTCAATCAAAAACGACTGTTTTTTGGAGAAAGAGATAACCACCCCCCCTTACGACATGCTTCAGAAACGAAAAAAATGGTCCATTTTCAAATGTTGCGTCTTTGAACGACAATTCACATTTGTACGTGGATAATCACTTTTAGAGATAAAATTAGATGTTTAAAGTGATTTTCAAGCTTCCAGGGGCCCTAAACACAAGATTTGAGAAATGGGTAAATGTGAATGAAAATGGCCAATTTATTCACTCTGAGGCCTTAAAAAGTTTTTCTCCACCCAAGAAAGTGAATTAAATAACATTTGTAGGCCTTTATTGTTCAATCAAAAAGCCCGATTTTTGATGAAAGAGATAACCACCCCCCCTTACGACATGCTTCAGAAACTAAAAAAATGGTCCGTTTTCAAATGTTGCCTCTTTGAACTACAATTCACATTTGTACGTGGAAAATCACTTTTAAAGATAATATGAGATGTTTAAAGTGATTTTCATGCTTCCAGAGGCCTTAAACACAAGATTTGAGGAATGGGTAGAAGTGAATGAAAATGGCCAATTTACTCATTCTGAGGCCTTAAAAAGTGTTTCTCCTCCACGGGAAGTGAATTAAGTAACATTTGGAGGCCTTTATTGTTCAAGCGAAAACGCCCGATTTTTGACGAAAGAGATAACCACCCCCCCTTACGACATGCTTCAGAAACTAAAAAAATGGTCCGTTTTCAAATGTTGCCTCTTTGAACTACAATATACATTTGTACGTGGAAAATCACTTTTAAAGATAAAAGGAGATGTTTAAAGTGATTTTCATGCTTCCAGGGGCCTTAAACACAAGATTTGAGGAATGGGTAGAAGTGAATGAAAATGGCCAATTTACTTATTCTGAGGCCTTAAAAAGTGTTTGTCCTCCACGGGAAGTGAATAAAATACCATTTGGAGGCCTTTATTGTTCAATCAAAAACGACTGTTTTTTGGAGAAAGAGATAACCACCCCCCCTTACGAAATGCTTCAGAAACGAAAAAAATGGTCCATTTTCAAATGTTGCGTCTTTGAACGACAATTCACATTTGTACGTGGATAATCACTTTTAGAGATAAAATTAGATGTTTAAAGTGATTTTCAAGCTTCCAGGGGCCCTAAACACAAGATTTGAGAAATGGGTAAATGTGAATGAAAATGGCCAATTTACTCACTCTGCGGCCTTAAAAAGTGTTTCTCCTCCACGGGAAGTGAATAAAATAACATTTGGAGGCCTTTATTGTTCAATCAAAAACGCCTGTTTTTTGGTGAAAGAGATAACCACACCCCCTTACGACATGCTTCAGAAACGAAAAAAATGGTCCATTTTCAAATGTTGCCTCTTTGAACTACAATTCACATTTGTATGTGGATAATCACTTTTAGAGATAAAATTAGATGTTTAAAGTGATTTTCAAGCTTCCAGGGGCCCTAAACACAAGATTTGAGAAATGGGTAAATGTGAATGAAAATGGCCAATTTATTCACTCTGAGGCCTTAAAAAGTTTTTCTCCACCCAAGAAAGTGAATTAAATAACATTTGTAGGCCTTTATTGTTCAATCAAAAACGCCCGATTTTTGATGAAAGAGATAACCACCCCCCCTTACGACATGCTTCAGAAACTAAAAAAATGGTCCGTTTTCAAATGTTGCCTCTTTGAACTACAATCCACATTTGTACGTGGAAAATTACTTTTAAAGATAAAATGAGATGTTTAAAGTGATTTTCATGCTTCCAGGGGCCTTAAACACAAGATTTGAGGAATGGGTAGAAGTGAATGAAAATGGCCAATTTACTCATTCTGAGGCCTTAAAAATTGTTTCTCCTCCACGGGAAGTGAATTAAGTAACATTTGGAGGCCTTCATTGTTCAAGCGAAAACGCCCGATTTTTGACGAAAGAGATAACCACCCCCCCTTACGACATGCTTCAGAAACGAAAAAAATGGTCCGTTTTCAAATGTTGCCTCTTTGAACTACAATTCACATTTGTACGTGGATAATCACTTTTAGAGATAAAATTAGATGTTTAAAGTGATTTTCAAGCTTCCAGGGGCCCTAAACACAAGATTTGAGAAATGGGTAAATGTGAATGAAAATGGCCAATTTATTCACTCTGAGGCCTTAAAAAGTTTTTCTCCACCCAAGAAAGTGAATTAAATAACATTTGTAGGCCTTTATTGTTCAATCAAAAACGCCCGATTTTTGATGAAAGAGATAACCACCCCCCCTTACGACATGCTTCAGAAACTAAAAAAATGGTCAGTTTTCAAATGTTGCCTCTTTGAACTACAATTCACATTTGTACGTGGAAAATCACTTTTAAAGATAAAATGAGATGTTTAAAGTGATTTTCATGCTTCCAGGGGCCTTAAACACAAGATTTGAGGAATGGGTAGAAGTGAATGAAAATGGCCAATTTACTCATTCTGAGGCCTTAAAAAGTGTTTCTCCTCCACGGGAAGTGAATAAAATACCATTTGGAGGCCTTTATTGTTCAATCAAAAACGACTGTTTTTTGGAGAAAGCGATAACCACCCCCCCTTACGACATGTTTCAGAAACGAAAAAAATGGTCCATTTTCAAATGTTGCGTCTTTGAACGACAATTCACATTGGTACGTGGATAATCACTTTTAGAGATAAAATTAGATGTTTAAAGTGATTTTCAAGCTTCCAGGGGCCCTAAACACAAGATTTGAGAAATGGGTAAATGTGAATGAAAATGGCCAATTTATTCACTCTGAGGCCTTAAAAAGTTTTTCTCCACCCAAGAAAGTGAATTAAATAACATTTGTAGGCCTTTATTGTTCAATCAAAAACGCCCGATTTTTGATGAAAGAGATAACCACCCCCCCCTTACGACATGCTTCAGAAACGAAAAAAATGGTCCATTTTCAAATGTTGCGTCTTTGAACGACAATTCACATTTGTACGTGGATAATCACTTTTAGAGATAAAATTAGATGTTTAAAGTGATTTTCAAGCTTCCAGGGACCCTAAACACAAGATTTGAGAAATGGGTAAATGTGAATGAAAATGGCCAATTTATTCACTCTGAGGCCTTAAAAAGTTTTTCTCCACCCAAGAAAGTGAATTAAATAACATTTGTAGGCCTTTATTGTTCAATCAAAAACTCCCGATTTTTTATGAAAGAGATAACCACCCCCCCTTACGACATGCTTCAGAAACTAAAAAAATGGTCCGTTTTCAAATGTTGCCTCTTTGAACTACAATTCACAATTGTACGTGGAAAATAACTTTTAAAGATAAAATGAGATGTTTTAAGTGATTTTCATGCTTCCAGGGGCCTTAAACACAAGATTTGAGGAATGGGTAGAAGTGAATGAAAATGGCCAATTTACTCATTCTGAGGCCTTAAAAAGTGTTTCTCCTCCACGGAAAGTGAATTAAATAACATTTGTAGGCCTTTATTGTTCAAGCGAAAACGCCCGATTTTTGACGAAAGAGATACCACCCCCCCTTACGACATGCTTCAGAAACTAAAAGAATGGTCCGTTTTCAAATGTTGCCTCTTTGAACTACAATTCACATTTGTACGTGGAAAATCACTTTTAAAGATAAAATGAGATGTTTAAAGTGATTGTCATGCTTCCAGGGGCCTTAAACACAAGATTTGAGGAATGGGTAAAAGTGAATGAAAATGGCCAATTTACTCACTCTGCGGCCTTAAAAAGTGTTTCTCCTCCACGGGAAGTGAATAAAATACCATTTGGAGGCCTTAATTGTTCAATCAAAAACGACAGTTTTTTGGAGAAAGAGATAACCACCCCCCCTTACGACATGCTTCAGAAACTAAAAAAATGGTCCGTTTTCAAATGTTGCCTCTTTGAACTACAATTCACATTTGTACGTGGATAATCACTTTTAGAGATAAAATTAGATGTTTAAAGTGATTTTCAAGCTTCGAGGGGCCCTAAACACAAGATTTGAGAAATGGGTAAACGTGAATGAAAATGGCCAATTTACTCACTCTGCGGCCTTAAAAAGTGTTTCTCCTCCACGGGAAGTGAATAAAATAACATTTGGAGGCCTTTATTGTTCAATCAAAAACGCCTGTTTTTTGGTGAAAGAGATAACCACACCCCCTTACGACATGCTTCAGAAACGAAAAAAATGGTCCATTTTCAAATGTTGCCTCTTTGAACTACAATTCACATTTGTATGTGGATAATCACTTTTAGAGATAAAATTAGATGTTTAAAGTGATTTTCAAGCTTCCAGGGGCCCTAAACACAAGATTTGAGAAATGGGTAAATGTGAATGAAAATGGCCAATTTATTCACTCTGAGGCCTTAAAAAGTTTTTCTCCACCCAAGAAAGTGAATTAAATAACATTTGTAGGCCTTTATTGTTCAATCAAAAACGCCCGATTTTTGATGAAAGAGATAACCACCCCCCCTTACGACATGCTTCAGAAACTAAAACAATGGTCCGTTTTCAAATGTTGCCTCTTTGAACTACAATCCACATTTGTACGTGGAAAATTACTTTTAAAGATAAAATGAGATGTTTAAAGTGATTTTCATGCTTCCAGGGGCCTTAAACACAAGATTTGAGGAATTGGTATAAGTGAATGAAAATGGCCAATTTACTCATTCTGAGGCCTTAAAAAGTGTTTCTCCTCCACGGGAAGTGAATTAAATAACAATTGTAGGCCTTTATTGTTCAAGCGAAAACGCCCGATTTTTGACGAAAGAGATAACCACCCCCCCTTACGACATGCTTCAGAAACTAAAAAAATGGTCCGTTTTCAAATGTTGCCTCTTTGAACTACAATTCACATTTGTACGTGGATAATCACTTTTAGAGATAAAATTAGATGTTTAAAGTGATTTTCAAGCTTCCAGGGGCCCTAAACACAAGATTTGAGAAATGGGTAAATGTGAATGAAAATGGCCAATTTATTCACTCTGAGGCCTTAAAAAGTTTTTCTCCACCCAAGAAAGTGAATTAAATAACATTTGTAGGCCTTTATTGTTCAATCAAAAACGCCCGATTTTTGATGAAAGAGATAACCACCCCCCCTTACGACATGCTTCAGAAACTAAAAAAATGGTCAGTTTTCAAATGTTGCCTCTTTGAACTACAATTCACATTTGTACGTGGAAAATCACTTTTAAAGATAAAATGAGATGTTTAAAGTGATTTTCATGCTTCCAGGGGCCTTAAACACAAGATTTGAGGAATGGGTAGAAGTGAATGAAAATGGCCAATTTACTCATTCTGAGGCCTTAAAAAGTGTTTCTCCTCCACGGGAAGTGAATAAAATACCATTTGGAGGCCTTTATTGTTCAATCAAAAACGACTGTTTTTTGGAGAAAGCGATAACCACCCCCCTTACGACATGTTTCAGAAACGAAAAAAATGGTCCATTTTCAAATGTTGCGTCTTTGAACGACAATTCACATTGGTACGTGGATAATCACTTTTAGAGATAAAATTAGATGTTTAAAGTGATTTTCAAGCTTCCAGGGGCCCTAAACACAAGATTTGAGAAATGGGTAAATGTGAATGAAAATGGCCAATTTATTCACTCTGAGGCCTTAAAAAGTTTTTCTCCACCCAAGAAAGTGAATTAAATAACATTTGTAGGCCTTTATTGTTCAATCAAAAACGCCCGATTTTTGATGAAAGAGATAACCACCCCCCCCTTACGACATGCTTCAGAAACGAAAAAAATGGTCCATTTTCAAATGTTGCGTCTTTGAACGACAATTCACATTTGTACGTGGATAATCACTTTTAGAGATAAAATTAGATGTTTAAAGTGATTTTCAAGCTTCCAGGGACCCTAAACACAAGATTTGAGAAATGGGTAAATGTGAATGAAAATGGCCAATTTATTCACTCTGAGGCCTTAAAAAGTTTTTCTCCACCCAAGAAAGTGAATTAAATAACATTTGTAGGCCTTTATTGTTCAATCAAAAACTCCCGATTTTTTATGAAAGAGATAACCACCCCCCCTTACGACATGCTTCAGAAACTAAAAGAATGGTCCGTTTTCAAATGTTGCCTCTTTGAACTACAATTCACATTTGTACGTGGAAAATCACTTTTAAAGATAAAATGAGATGTTTAAAGTGATTGTCATGCTTCCAGGGGCCTTAAACACAAGATTTGAGGAATGGGTAAAAGTGAATGAAAATGGCCAATTTACTCACTCTGCGGCCTTAAAAAGTGTTTCTCCTCCACGGGAAGTGAATAAAATACCATTTGGAGGCCTTAATTGTTCAATCAAAAACGACAGTTTTTTGGAGAAAGAGATAACCACCCCCCCTTACGACATGCTTCAGAAACTAAAAAAATGGTCCGTTTTCAAATGTTGCCTCTTTGAACTACAATTCACATTTGTACGTGGATAATCACTTTTAGAGATAAAATTAGATGTTTAAAGTGATTTTCAAGCTTCGAGGGGCCCTAAACACAAGATTTGAGAAATGGGTAAACGTGAATGAAAATGGCCAATTTACTCACTCTGCGGCCTTAAAAAGTGTTTCTCCTCCACGGGAAGTGAATAAAATAACATTTGGAGGCCTTTATTGTTCAATCAAAAACGCCTGTTTTTTGGTGAAAGAGATAACCACACCCCCTTACGACATGCTTCAGAAACGAAAAAAATGGTCCATTTTCAAATGTTGCCTCTTTGAACTACAATTCACATTTGTATGTGGATAATCACTTTTAGAGATAAAATTAGATGTTTAAAGTGATTTTCAAGCTTCCAGGGGCCCTAAACACAAGATTTGAGAAATGGGTAAATGTGAATGAAAATGGCCAATTTATTCACTCTGAGGCCTTAAAAAGTTTTTCTCCACCCAAGAAAGTGAATTAAATAACATTTGTAGGCCTTTATTGTTCAATCAAAAACGCCCGATTTTTGATGAAAGAGATAACCACCCCCCCTTACGACATGCTTCAGAAACTAAAACAATGGTCCGTTTTCAAATGTTGCCTCTTTGAACTACAATCCACATTTGTACGTGGAAAATTACTTTTAAAGATAAAATGAGATGTTTAAAGTGATTTTCATGCTTCCAGGGGCCTTAAACACAAGATTTGAGGAATTGGTATAAGTGAATGAAAATGGCCAATTTACTCATTCTGAGGCCTTAAAAAGTGTTTCTCCTCCACGGGAAGTGAATTAAATAACAATTGTAGGCCTTTATTGTTCAAGCGAAAACGCCCGATTTTTGACGAAAGAGATAACCACCCCCCCTTACGACATGCTTCAGAAACTAAAAAAATGGTCCGTTTTCAAATGTTGCCTCTTTAAACTACAATTCACATTTGTACGTGGAAAATCACTTTTAAAGATAAAATGAGATGTTTAAAGTGATTTTCATGCTTCCAGGGGCCTTAAACACAAGATGTGAGGAATGGGTAGAAGTGAATGAAAATGGCCAATTTACTCATTCTGAGGCCTTAAAAAGTGTTTCTCCTCCACGGGAAGTGAATAAAATACCATTTGGAGGCCTTTATTGTTCAATCAAAAACGACTGTTTTTTGGAGAAAGAGATAACCACCCCCCCTTACGACATGCTTCAGAAACGAAAAAAATGGACCATTTTCAAATGTTGCGTCTTTGAACGACAATTCACATTTGTACGTGGATAATCACTTTTAGAGATAAAATTAGATGTTTAAAGTGATTTTCAAGCTTCCAGGGGCCCTAAACACAAGATTTGAGAAATGGGTAAATGTGAATGAAAATGGCCAATTTATTCACTCTGA
The DNA here is from genome assembly GCF_964204655.1 of Triturus cristatus. Classification (NCBI taxonomy): domain Eukaryota; kingdom Metazoa; phylum Chordata; class Amphibia; order Caudata; family Salamandridae; genus Triturus; species Triturus cristatus. The sequence continues at coordinate 941,685,453 of NC_140591.1, read as the reverse complement.
GGCCTTAAAAAGTTTTTCTCCACCCAAGAAAGTGAATTAAATAACATTTGTAGGCCTTTATTGTTCAATCAAAAACGCCCGATTTTTGATGAAAGAGATAACCACCCCCCCGTACGACATGCTTCAGAAACTAAAAAAATGGTCCGTTTTCAAATGTTGCCTCTTTGAACTACAATTCACATTTGTACGTGGAAAATCACTTTTAAAGATAAAATGAGATGTTTAAAGTGATTTTCATGCTTCCAGGGGCCTTAAACACAAGATTTGAGGAATGGGTATAAGTGAATGAAAATGGCCAATTTACTCATTCTGAGGCCTTAAAAAGTGTTTCTCCTCCACGGGAAGTGAATTAAATAACAATTGTAGGCCTTTATTGTTCAAGCGAAAACGCCCGATTTTTGACGAAAGAGATAACCACCCCCCCTTACGACATGCTTCAGAAACTAAAAAAATGGTCCGTTTTCAAATGTTGCCTCTTTGAACTACAATTCACATTTGTACGTCGAAAATCACTTTTAAAGATAAAATGAGATGTTTAAAGTGATTTTCATGCTTCCAGGGGCCTTAGACACAAGATGTGAGGAATGGGTAGAAGTGAATGAAAATGGCCAATTTACTCATTCTGAGGCCTTAAAAAGTGTTTCTCCTCCACGGGAAGTGAATAAAATACCATTTGGAGGCCTTTATTGTTCAATCAAAAACGACTGTTTTTTGGAGAAAGAGATAACCACCCCCCCTTACGACATGCTTCAGAAACGAAAAAAATGGTCCATTTTCAAATGTTGCGTCTTTGAACGACAATTCACATTTGTACGTGGATAATCACTTTTAGAGATAAAATTAGATGTTTAAAGTGATTTTCAAGCTTCCAGGGGCCCTAAACACAAGATTTGAGGAATGGGTAGAAGTGAATGAAAATGGCCAATTTACTCATTCTGAGGCCTTAAAAAGTGTTTCTCCTCCACGGAAAGTGAATTAAATAACATTTGTAGGCCTTTATTGTTCCAGCGAAAACGCCCGATTTTTGACGAAAGAGATACCACCCCCCCTTACGACATGCTTCAGAAACTAAAAGAATGGTCCGTTTTCAAATGTTGCCTCTTTGAACTACAATTCACATTTGTACGTGGAAAATCACTTTTAAAGATAAAATGAGATGTTTAAAGTGATTGTCATGCTTCCTGGGGCCTTAAACACAAGATTTGAGGAATGGGTAAAAGTGAATGAAAATGGCCAATTTACTCACTCTGCGGCCTTAAAAAGTGTTTCTCCTCCACGGGAAGTGAATAAAATACCATTTGGAGGCCTTAATTGTTCAATCAAAAACAACAGTTTTTTGGAGAAAGAGATAACCACCCCCCCTTACGACATGCTTCAGAAACTAAAAAAATGGTCCGTTTTCAAATGTTGCCTCTTTGAACTACAATTCACATTTGTACGTGGATAATCACTTTTAGAGATAAAATTAGATGTTTAAAGTGATTTTCAAGCTTCCAGGGGCCCTAAACACAAGATTTGAGAAATGGGTAAACGTGAATGAAAATGGCCAATTTACTCACTCTGCGGCCTTAAAAAGTGTTTCTCCTCCACGGGAAGTGAATAAAATAACATTTGGAGGCCTTTATTGTTCAATCAAAAACGCCTGTTTTTTGGTGAAAGAGATAACCACACCCCCTTACGAAATGCTTCAGAAACGAAAAAAATGGTCCATTTTCAAATGTTGCCTCTTTGAACTACAATTCACATTTGTATGTGGATAATCACTTTTAGAGATAAAATTAGATGCTTAAAGTGATTTTCAAGCTTCCAGGGGCCCTAAACACAAGATTTGAGAAATGGGTAAATGTGAATGAAAATGGCCAATTTATTCACTCTGAGGCCTTAAAAAGTTTTTCTCCACCCAAGAAAGTGAATTAAATAACATTTGTAGGCCTTTATTGTTCAATCAAAAACGCCCGATTTTTGATGAAAGAGATAACTACCCCCCCTTACGACATGCTTCAGAAACTAAAAAAATGGTCCGTTTTCAAATGTTGCCTCTTTGAACTACAATCCACATTTGTACGTGGAAAATCACTTTTAAAGATAAAATGAGATGTTTAAAGTGATTTTCATGCTTCCAGGGGCCTTAAACACAAGATTTGAGGAATGGGTAGAAGTGAATGAAAATGGCCAATTTACTCATTCTGAGGCCTTAAAAAGTGTTTCTCCTCCACGGGAAGTGAATTAAATAACATTTGTAGGCCTTTATTGTTCAAGCGAAAACGCCCGATTTTTGACGAAAGAGATAACCACCCCCCCTTACGACATGCTTCAGAAACTAAAAAAATGGTCCGTTTTCAAATGTTGCCTCTTTGAACTACAATTCACAATTGTATGTGGAAAATCACTTTTAAAGATAAAATGAGATGTTTTAAGTGATTTTCATGCTTCCAGGGGCCTTAAACAAGATTTGAGGAATGGGTAGAAGTGAATGAAAATGGCCAATTTACTCATTCTGAGGCCTTAAAAAGTGTTTCTCCTCCACGGAAAGTGAATTAAATATCATTTGTAGGCCTTTATTGTTCAAGCGAAAACGCCTGATTTTTGACGAAAGAGATAACCACCCCCCCTTACGACATGCTTCAGAAACTAAAAAAATGGTCCGTTTTCAAATGTTGCCTCTTTGAACTACAATTCACAATTGTATGTGGAAAATCACTTTTAAAGATAAAATGAGATGTTTAAAGTGATTTTCAAGCTTCCAGGGGCCCTAAACACAAGATTTGAGAAATGGGTAAATGTGAAAGAAAATGGCCAATTTATTCACTCTGAGGCCTTAAAAAGATTTTCTCCACCCAAGAAAGTGAATTAAATAACATTTGTAGGCCTTTATTGTTTAATCAAAAACGCCCGATTTATGATGAAAGAGATAACCACCCCCCCTTACGACATGCTTCAGAAACTAAAAAAATGGTCCGTTTTCAAATGTTGCCTCTTTGAACTACAATATACATTTGTACGTGGAAAATCACTTTTAAAGATAAAAGGAGATGTTTAAAGTGATTTTCATGCTTCCAGGGGCCTTAAACACAAGATTTGAGGAATGGGTAGAAGTGAATGAAAATGGCCAATTTACTTATTCTGAGGCCTTAAAAAGTGTTTCTCCTCCACGGGAAGTGAATAAAATACCATTTGGAGGCCTTTATTGTTCAATCAAAAACGCCCGATTTTTGATGAAAGAGATAACCAACCCCCCTTACGACATGCTTCAGAAACTAAAAAAATGGTCCATTTTCAAATGTTGCGTCTTTGAACGACAATTCACATTTGTACGTGGATAATCACTTTTAGAGATAAAATTAGATGTTTAAAGTGATTTTCAAGCTTCCAGGGGCCCTAAACACAAGATTTGAGAAATGGGTAAATGTGAATGAAAATGGCCAATTTACTCACTCTGCCGCCTGAAAAAGTGTTTCTCCTCCACGGGAAGTGAATAAAATACCATTTGGAGGCCTTAATTGTTCAATCAAAAACGACAGTTTTTTGGAGAAAGAGATAACCACCCCCCCTTACGACATGCTTCAGAAACGAAAAAAATGGTCCGTTTTCAAATGTTGCCTCTTTGAACTACAATTCACATTTGTACGTGGAAAATCGTATTTTAAAGATAAAATGAGATGTTTAAAGTGATTTTCATGCTTCCAGGGGCCTTAAACACAAGATTTGAGGAATGGGTAAAAGTGAATGAAAATGGCCAATTTACTCACTCTGCGGCCTTAAAAAGTGTTTCTCCTCCACGGGAAGTGAATAAAATACCATTTGGAGGCCTTTATTGTTCAATCAAAAATGACTGTTTTTTGGAGAAAGAGATAACCACCCCCCTTACGACATGCTTCTGAAACTAAAAAAATGGTTCATTTTCAAATGTTGCGTCTTTGAACTACAATTAACATTGTACTTGGATAATAATTTTTGAGATAAAATGAGATGTTTAAAGTGATTTTCAAGCTTCCAGGGGACCTAAACACAAGATTTGAGAAATGGGTAAACGTGAATGAAAATGGCCAATTTATTCACTCTGAGGCCTTAAAAAGTTTTTCTTCACCCAAGAAAGTGAATTAAACGACATTTGTAGGCTTTTATTGTTCAATCAAAAACGCCCGATTTTTGATGAAAGAGATAACCACCCTCCCTTACGACATGCTTCAGAAACGAAAAAAATGGTCTATTTTCAAATGTTGCCTCTTTGAACTACAATTCACATTTTTACGTGGATAATCACTTTTAGAGATAAAATTAGATGTTTAAAGTGATTTTCAAGCTTCCAGGGGCCCTAAACACAAGATTTGAGAAATGGGTAAATGTGAATGAAAATGGCCAATTTATTCACTCTGAGGCCTTAAAAAGTTTTTCTCCACCCAAGAAAGTGAATTAAATAACATTTGTGGGCCTTTATTGTTCAATCAAAAACGCCCGATTTTTGATGAAAGAGATAACCACCCCCCCTTACGACATGCTTCAGAAACTAAAAAAATGGTCAGTTTTCAAATGTTGCCTCTTTGAACTACAATTCACATTTGTACGTGGAAAATCACTTTTAAAGATAAAATGAGATGTTTAAAGTGATTTTCATGCTTTCAGGGGCCTTAAACACAAGATTTGAGGAATGGGTAGAAGTGAATGAAAATGGCCAATTTACTCATTCTGAGGCCTTAAAAAGTGTTTCTCCTCCACGGGAAGTGAATTAAGTAACATTTGGAGGCCTTTATTGTTCAAGCGAAAACGCCCGATTTTTGACTAAAGAGATAACCACCCCCCCTTACGACATGCTTCAGAAACTAAAAAAATGGTCCGTTTTCAAATGTTGCCTCTTTGAACTACAATTCACATTTGTACGTGGAAAATCACTTTTAAAGATTAAATGAGATGTTTAAAGTGATTTTCATGCTTCCAGTGGCCTTAAACACAAGATTTGAGGAATGGGTAGAAGTGAATGAAAATGGCCAATTTACTCATTCTGAGGCCTTAAAAAATGTTTCTCCTCCACGGGAAGTGAATTAAATAACATTTGTAGGCCTTTATTGTTCAAGCGAAAACGCCCGATCCGATTTTTGACGAAAGAGATAACCACCCCCCCTTACGACATGCTTCAGAAACTAAAAAAATGGTCCGTTTTCAAATGTTGCCTCTTTGAACTACAATTCACATTTGTACATGGAAAATCACTTTTAAAGATAAAATGAGATGTTTAAAGTGATTTTCATGCTTCCAGGGGCCTTAAACACAAGATTTGAGGAATGGGTAGAAGTGAATGAAAATGGCCAATTTACTCATTCTGAGGCCTTAAAAAGTGTTTCTCCTCCACGGGAAGTGAATAAAATACCATTTGGAGGCCTTAATTGTTCAATCAAAAACGACAGTTTTTTGGAGAAAGAGATAACCACCCCCCCTTACGACATGCTTCAGAAACGAAAAAAATGGTCCGTTTTCAAATGTTGCCTCTTTGAACTACAATTCACATTTGTACGTGGAAAATCGTATTTTAAAGATAAAATGAGATGATTAAAGTGATTTTCATGCTTCCAGGGGCCTTAAACACAAGATTTGAGGAATGGGTAGAAGTGAATGAAAATGGCCAATTTACTCATTCTGAGGCCTTAAAAAGTGTTTCTCCTCCACGGAAAGTGAATTAAATAACATTTGTAGGCCTTTATTGTTCAAGCGAAAACGCCCGATTTTTGACGAAAGAGATACCACCCCCCCTTACGACATGCTTCAGAAACTAAAAGAATGGTCCGTTTTCAAATGTTGCCTCTTTGAACTACAATTCACATTTGTACGTGGAAAATCACTTTTAAAGATAAAATGAGATGTTTAAAGTGATTGTCATGCTTCCAGGGGCCTTAAACACAAGATTTGAGGAATGGGTAAAAGTGAATGAAAATGGCCAATTTACTCACTCTGCGGCCTTAAAAAGTGTTTCTCCTCCACGGGAAGTGAATAAAATACCATTTGGAGGCCTTAATTGTTCAATCAAAAACGACAGTTTTTTGGAGAAAGAGATAACCACCCCCCCTTACGACATGCTTCAGAAACTAAAAAAATGGTCCGTTTTCAAATGTTGCCTCTTTGAACTACAATTCACATTTGTACGTGGATAATCACTTTTAGAGATAAAATTAGATGTTTAAAGTGATTTTCAAGCTTCGAGGGGCCCTAAACACAAGATTTGAGAAATGGGTAAACGTGAATGAAAATGGCCAATTTACTCACTCTGCGGCCTTAAAAAGTGTTTCTCCTCCACGGGAAGTGAATAAAATAACATTTGGAGGCCTTTATTGTTCAATCAAAAACGCCTGTTTTTTGGTGAAAGAGATAACCACACCCCCTTACGACATGCTTCAGAAACGAAAAAAATGGTCCATTTTCAAATGTTGCCTCTTTGAACTACAATTCACATTTGTATGTGGATAATCACTTTTAGAGATAAAATTAGATGTTTAAAGTGATTTTCAAGCTTCCAGGGGCCCTAAACACAAGATCTGAGAAATGGGTAAATGTGAATGAAAATGGCCAATTTATTCACTCTGAGGCCTTAAAAAGTTTTTCTCCACCCAAGAAAGTGAATTAAATAACATTTGTAGGCCTTTATTGTTCAATCAAAAACGCCCGATTTTTGATGAAAGAGATAACCACCCCCCCTTACGACATGCTTCAGAAACTAAAACAATGGTCCGTTTTCAAATGTTGCCTCTTTGAACTACAATCCACATTTGTACGTGGAAAATTACTTTTAAAGATAAAATGAGATGTTTAAAGTGATTTTCATGCTTCCAGGGGCCTTAAACACAAGATTTGAGGAATTGGTATAAGTGAATGAAAATGGCCAATTTACTCATTCTGAGGCCTTAAAAAGTGTTTCTCCTCCACGGGAAGTGAATTAAATAACAATTGTAGGCCTTTATTGTTCAAGCGAAAACGCCCGATTTTTGACGAAAGAGATAACCACCCCCCCTTACGACATGCTTCAGAAACTAAAAAAATGGTCCGTTTTCAAATGTTGCCTCTTTAAACTACAATTCACATTTGTACGTGGAAAATCACTTTTAAAGATAAAATGAGATGTTTAAAGTGATTTTCATGCTTCCAGGGGCCTTAAACACAAGATGTGAGGAATGGGTAGAAGTGAATGAAAATGGCCAATTTACTCATTCTGAGGCCTTAAAAAGTGTTTCTCCTCCACGGGAAGTGAATAAAATACCATTTGGAGGCCTTTATTGTTCAATCAAAAACGACTGTTTTTTGGAGAAAGAGATAACCACCCCCCCTTACGACATGCTTCAGAAACGAAAAAAATGGACCATTTTCAAATGTTGCGTCTTTGAACGACAATTCACATTTGTACGTGGATAATCACTTTTAGAGATAAAATTAGATGTTTAAAGTGATTTTCAAGCTTCCAGGGGCCCTAAACACAAGATTTGAGAAATGGGTAAATGTGAATGAAAATGGCCAATTTATTCACTCTGAGGCCTTAAAAAGTTTTTCTCCACCCAAGAAAGTGAATTAAATAACATTTGTAGGCCTTTATTGTTCAATCAAAAACGCCCGATTTTTGATGAAAGAGATAACCACCCCCCCGTACGACATGCTTCAGAAACTAAAAAAATGGTCCGTTTTCAAATGTTGCCTCTTTGAACTACAATTCACATTTGTACGTGGAAAATCACTTTTAAAGATAAAATGAGATGTTTAAAGTGATTTTCATGCTTCCAGGGGCCTTAAACACAAGATTTGAGGAATGGGTAGAAGTGAATGAAAATGGCCAATTTACTCATTCTGAGGCCTTAAAAAGTGTTTCTCCTCCACGGGAAGTGAATTAAATAACAATTGTAGGCCTTTATTGTTCAAGCGAAAACGCCCGATTTTTGACGAAAGAGATAACCACCCCCCCTTACGACATGCTTCAGAAACGAAAAAAATGGTCCATTTTCAAATGTTGCGTCTTTGAACGACAATTCACATTTGTACGTGGATAATCACTTTTAGAGATAAAATTAGATGTTTAAAGTGATTTTCAAGCTTCCAGGGGCCCTAAACACAAGATTTGAGGAATGGGTAGAAGTGATTGAAAATGGCCAATTTACTCATTCTGAGGCCTTAAAAAGTGTTTCTCCTCCACGGAAAGTGAATTAAATAACATTTGTAGGCCTTTATTGTTCCAGCGAAAACGCCCGATTTTTGACGAAAGAGATACCACCCCCCCTTACGACATGCTTCAGAAACTAAAAGAATGGTCCGTTTTCAAATGTTGCCTCTTTGAACTACAATTCACATTTGTACGTGGAAAATCACTTTTAAGGATAAAATGAGATGTTTAAAGTGATTGTCATGCTTCCAGGGGCCTTAAACACAAGATTTGAGGAATGGGTAAAAGTGAATGAAAATGGCCAATTTACTCACTCTGCGGCCTTAAAAAGTGTTTCTCCTCCACGGGAAGTGAATAAAATACCATTTGGAGGCCTTAATTGTTCAATCAAAAACAACAGTTTTTTGGAGAAAGAGATAACCACCCCCCCTTACGACATGCTTCAGAAACTAAAAAAATGGTCCGTTTTCAAATGTTGCCTCTTTGAACTACAATTCACATTTGTACGTGGATAATCACTTTTAGAGATAAAATTAGATGTTTAAAGTGATTTTCAAGCTTCCAGGGGCCCTAAACACAAGATTTGAGAAATGGGTAAACGTGAATGAAAATGGCCAATTTACTCACTCTGCGGCCTTAAAAAGTGTTTCTCCTCCACGGGAAGTGAATAAAATAACATTTGGAGGCCTTTATTGTTCAATCAAAAACGCCTGTTTTTTGGTGAAAGAGATAACCACACCCCCTTACGAAATGCTTCAGAAACGAAAAAAATGGTCCATTTTCAAATGTTGCCTCTTTGAACTACAATTCACATTTGTATGTGGATAATCACTTTTAGAGATAAAATTAGATGTTTAAAGTGATTTTCAAGCTTCCAGGGGCCCTAAACACAAGATTTGAGAAATGGGTAAATGTGAATGAAAATGGCCAATTTATTCACTCTGAGGCCTTAAAAAGTTTTTCTCCACCCAAGAAAGTGAATTAAATAACATTTGTAGGCCTTTATTGTTCAATCAAAAACGCCCGATTTTTGATGAAAGAGATAACTACCCCCCCTTACGACATGCTTCAGAAACTAAAAAAATGGTCCGTTTTCAAATGTTGCCTCTTTGAACTACAATCCACATTTGTACGTGGAAAATCACTTTTAAAGATAAAATGAGATGTTTAAAGTGATTTTCATGCTTCCAGGGGCCTTAAACACAAGATTTGAGGAATGGGTAGAAGTGAATGAAAATGGCCAATTTACTCATTCTGAGGCCTTAAAAAGTGTTTCTCCTCCACGGGAAGTGAATTAAATAACATTTGTAGGCCTTTATTGTTCAAGCGAAAACGCCCGATTTTTGACGAAAGAGATAACCACCCCCCCTTACGACATGCTTCAGAAACTAAAAAAATGGTCCGTTTTCAAATGTTGCCTCTTTGAACTACAATTCACAATTGTATGTGGAAAATCACTTTTAAAGATAAAATGAGATGTTTTAAGTGATTTTCATGCTTCCAGGGGCCTTAAACACAAGATTTGAGGAATGGGTAGAAGTGAATGAAAATGGCCAATTTACTCATTCTGAGGCCTTAAAAAGTGTTTCTCCTCCATGGAAAGTGAATTAAATATCATTTGTAGGCCTTTATTGTTCAAGCGAAAACGCCTGATTTTTGACGAAAGAGATACCACCCCCCCTTACGACATGCTTCAGAAACTAAAAAAATGGTCCGTTTTCAAATGTTGCCTCTTTGAACTACAATTCACATTTGTACGTGGAAAATCACTTTTAAAGATAAAATGAGATGTTTAAAGTGATTGTCATGCTTCCAGGGGCCTTAAACACAAGATTTGAGGAATGGGTAAAAGTGAATGAAAATGGCCAATTTACTCACTCTGCGGCCTTAAAAAGTGTTTCTCCTCCACGGGAAGTGAATAAAATACCATTTGGAGGCCTTAATTGTTCAATCAAAAACGACAGTTTTTTGGAGAAAGAGATAACCACCCCCCCTTACGACATGCTTCAGAAACTAAAAAAATGGTCCGTTTTCAAATGTTGCCTCTTTGAACTACAATTCACATTTGTACGTGGATAATCACTTTTAGAGATAAAATTAGATGTTTAAAGTGATTTTCAAGCTTCCAGGGGCCCTAAACACAAGATTTGAGAAATGGGTAAACGTGAATGAAAATGGCCAATTTACTCACTCTGCGGCCTTAAAAAGTGTTTCTCCTCCACGGGAAGTGAATAAAATAACATTTGGAGGCCTTTATTGTTCAATCAAAAACGCCTGTTTTTTGGTGAAAGAGATAACCACACCCCCTTACGACATGCTTCAGAAACGAAAAAAATGGTCCATTTTCAAATGTTGCCTCTTTGAACTACAATTCACATTTGTATGTGGATAATCACTTTTAGAGATAAAATTAGATGTTTAAAGTGATTTTCAAGCTTCCAGGGGCCCTAAACACAAGATTTGAGAAATGGGTAAATGTGAAAGAAAATGGCCAATTTATTCACTCTGAGGCCTTAAAAAGTTTTTCTCCACCCAAGAAAGTGAAATAAATAACATTTGTAGGCCTTTATTGTTTAATCAAAAACGCCCGATTTATGATGAAAGAGATAACCACCCCCCCTTACGACATGCTTCAGAAACTAAAAAAATGGTCCGTTTTCAAATGTTGCCTCTTTGAACTACAATCCACATTTGTACGTGGAAAATCACTTTTAAAGATAAAATGAGATGTTTAAAGTGATTTTCATGCTTTCAGGGGCCTTAAACACAAGATTTGAGGAATGGGTGAAGTGAATGAAAATGGCCAATTTACTCATTCTGAGGCCTTAAAAAGTGTTTCTCCTCCACGGGAAGTGAATTAAGTAACATTTGGAGGCCTTTATTGTTCAAGCGAAAACGCCCGATTTTTGATGAAAGAGATAACCACCCCCCTTACGACATGCTTCAGAAACTAAAAAAATGGTCCATTTTCAAATGTTGCCTCTTTGAACTACAATATACATTTGTACGTGGAAAATCACTTTTAAAGATAAAAGGAGATGTTTAAAGTGATTTTCATGCTTCCAGGGGCCTTAAACACAAGATTTGAGGAATGGGTAGAAGTGAATGAAAATGGCCAATTTACTTATTCTGAGGCCTTAAAAAGTGTTTCTCCTCCACGGGAAGTGAATAAAATACCATTTGGAGGCCTTTATTGTTCAATCAAAAACGCCCGATTTTTGATGAAAGAGATAACCAACCCCCCTTACGACATGCTTCAGAAACTAAAAAAATGGTCCATTTTCAAATGTTGCGTCTTTGAACGACAATTCACATTTGTACGTGGATAATCACTTTTAGAGATAAAATTAGATGTTTAAAGTGATTTTCAAGCTTCCAGGGGCCCTAAACACAAGATTTGAGAAATGGGTAAATGTGAATGAAAATGGCCAATTTATTCACTCTGAGGCCTTAAAAAGTTTTTCTCCACCCAAGAAAGTGAATTAAATAACATTTGTAGGCCTTTATTGTTCAATCAAAAACGCCCGATTTTTGATGAAAGAGATAACCACCCCCCCTTACGACATGCTTCAGAAACTAAAAAAATGGTCCGTTTTCAAATGTTGCCTCTTTGAACTACAATTCACATTTGTACGTGGAAAATCACTTTTAAAGATAAAATGAGATGTTTAAAGTGATTTTCATGCTTCCAGGGGCCTTAAACACAAGATTTGAGGAATGGGTAGAAGTGAATGAAAATGGCCAATTTACTCATTCTGAGGCCTTAAAAAGTGTTTCTCCTCCACGGGAAGTGAATTAAATAACAATTGTAGGCCTTTATTGTTCAAGCGAAAACGCCCGATTTTTGACGAAAGAGATAACCACCCCCCCTTACGACATGCTTCAGAAACTAAAAAAATGGTCCGTTTTCAAATGTTGCCTCTTTGAACTACAATTCACATTTGTACGTGGAAAATCACTTTTAAAGATAAAATGAGATGTTTAAAGTGATTTTCATGCTTCCAGGGGCCTTAAACACAAGATGTGAGGAATGGGTAGAAGTGAATGAAAATGGCCAATTTACTCATTCTGAGGCTTTAAAAAGTGTTTCTCCTCCACGGGAAGTGAATAAAATACCATTTGGAGGCCTTTATTGTTCAATCAAAAACGACAGTATTTTGGAGAAAGAGATAACCACCCCCCCTTACGACATGCTTCAGAAACTAAAAAAATGGTCCGTTTTCAAATGTTGCCTCTTTGAACTACAATTCACATTTGTACGTGGATAATCACTTTTAGAGATAAAATTAGATGTTTAAAGTGATTTTCAAGCTTCCAGGGGCCCTAAACCCAAGATTTGAGAAATGGGTAAACGTGAATGAAAATGGCCAATTTACTCACTCTGCGGCCTTAAAAAGTGTTTCTCCTCCACGGGAAGTGAATAAAATAACATTTGGAGGCCTTTATTGTTCAATCAAAAACGCCTGTTTTTTGGTGAAAGAGATAACCACACCCCCTTACGACATGCTTCAGAAACGAAAAAAATGGTCCATTTTCAAATGTTGCCTCTTTGAACTACAATTCACATTTGTATGTGGATAATCACTTTTAGAGATAAAATTAGATGTTTAAAGTGATTTTCAAGCTTCCAGGGGCCCTAAACACAAGATTTGAGAAATGGGTAAATGTGAATGAAAATGGCCAATTTATTCACTCTGAGGCCTTAAAAAGTTTTTCTCCACCCAAGAAAGTGAATTAAATAACATTTGTAGGCCTTTATTGTTCAATCAAAAACGCCCGATTTTTGATGAAAGAGATAACCACCCCCCCTTACGACATGCTTCAGAAACTAAAAAAATGGTCCGTTTTCAAATGTTGCCTCTTTGAACTACAATCCACATTTGTACGTGGAAAATCACTTTTAAAGATAAAATGAGATGTTTAAAGTGATTTTCATGCTTCCAGGGGCCTTAAACACAAGATTTGAGGAATCGGTAGAAGTGAATGAAAATGGCCAATTTACTCATTCTGAGGCCTTAAAAAGTGTTTCTCCTCCACGGGAAGTGAATTAAATAACATTTGTAGGCCTTTATTGTTCAAGCTTAAACGCCCGATTTTTGACGAAAGAGATAACCACCCCCCCTTACGACATGCTTCAGAAACTAAAAAAATGGTCCGTTTTCAAATGTTGCCTCTTTGAACTACAATTCACAATTGTACGTGGAAAATCACTTTTAAAGATAAAATGAGATGTTTTAAGTGATTTTCATGCTTCCAGGGGCCTTAAACACAAGATTTGAGGAATGGGTAGAAGTGAATGAAAATGGCCAATTTACTCATTCTGAGGCCTTAAAAAGTGTTTCTCCTCCACGGAAAGTGAATTAAATATCATTTGTAGGCCTTTATTGTTCAAGCGAAAACGCCCGATTTTTGACGAAAGAGATACCACCCCCCCTTACGACATGCTTCAGAAACTAAAAAAATGGTCCGTTTTCAAATGTTGCCTCTTTGAACTACAATTCACATTTGTACGTGGAAAATCACTTTTAAAGATAAAATGAGATGTTTAAAGTGATTGTCATGCTTCCAGGGGCCTTAAACACAAGATTTGAGGAATGGGTAAAAGTGAATGAAAATGGCCAATTTACTCACTCTGCGGCCTTAAAAAGTGTTTCTCCTCCACGGGAAGTGAATAAAATACCATTTGGAGGCCTTAATTGTTCAATCAAAAACGACAGTTTTTTGGAGAAAGAGATAACCACCCCCCCTTACGACATGCTTCAGAAACTAAAAAAATGGTCCGTTTTCAAATGTTGCCTCTTTGAACTACAATTCACATTTGTACGTGGATAATCACTTTTAGAGATAAAATTAGATGTTTAAAGTGATTTTCAAGCTTCCAGGGGCCCTAAACACAAGATTTGAGAAATGGGTAAACGTGAATGAAAATGGCCAATTTACTCACTCTGCGGCCTTAAAAAGTGTTTCTCCTCCACGGGAAGTGAATAAAATAACATTTGGAGGCCTTTATTGTTCAATCAAAAACGCCTGTTTTTTGGTGAAAGAGATAACCACACCCCCTTACGACATGCTTCAGAAACGAAAAAAATGGTCCATTTTCAAATGTTGCCTCTTTGAACTACAATTCACATTTGTATGTGGATAATCACTTTTAGAGATAAAATTAGATGTTTAAAGTGATTTTCAAGCTTCCAGGGGCCCTAAACACAAGATTTGAGAAATGGGTAAATGTGAATGAAAATGGCCAATTTATTCACTCTGAGGCCTTAAAAAGTTTTTCTCCACCCAAGAAAGTGAATTAAATAACATTTGTAGGCCTTTATTGTTCAATCAAAAACGCCCGATTTTTGATGAAAGAGATAACCACCCCCCCTTACGACATGCTTCAGAAACTAAAACAATGGTCCGTTTTCAAATGTTGCCTCTTTGAACTACAATCCACATTTGTACGTGGAAAATTACTTTTAAAGATAAAATGAGATGTTTAAAGTGATTTTCATGCTTCCAGGGGCCTTAAACACAAGATTTGAGGAATGGGTAGAAGTGAATGAAAATGGCCAATTTACTCATTCTGAGGCCTTAAAAGTGTTTCTCCTCCACGGAAAGTGAATTAAATAACATTTGTAGGCCTTTATTGTTCAAGCGAAAACGCCCGATTTTTGACGAAAGAGATAACCACCCCCCCTTACGACATGCTTCAGAAACTAAAAAAATGGTCCGTTTTCAAATGTTGCCTCTTTGAACTACAATTCACATTTGTACGTGGAAAATCACTTTTAGAGATAAAATTAGATGTTTAAAGTGATTTTCAAGCTTCCAGGGGCCCTAAACACAAGATTTGAGAAATGGGTAAACGTGAATGAAAATGGCCAATTTACTCACTCTGCGGCCTTAAAAAGTGTTTCTCCTCCATGGGAAGTCAATAAAATAACATTTGGAGGCCTTTATTGTTCAATCAAAAACGCCTGTTTTTTGGTGAAAGAGATAACCACCCCCCCTTACGACATGCTTCAGAAACGAAAAAAATGGTCCATTTTCAAATGTTGCCTCTTTGAACTACAATTCACATTTGTATGTGGATAATCACTTTTAGAGATAAAATTAGATGTTTAAAGTGATTTTCAAGCTTCCAGGGGCCCTAAACACAAGATTTGAGAAATGGGTAAATGGGTAAATGTGAATGAAAATGGCCAATTTATTCACTCTGAGGCCTTAAAAAGATTTTCTCCACCCAAGAAAGTGAATTAAATAACATTTGTAGGCCTTTATTGTTCAATCAAAAACGCCCGATTTTTGATGAAAGAGATAATCACCCCCCTTACGACATGCTTCAGAAACTAAAAAAATGGTCCGTTTTCAAATGTTGCCTCTTTGAACTACAATCAACATTTGTACGTGGAAAATCACTTTTAAAGATAACAGGAGATGTTTAAAGTGATTTTCATGCTTCCAGGGGCCTTAAACACAAGATTTGAGGAATGGGTAGAAGTGAATGAAAATGGCCAATTTACTCATTCTGAGGCCTTAAAAAGTGTTTCTCCTCCACGGGAAGTGAATTAAATAACATTTGTAGGCCTTTATTGTTCAAGCGAAAACGCACGATTTTTGACGAAAGAGATAACCACCCCCCCTTACGACATGCTTCAGAAACTAAAAAAATGGTCCGTTTTCAAATGTTGCCTCTTTGAACTACAATATACATTTGTACGTGGAAAATCACTTTTAAAGATAACAGGAGATGTTTAAAGTGATTTTCATGCTTCCAGGGGCCTTAAACACAAGATTTGAGGAATGGGTAGAAGTGAATGAAAATGGCCAATTTACTCATTCTGAGGCCTTAAAAAGTGTTTCTCCTCCACGGGAAGTGAATAAAATACCATTTGGAGGCCTTTATTGTTCAATCAAAAACGACTGTTTTTTGGAGAAAGAGATAACCACCCCCCCTTACGACATGCTTCAGAAACGAAAAAAATGGTCCGTTTTCAAATGTTGCGTCTTTGAACGACAATTCACAGTTGTACGTGGATAATCACTTTTAGAGATAAAATTAGATGTTTAAAGTGATTTTCAAGCTTCCAGCGGCCCTAAACACAAGATTTGAGAAATGGGTAAATGTGAATGAAAATGGCCAATTTATTCACTCTGAGGCCTTAAAAAGTGTTTCTCCACCCAAGAAAGTGAATTAAATACCAGTTGTAGGCCTTTATTGTTCAATCGAAAATGCCCGATTTTTGATGAAAGAGATAACCACCCCCCCTTACGACATGCTTCAGAAACTAAAAAAATGGTCCGTTTTCAAATGTTGCCTCTTTGAACTACAATTCACATTTGTACGTGGAAAATCACTTTTAAAGATAAAATGAGATGTTTAAAGTGATTTTCATGCTTCCAGGGGCCTTAAACACAAGATTTGAGGAATGGGTAGAAGTGAATGAAAATGGCCAATTTACTCATTCTGAGGCCTTAAAAAGTGTTTCTCCTCCACGGAAAGTGAATTAAATAACATTTGTAGGCCTTTATTGTTCAAGCGAAAACGCCCGATTTTTGACGAAAGAGATAACCACCCCCCCTTACGACATGCTTCAGAAACTAAAAAAATGGTCCGTTTTCAAATGTTGCCTCTTTGAACTACAATTCACATTTGTATCTGGAAAATCACTTTTAAAGATAAAATGAGATGTTTAAAGTGATTTTCATGCTTCCAGGGGCCCTAAACACAAGATTTGAGAAATGGGTAAAAATGAATGAAAATGGCCAATTTACTCATTCTGAGGCCTTAAAAAGTGTTTCTCCTCCATGGGAAGTGAATAAAATAACATTTGGAGGCCTTTATTGTTCAATCAAAAACGCCTGTTTTTTGGTGAAAGAGATAACCACCCCCCTTACGACATGCTTCAGAAACGAAAAAAATGGTCCATTTTCAAATGTTGCGTCTTTGAACTACAATTCACATTTGTACGTGGATAATCACTTTTAGAGATAAAATTAGACGTTTAAAGTGATTTTCAAGCTTCCAGGGGCCCTAAACACAAGATTTGAGAAATGGGTAAAAATGAATGAAAATGGCCAATTTACTCATTCTGAGGCCTTAAAAGTGCTTCTCCTCCATGGGAAGTGAATTAAATAACATTTGGAGGCTGTTATTGTTCAAGTGAAAACGCCTGATTTTTGATGAAAGAGATAACCACCCCCCCTTACGACATGCTTCTGAAACTAAAAAAATGGTTCATTTTCAAATGTTGCGTCTTTGAACTACAATTAACATTGTACTTGGATAATCATTTTTGAGATAAAATGAGATGTTTAAAGTGATTTTCAAGCTTCCAGGGGACCTAAACACAAGATTTGAGAAATGGGTAAACGTGAATGAAAATGGCCAATTTATTCACTCTGAGGCCTTAAAAAGTTTTTCTCCACCCAAGAAAGTGAATTAAATACCATTTGTAGGCCTTTATTGTTCAATCAAAAACGCCCGATTTTTGATGAAAGAGATAACCACCCCCTCTTACGACATGCTTCAGAAACTAAAAAAATGGTCCGTTTTCAAATGTTGCCTCTTTGAACTACAATTCACATTTGTACGTGGAAAATCACTTTTAAAGATAAAATGAGATGTTTAAAGTGATTTTCAAGCTTCCAGGGGCCCTAAACACAAGATTTGAGAAATGGGTAAATGTGAATGAAAATGGCCAATTTATTCACTCTGAGGCCTTAAAAAGTTTTTCTCCACCCAAGAAAGTGAATTAAATGACATTTGTAGGCTTTTATTGTTCAATCAAAAACGCCCGATTTTTGATGAAAGAGATAACCACCCCCCCTTACGACATGCTTCAGAAACGAAAAAAATGGTCCATTTTCAAATGTTGCGTCTTTGAACGCCAATTCACATTTGTACGTGGATAATCACTTTTAGAGATAAAATTAGATGTTTAAAGTGATTTTCAAGCTTCCAGGGGCCCTAAACACAAGATTTGAGAAATGGGTAAATGTGAATGAAAATGGCCAATTTATTCACTCTGAGGCCTTAAAAAGTTTTTCTCCACCCAAGAAAGTGAATTAAATAACATTTGTAGGCCTTTATTGTTCAATCAAAAACGCCCGATTTTTGATGAAAGAGATAACCACCCCCCCTTACGACATGCTTCAGAAACTAAAAAAATGGTCCGTTTTCAAATGTTGCCTCTTTGAACTACAATTCACATTTGTACGTGGAAAATCACTTTTAAAGATAAAATGAGATGTTTAAAGTGATTTTCATGCTTCCAGGGGCCTTAAACACAAGATTTGAGGAATGGGTAGAAGTGAATGAAAATGGCCAATTTACTCATTCTGAGGCCTTAAAAAGTGTTTCTCCTCCACGGAAAGTGAATTAAATAACATTTGTAGGCCTTTATTGTTCAAGCGAAAACGCCCGATTTTTGACGAAAGAGATAACCACCCCCCCTTACGACATGCTTCAGAAACTAAAAAAATGGTCCGTTTTCAAATGTTGCCTCTTTGAACTACAATCCACATTTGTACGTGGAAAATCACTTTTAAAGATAAAATGAGATGTTTAAAGTGATTTTCATGCTTCCAGGGGCCTTAAACACAAGATTTGAGGAATGAGTAGAAGTGAATGAAAATGGCCAATTTACTCATTCTGAGGCCTTAAAAAGTGTTTCTCCTCCACGGGAAGTGAATTAAATAACATTTGTAGGCCTTTATTGTTCAAGCGAAAACGCCCGATTTTTGACGAAAGAGATAACCACCCCCCCTTACGACATGCTTCAGAAACTAAAAAAATGGTCCGTTTTCAAATGTTGCCTCTTTGAACTACAATTCACATTTGTACGTGGAAAATCACTTTTAAAGATAAAATGAGATGTTTAAAGTGATTTTCATGCTTTCAGGGGCCTTAAACACAAGATTTGAGGAATGGGTAGAAGTGAATGAAAATGGCCAATTTACTCATTCTGAGGCCTTAAAAAGTGTTTCTCCTCCACGGGAAGTGAAATAAGTAACATTTGGAGGCCTTTATTGTTCAAGCGAAAACGCCCGATTTTTGACGAAAGAGATAACCACCCCCCCTTACGACATGCTTCAGAAACTAAAAAAATGGTCCGTTTTCAAATGTTGCCTCTTTGAACTACAATATACATTTGTACGTGGAAAATCACTTTTAAAGATAAAAGGAGATGTTTAAAGTGATTTTCATGCTTCCAGGGGCCTTAAACACAAGATTTGAGGAATGGGTAGAAGTGAATGTAAATGGCCAATTTACTCATTCTGAGGCCTTAAAAAGTGTTTCTCCTCCACGGGAAGTGAATAAAATACCATTTGGAGGCCTTTATTGTTCAATCAAAAACGACTGTTTTTTGGAGAAAGAGATAACCACCCCCCCCTTACGACATGCTTCAGAAACGAAAAAAATGGTCCATTTTCAAATGTTGCGTCTTTGAACGACAATTCACATTTGTACATGGATAATCACTTTTAGAGATAAAATTAGATGTTTAAAGTGATTTTCAAGCTTCCAGGGGCCCTAAACACAAGATTTGAGAAAAGGGTAAATGTGAATGAAAATGGCCAATTTATTCACTCTGAGGCCTTAAAAAGTTTTTCTCCACCCAAGAAAGTGAATTAAATAACATTTGTAGGCCTTTATTGTTCAATCAAAAACGCCCGATTTTTGATGAAAGAGATAACCACCCCCCCTTACGACATGCTTCAGAAACTAAAAAAATGGTCCGTTTTCAAATGTTGCCTCTTTGAACTACAATTCACATTTGTACGTGGAAAATCACTTTTAAAGATAAAATGAGATGTTTAAAGTGATTTTCATGCTTCCAGGGGCCTTAAACACAAGATTTGAGGAATGGGTAGAAGTGAATGAAAATGGCCAATTTACTCATTCTGAGGCCTTAAAAAGTGTTTCTCCTCCACGGAAAGTGAATTAAATAACATTTGTAGGCCTTTATTGTTCAAGCGAAAACGCCCGATTTTTGACGAAAGAGATAACCACCCCCCCTTACGACATGCTTCAGAAACTAAAAAAATGGTCCGTTTTCAAATGTTGCCTCTTTGAACTACAATTCACATTTGTACGTGGAAAATCACTTTTAAAGATAAAATGAGATGTTTAAAGTGATTTTCATGCTTTCAGGGGCCTTAAACACAAGATTTGAGGAATGGGTAGAAGTGAATGAAAATGGCCAATTTACTCATTCTGAGGCCTTAAAAAGTGTTTCTCCTCCACGGGAAGTGAAATAAGTAACATTTGGAGGCCTTTATTGTTCAAGCGAAAACGCCCGATTTTTGACGAAAGAGATAACCACCCCCCCTTACGACATGCTTCAGAAACTAAAAAAATGGTCCGTTTTCAAATGTTGCCTCTTTGAACTACAATATACATTTGTACGTGGAAAATCACTTTTAAAGATAAAAGGAGATGTTTAAAGTGATTTTCATGCTTCCAGGGGCCTTAAACACAAGATTTGAGGAATGGGTAGAAGTGAATGTAAATGGCCAATTTACTCATTCTGAGGCCTTAAAAAGTGTTTCTCCTCCACGGGAAGTGAATAAAATACCATTTGGAGGCCTTTATTGTTCAATCAAAAACGACTGTTTTTCGGAGAAAGAGATAACCACCCCCCCCTTACGACATGCTTCAGAAACGAAAAAAATGGTCCATTTTCAAATGTTGCGTCTTTGAACGACAATTCACATTTGTACGTGGATAATCACTTTTAGAGATAAAATTAGATGTTTAAAGTGATTTTCAAGCTTCCAGGGGCCCTAAACACAAGATTTGAGAAATGGGTAAATGTGAATGAAAATGGCCAATTTATTCACTCTGAGGCCTTAAAAAGTTTTTCTCCACCCAAGAAAGTGAATTAAATACCATTTGTAGACCTTTATTGTTCAATCAAAAACGCCCGATTTTTGATGAAAGAGATAACCACCCCCCCTTACGACATGCTTCAGAAACTAAAAAAATGGTCCGTTTTCAAATGTTGCCTCTTTGAACTACAATCCACATTTGTACATGGAAAATCACTTTTAAAGATAAAATGAGATGTTTAAAGTGATTTTCATGCTTCCAGGGGCCTTAAACACAAGATTTGAGGAATGGGTAGAAGTGAATGAAAATGGCCAATTTACTCATTCTGAGGCCTTAAAAAGTGTTTCTCCTCCACGGGAAGTGAATTAAATAACATTTGTAGGCCTTTATTGTTCAAGCGAAAACGCACGATTTTTGACGAAAGAGATAACCACCCCCCCTTACGACATGCTTCAGAAACTAAAAAAATGGTCCGTTTTCAAATGTTGCCTCTTTGAACTACAATATACATTTGTACGTGGAAAATCACTTTTAAAGATAACAGGAGATGTTTAAAGTGATTTTCATGCTTCCAGGGGCCTTAAACACAAGATTTGAGGAATGGGTAGAAGTGAATGAAAATGGCCAATTTACTCATTCTGAGGCCTTAAAAAGTGTTTCTCCTCCACGGGAAGTGAATAAAATACCATTTGGAGGCCTTTATTGTTCAATCAAAAACGACTGTTTTTTGGAGAAAGAGATAACCACCCCCCCTTACGACATGCTTCAGAAACGAAAAAAATGGTCCATTTTCAAATGTTGCGTCTTTGAACGACAATTCACAGTTGTACGTGGATAATCACTTTTAGAGATAAAATTAGATGTTTAAAGTGATTTTCAAGCTTCCAGCGGCCCTAAACACAAGATTTGAGAAATGGGTAAATGTGAATGAAAATGGCCAATTTATTCACTCTGAGGCCTTAAAAAGTGTTTCTCCACCCAAGAAAGTGAATTAAATACCAGTTGTAGGCCTTTATTGTTCAATCAAAAACGCCCGATTTTTGACGAAAGAGATAACCACCCCCCCTTACGACATGCTTCAGAAACTAAAAAAATGGTCCGTTTTCAAATGTTGCCTCTTTGAACTACAATTCACATTTGTACGTGGAAAATCACTTTTAGAGATAAAATTAGATGTTTAAAGTGATTTTCAAGCTTCCAGGGGCCCTAAACACAAGATTTGAGAAATGGGTAAAAATGAATGAAAATGGCCAATTTACTCATTCTGAGGCCTTAAAAAGTGTTTCTCCTCCATGGGAAGTGAATAAAATAACATTTGGAGGCCTTTATTGTTCAATCAAAAACGCCTGTTTTTTGGTGAAAGAGATAACCACCCCCCCTTACGACATGCTTCAGAAACGAAAAAAATGGTCCATTTTCAAATGTTGCGTCTTTGAACTACAATTCACATTTGTACGTGGATAATCACTTTTAGAGATAAAATTAGACGTTTAAAGTGATTTTCAAGCTTCCAGGGGCCCTAAACACAATATTTGAGAAATGGGTAAAAATGAATGAAAATGGCCAATTTACTCATTCTGAGGCCTTAAAAGTGCTTCTCCTCCATGGGAAGTGAATTAAATAACATTTGGAGGCTGTTATTGTTCAAGTGAAAACGCCTGATTTTTGATGAAAGAGATAACCACCCCCCCTTACGACATGCTTCTGAAACTAAAAAAATGGTTCATTTTCAAATGTTGCGTCTTTGAACTACAATTAACATTGTACTTGGATAATCATTTTTGAGATAAAATGAGATGTTTAAAGTGATTTTCAAGCTTCCAGGGGACCTAAACACAAGATTTGAGAAATGGATAAACGTGAATGAAAATGGCCAATTTATTCACTCTGAGGCCTTAAAAAGTTTTTCTCCACCCAAGAAAGTGAATTAAATACCATTTGTAGGCCTTTATTGTTCAATCAAAAACGCCCGATTTTTGATGAAAGAGATAACCACCCCCCCTTACGACATGCTTCAGAAACTAAAAAAATGGTCCGTTTTCAAATGTTGCCTCTTTGAACTACAATTCACATTTGTACATGGAAAATCACTTTTAAAGATAAAATGAGATGTTTAAAGTGATTTTCAAGCTTCCAGGGGCCCTAAACACAAGATTTGAGAAATGGGTAAATGTGAATGAAAATGGTCAATTTATTCACTCTGAGGCCTTAAAAAGTTTTTCTCCACCCAAGAAAGTGAATTAAATGACATTTGTAGGCTTTTATTGTTCAATCAAAAACGCCCGATTTTTGATGAAAGAGATAACCACCCCCCCTTACGACATGCTTCAGAAACGAAAAAAATGGTCCATTTTCAAATGTTGCGTCTTTGAACGCCAATTCACATTTGTACGTGGATAATCACTTTTAGAGATAAAATTAGATGTTTAAAGTGATTTTCAAGCTTCCAGGGGCCCTAAACACAAGATTTGAGAAATGGGTAAATGTGAATGAAAATGGCCAATTTATTCACTCTGAGGCCTTAAAAAGTTTTTCTCCACCCAAGAAAGTGAATTAAATAACATTTGTAGGCCTTTATTGTTCAATCAAAAACGCCCGATTTTTGATGAAAGAGATAACCACCCCCCCTTACGACATGCTTCAGAAACTAAAAAAATGGTCCGTTTTCAAATGTTGCCTCTTTGAACTACAATTCACATTTGTACGTGGAAAATCACTTTTAAAGATAAAATGAGATGTTTAAAGTGATTTTCATGCTTCCAGGGGCCTTAAACACAAGATTTGAGGAATGGGTAGAAGTGAATGAAAATGGCCAATTTACTCATTCTGAGGCCTTAAAAAGTGTTTCTCCTCCACGGAAAGTGAATTAAATAACATTTGTAGGCCTTTATTGTTCAAGCGAAAACGCCCGATTTTTGACGAAAGAGATAACCACCCCCCCTTACGACATGCTTCAGAAACTAAAAAAATGGTCCGTTTTCAAATGTTGCCTCTTTGAACTACAATCCACATTTGTACGTGGAAAATCACTTTTAAAGATAAAATGAGATGTTTAAAGTGATTTTCATGCTTCCAGGGGCCTTAAACACAAGATTTGAGGAATGGGTAGAAGTGAATGAAAATGGCCAATTTACTCATTCTGAGGCCTTAAAAAGTGTTTCTCCTCCACGGGAAGTGAATTAAATAACATTTGTAGGCCTTTATTGTTCAAGCTTAAACGCCCGATTTTTGACGAAAGAGATAACCACCCCCCCTTACGACATGCTTCAGAAACTAAAAAAATGGTCCGTTTTCAAATGTTGCCTCTTTGAACTACAATTCACAATTGTACGTGGAAAATCACTTTTAAAGATAAAATGAGATGTTTTAAGTGATTTTCATGCTTCCAGGGGCCTTAAACACAAGATTTGAGGAATGGGTAGAAGTGAATGAAAATGGCCAATTTACTCATTCTGAGGCCTTAAAAGTGTTTCTCCTCCACGGAAAGTGAATTAAATAACATTTGTAGGCCTTTATTGTTCAAGCGAAAACGCCCGATTTTTGACGAAAGAGATAACCACCCCCCCTTACGACATGCTTCAGAAACTAAAAAAATGGTCCGTTTTCAAATGTTGCCTCTTTGAACTACAATTCACATTTGTACGTGGAAAATCACTTTTAGAGATAAAATTAGATGTTTAAAGTGATTTTCAAGCTTCCAGGGGCCCTAAACACAAGATTTGAGAAATGGGTAAACGTGAATGAAAATGGCCAATTTACTCACTCTGCGGCCTTAAAAAGTGTTTCTCCTCCATGGGAAGTCAATAAAATACCATTTGGAGGCCTTTATTGTTCAATCAAAAACGCCTGTTTTTTGGTGAAAGAGATAACCACCCCCCCTTACGACATGCTTCAGAAACGAAAAAAATGGTCCATTTTCAAATGTTGCCTCTTTGAACTACAATTCACATTTGTATGTGGATAATCACTTTTAGAGATAAAATTAGATGTTTAAAGTGATTTTCAAGCTTCCAGGGGCCCTAAACACAAGATTTGAGAAATGGGTAAATGGGTAAATGTGAATGAAAATGGCCAATTTATTCACTCTGAGGCCTTAAAAAGATTTTCTCCACCCAAGAAAGTGAATTAAATAACATTTGTAGGCCTTTATTGTTCAATCAAAAACGCCCGATTTTTGATGAAAGAGATAACCACCCCCCCTTACGACATGCTTCAGAAACTAAAAAAATGGTCCGTTTTCAAATGTTGCCTCTTTGAACTACAATATACATTTGTACGTGGAAAATCACTTTTAAAGATAACAGGAGATGTTTAAAGTGATTTTCATGCTTCCAGGGGCCTTAAACACAAGATTTGAGGAATGGGTAGAAGTGAATGAAAATGGCCAATTTACTCATTCTGAGGCCTTAAAAAGTGTTTCTCCTCCACGGGAAGTGAATTAAATAACATTTGTAGGCCTTTATTGTTCAAGCGAAAACGCACGATTTTTGACGAAAGAGATAACCACCCCCCCTTACGACATGCTTCAGAAACTAAAAAAATGGTCCGTTTTCAAATGTTGCCTCTTTGAACTACAATATACATTTGTACGTGGAAAATCACTTTTAAAGATAACAGGAGATGTTTAAAGTGATTTTCATGCTTCCAGGGGCCTTAAACACAAGATTTGAGGAATGGGTAGAAGTGAATGAAAATGGCCAATTTACTCATTCTGAGGCCTTAAAAAGTGTTTCTCCTCCACGGGAAGTGAATAAAATACCATTTGGAGGCCTTTATTGTTCAATCAAAAACGACTGTTTTTTGGAGAAAGAGATAACCACCCCCCCTTACGACATGCTTCAGAAACGAAAAAAATGGTCCGTTTTCAAATGTTGCGTCTTTGAACGACAATTCACAGTTGTACGTGGATAATCACTTTTAGAGATAAAATTAGATGTTTAAAGTGATTTTCAAGCTTCCAGCGGCCCTAAACACAAGATTTGAGAAATGGGTAAATGTGAATGAAAATGGCCAATTTATTCACTCTGAGGCCTTAAAAAGTGTTTCTCCACCCAAGAAAGTGAATTAAATACCAGTTGTAGGCCTTTATTGTTCAATCAAAAATGCCCGATTTTTGATGAAAGAGATAACCACCCCCCCTTACGACATGCTTCAGAAACTAAAAAAATGGTCCGTTTTCAAATGTTGCCTCTTTGAACTACAATTCACATTTGTACGTGGAAAATCACTTTTAAAGATAAAATGAGATGTTTAAAGTGATTTTCATGCTTCCAGGGGCCTTAAACACAAGATTTGAGGAATGGGTAGAAGTGAATGAAAATGGCCAACTTACTCATTCTGAGGCCTTAAAAAGTGTTTCTCCTCCACGGAAAGTGAATTAAATAACATTTGTAGGCCTTTATTGTTCAAGCGAAAACGCCCGATTTTTGACGAAAGAGATAACCACCCCCCCTTACGACATGCTTCAGAAACTAAAAAAATGGTCCGTTTTCAAATGTTGCCTCTTTGAACTACAATTCACATTTGTATCTGGAAAATCACTTTTAAAGATAAAATGAGATGTTTAAAGTGATTTTCATGCTTCCAGGGGCCTTAAACACAAGATTTGAGGAATGGGTAAAAGTGAATGAAAATGGCCAATTTACTCATTCTGAGGCCTTAAAAAGTGTTTCTCCTCCACGGGAAGTGAATTAAATAACATTTGTAGGCCTTTATTGTTCAAGCGAAAACGCCCGATTTTTGACGAAAGAGATAACCACCCCCCCTTACGACATGCTTCAGAAACTAAAAAAATGGTCCGTTTTCAAATGTTGCCTCTTTGAACTACAATTCACATTTGTACGTGGAAAATCACTTTTAGAGATAAAATTAGATGTTTAAAGTGATTTTCAAGCTTCCAGGGGCCCTAAACACAAGATTTGAGAAATGGGTAAAAATGAATGAAAATGGCCAATTTACTCATTCTGAGGCCTTAAAAAGTGTTTCTCCTCCATGGGAAGTGAATAAAATAACATTTGGAGGCCTTTATTGTTCAATCAAAAACGCCTGTTTTTTGGTGAAAGAGATAACCACCCCCCCTTACGACATGCTTCAGAAACGAAAAAAATGGTCCATTTTCAAATGTTGCGTCTTTGAACTACAATTCACATTTGTACGTGGATAATCACTTTTAGAGATAAAATTAGACGTTTAAAGTGATTTTCAAGCTTCCAGGGGCCCTAAACACAAGATTTGAGAAATGGGTAAAAATGAATGAAAATGGCCAATTTACTCATTCTGAGGCCTTAAAAGTGCTTCTCCTCCATGGGAAGTGAATTAAATAACATTTGGAGGCTGTTATTGTTCAAGTGAAAACGCCTGATTTTTGATGAAAGAGATAACCACCCCCCTTACGACATGCTTCTGAAACTAAAAAAATGGTTCATTTTCAAATGTTGCGTCTTTGAACTACAATTAACATTGTACTTGGATAATCATTTTTGAGATAAAATGAGATGTTTAAAGTGATTTTCAAGCTTCCAGGGGACCTAAACACAAGATTTGAGAAATGGGTAAATGTGAATGAAAATGGCCAATTTATTCACTCTGAGGCCTTAAAAAGTTTTTCTCCACCCAAGAAAGTGAATTAAATGACATTTGTAGGCTTTTATTGTTCAATCAAAAACGCCCGATTTTTGATGAAAGAGATAACCACCCCCCCTTACGACATGCTTCAGAAACGAAAAAAATGGTCCATTTTCAAATGTTGCGTCTTTGAACGCCAATTCACATTTGTACGTGGATAATCACTTTTAGAGATAAAATTAGATGTTTAAAGTGATTTTCAAGCTTCCAGGGGCCCTAAACACAAGATTTGAGAAATGGGTAAATGTGAATGAAAATGGCCAATTTATTCACTCTGAGGCCTTAAAAAGTTTTTCTCCACCCAAGAAAGTGAATTAAATAACATTTGTAGGCCTTTATTGTTCAATCAAAAACGCCCGATTTTTGATGAAAGAGATAACCACCCCCCCTTACGACATGCTTCAGAAACTAAAAAAATGGTCCGTTTTCAAATGTTGCCTCTTTGAACTACAATTCACATTTGTACGTGGAAAATCACTTTTAAAGATAAAATGAGATGTTTAAAGTGATTTTCATGCTTCCAGGGGCCTTAAACACAAGATTTGAGGAATGGGTAGAAGTGAATGAAAATGGCCAATTTACTCATTCTGAGGCCTTAAAAAGTGTTTCTCCTCCACGGAAAGTGAATTAAATAACATTTGTAGGCCTTTATTGTTCAAGCGAAAACGCCCGATTTTTGACGAAAGAGATAACCACCCCCCCTTACGACATGCTTCAGAAACTAAAAAAATGGTCCGTTTTCAAATGTTGCCTCTTTGAACTACAATCCACATTTGTACGTGGAAAATCACTTTTATTGATAAAATGAGATGTTTAAAGTGATTTTCATGCTTCCAGGGGCCTTAAACACAAGATTTGAGGAATGGGTAGAAGTGAATGAAAATGGCCAATTTACTCATTCTGAGGCCTTAAAAAGTGTTTCTCCTCCACGGGAAGTGAAATAAGTAACATTTGGAGGCCTTTATTGTTCAAGCGAAAACGCCCGATTTTTGACGAAAGAGATAACCACCCCCCCTTACGACATGCTTCAGAAACTAAAAAAATGGTCCGTTTTCAAATGTTGCCTCTTTGAACTACAATATACATTTGTACGTGGAAAATCACTTTTAAAGATAAAAGGAGATGTTTAAAGTGATTTTCATGCTTCCAGGGGCCTTAAACACAAGATTTGAGGAATGGGTAGAAGTGAATGTAAATGGCCAATTTACTCATTCTGAGGCCTTAAAAAGTGTTTCTCCTCCACGGGAAGTGAATAAAATACCATTTGGAGGCCTTTATTGTTCAATCAAAAACGACTGTTTTTCGGAGAAAGAGATAACCACCCCCCCCTTACGACATGCTTCAGAAACGAAAAAAATGGTCCATTTTCAAATGTTGCGTCTTTGAACGACAATTCACATTTGTACGTGGATAATCACTTTTAGAGATAAAATTAGATGTTTAAAGTGATTTTCAAGCTTCCAGGGGCCCTAAACACAAGATTTGAGAAATGGGTAAATGTGAATGAAAATGGCCAATTTATTCACTCTGAGGCCTTAAAAAGTTTTTCTCCACCCAAGAAAGTGAATTAAATACCATTTGTAGGCCTTTATTGTTCAATCAAAAACGCCCGATTTTTGATGAAAGAGATAACCACCCCCCCTTACGACATGCTTCAGAAACTAAAAAAATGGTCCGTTTTCAAATGTTGCCTCTTTGAACTACAATCCACATTTGTACATGGAAAATCACTTTTAAAGATAAAATGAGATGTTTAAAGTGATTTTCATGCTTCCAGGGGCCTTAAACACAAGATTTGAGGAATGGGTAGAAGTGAATGAAAATGGCCAATTTACTCATTCTGAGGCCTTAAAAAGTGTTTCTCCTCCACGGGAAGTGAATTAAATAACATTTGTAGGCCTTTATTGTTCAAGCGAAAACGCACGATTTTTGACGAAAGAGATAACCACCCCCCCTTACGACATGCTTCAGAAACTAAAAAAATGGTCCGTTTTCAAATGTTGCCTCTTTGAACTACAATATACATTTTTACGTGGAAAATCACTTTTAAAGATAACAGGAGATGTTTAAAGTGATTTTCATGCTTCCAGGGGCCTTAAACACAAGATTTGAGGAATGGGTAGAAGTGAATGAAAATGGCCAATTTACTCATTCTGAGGCCTTAAAAAGTGTTTCTCCTCCACGGGAAGTGAATAAAATACCATTTGGAGGCCTTTATTGTTCAATCAAAAACGACTGTTTTTTGGAGAAAGAGATAACCACCCCCCCTTACGACATGCTTCAGAAACGAAAAAAATGGTCCATTTTCAAATGTTGCGTCTTTGAACGACAATTCACAGTTGTACGTGGATAATCACTTTTAGAGATAAAATTAGATGTTTAAAGTGATTTTCAAGCTTCCAGCGGCCCTAAACACAAGATTTGAGAAATGGGTAAATGTGAATGAAAATGGCCAATTTATTCACTCTGAGGCCTTAAAAAGTGTTTCTCCACCCAAGAAAGTGAATTAAATACCAGTTGTAGGCCTTTATTGTTCAATCAAAAACGCCCGATTTTTGATGAAAGAGATAACCACCCCCCCTTACGACATGCTTCAGAAACTAAAAAAATGGTCCGTTTTCAAATGTTGCCTCTTTGAACTACAATTCACATTTGTACGTGGAAAATCACTTTTAAAGATAAAATGAGATGTTTAAAGTGATTTTCATGCTTCCAGGGGCCTTAAACACAAGATTTGAGGAATGGGTAGAAGTGAATGAAAATGGCCAATTTACTCATTCTGAGGCCTTAAAAAGTGTTTCTCCTCCACGGAAAGTGAATTAAATAACATTTGTAGGCCTTTATTGTTCAAGCGAAAACGCCCGATTTTTGACGAAAGAGATAACCACCCCCCCTTACGACATGCTTCAGAAACTAAAAAAATGGTCCGTTTTCAAATGTTGCCTCTTTGAACTACAATTCACATTTGTACGTGGAAAATCACTTTTAGAGATAAAATTAGATGTTTAAAGTGATTTTCAAGCTTCCAGGGGCCCTAAACACAAGATTTGAGAAATGGGTAAAAATGAATGAAAATGGCCAATTTACTCATTCTGAGGCCTTAAAAAGTGTTTCTCCTCCATGGGAAGTGAATAAAATAACATTTGGAGGCCTTTATTGTTCAATCAAAAACGCCTGTTTTTTGGTGAAAGAGATAACCACCCCCCCTTACGACATGCTTCAGAAACGAAAAAAATGGTCCATTTTCAAATGTTGCGTCTTTGAACTACAATTCACATTTTTACGTGGATAATCACTTTTAGAGATAAAATTAGACGTTTAAAGTGATTTTCAAGCTTCCAGGGGCCCTAAACACAATATTTGAGAAATGGGTAAAAATGAATGAAAATGGCCAATTTACTCATTCTGAGGCCTTAAAAGTGCTTCTCCTCCATGGGAAGTGAATTAAATAACATTTGGAGGCTGTTATTGTTCAAGTGAAAACGCCTGATTTTTGATGAAAGAGATAACCACCCCCCCTTACGACATGCTTCTGAAACTAAAAAAATGGTTCATTTTCAAATGTTGCGTCTTTGAACTACAATTAACATTGTACTTGGATAATCATTTTTGAGATAAAATGAGATGTTTAAAGTGATTTTCAAGCTTCCAGGGGACCTAAACACAAGATTTGAGAAATGGATAAACGTGAATGAAAATGGCCAATTTATTCACTCTGAGGCCTTAAAAAGTTTTTCTCCACCCAAGAAAGTGAATTAAATACCATTTGTAGGCCTTTATTGTTCAATCAAAAACGCCCGATTTTTGATGAAAGAGATAACCACCCCCCCTTACGACATGCTTCAGAAACTAAAAAAATGGTCCGTTTTCAAATGTTGCCTCTTTGAACTACAATTCACATTTGTACATGGAAAATCACTTTTAAAGATAAAATGAGATGTTTAAAGTGATTTTCAAGCTTCCAGGGGCCCTAAACACAAGATTTGAGAAATGGGTAAATGTGAATGAAAATGGTCCATTTATTCACTCTGAGGCCTTAAAAAGTTTTTCTCCACCCAAGAAAGTGAATTAAATGACATTTGTAGGCTTTTATTGTTCAATCAAAAACGCCCGATTTTTGATGAAAGAGATAACCACCCCCCCTTACGACATGCTTCAGAAACGAAAAAAATGGTCCATTTTCAAATGTTGCGTCTTTGAACGCCAATTCACATTTGTACGTGGATAATCACTTTTAGAGATAAAATTAGATGTTTAAAGTGATTTTCAAGCTTCCAGGGGCCCTAAACACAAGATTTGAGAAATGGGTAAATGTGAATGAAAATGGCCAATTTATTCACTCTGAGGCCTTAAAAAGTTTTTCTCCACCCAAGAAAGTGAATTAAATAACATTTGTAGGCCTTTATTGTTCAATCAAAAACGCCCGATTTTTGATGAAAGAGATAACCACCCCCCCTTACGACATGCTTCAGAAACTAAAAAAATGGTCCGTTTTCAAATGTTGCCTCTTTGAACTACAATTCACATTTGTACGTGGAAAATCACTTTTAAAGATAAAATGAGATGTTTAAAGTGATTTTCATGCTTCCAGGGGCCTTAAACACAAGATTTGAGGAATGGGTAGAAGTGAATGAAAATGGCCAATTTACTCATTCTGAGGCCTTAAAAAGTGTTTCTCCTCCACGGAAAGTGAATTAAATAACATTTGTAGGCCTTTATTGTTCAAGCGAAAACGCCCGATTTTTGACGAAAGAGATAACCACCCCCCCTTACGACATGCTTCAGAAACTAAAAAAATGGTCTGTTTTCAAATGTTGCCTCTTTGAACTACAATCCACATTTGTACGTGGAAAATCACTTTTAAAGATAAAATGAGATGTTTAAAGTGATTTTCATGCTTCCAGGGGCCTTAAACACAAGATTTGAGGAATGGGTAGAAGTGAATGAAAATGGCCAATTTACTCATTCTGAGGCCTTAAAAAGTGTTTCTCCTCCACGGAAAGTGAATTAAATAACATTTGTAGGCCTTTATTGTTCAAGCGAAAACGCCCGATTTTTGACGAAAGAGATACCACCCCCCCTTACGACATGCTTCAGAAACTAAAAAAATGGTCCGTTTTCAAATGTTGCCTCTTTGAACTACAATTCACATTTGTACATGGAAAATCACTTTTAAAGATAAAATGAGATGTTTAAAGTGATTTTCATGCTTCCAGGGGCCTTAAACACAAGATTTGAGGAATGGGTAGAAGTGAATGAAAATGGCCAATTTACTCATTCTGAGGCCTTAAAAAGTGTTTCTCCTCCACGGGAAGTGAATAAAATACCATTTGGAGGCCTTAATTGTTCAATCAAAAACGACAGTTTTTTGGAGAAAGAGATAACCACCCCCCCTTACGACATGCTTCAGAAACGAAAAAAATGGTCCGTTTTCAAATGTTGCCTCTTTGAACTACAATTCACATTTGTACGTGGAAAATCGTATTTTAAAGATAAAATGAGATGTTTAAAGTGATTTTCATGCTTCCAGGGGCCTTAAACACAAGATTTGAGGAATGGGTAGAAGTGAATGAAAATGGCCAATTTACTCATTCTGAGGCCTTAAAAAGTGTTTCTCCTCCACGGAAAGTGAATTAAATAACATTTGTAGGCCTTTATTGTTCAAGCGAAAACGCCCGATTTTTGACGAAAGAGATACCACCCCCCCTTACGACATGCTTCAGAAACTAAAAGAATGGTCCGTTTTCAAATGTTGCCTCTTTGAACTACAATTCACATTTGTACGTGGAAAATCACTTTTAAAGATAAAATGAGATGTTTAAAGTGATTGTCATGCTTCCAGGGGCCTTAAACACAAGATTTGAGGAATGGGTAAAAGTGAATGAAAATGGCCAATTTACTCACTCTGCGGCCTTAAAAAGTGTTTCTCCTCCACGGGAAGTGAATAAAATACCATTTGGAGGCCTTAATTGTTCAATCAAAAACGACAGTTTTTTGGAGAAAGAGATAACCACCCCCCCTTACGACATGCTTCAGAAACTAAAACAATGGTCCGTTTTCAAATGTTGCCTCTTTGAACTACAATCCACATTTGTACGTGGAAAATTACTTTTAAAGATAAAATGAGATGTTTAAAGTGATTTTCATGCTTCCAGGGGCCTTAAACACAAGATTTGAGGAATTGGTATAAGTGAATGAAAATGGCCAATTTACTCATTCTGAGGCCTTAAAAAGTGTTTCTCCTCCACGGGAAGTGAATTAAATAACAATTGTAGGCCTTTATTGTTCAAGCGAAAACGCCCGATTTTTGACGAAAGAGATAACCACCCCCCCTTACGACATGCTTCAGAAACTAAAAAAATGGTCCGTTTTCAAATGTTGCCTCTTTAAACTACAATTCACATTTGTACGTGGAAAATCACTTTTAAAGATAAAATGAGATGTTTAAAGTGATTTTCATGCTTCCAGGGGCCTTAAACACAAGATGTGAGGAATGGGTAGAAGTGAATGAAAATGGCCAATTTACTCATTCTGAGGCCTTAAAAAGTGTTTCTCCTCCACGGGAAGTGAATAAAATACCATTTGGAGGCCTTTATTGTTCAATCAAAAACGACTGTTTTTTGGAGAAAGAGATAACCACCCCCCCTTACGACATGCTTCAGAAACGAAAAAAATGGACCATTTTCAAATGTTGCGTCTTTGAACGACAATTCACATTTGTACGTGGATAATCACTTTTAGAGATAAAATTAGATGTTTAAAGTGATTTTCAAGCTTCCAGGGGCCCTAAACACAAGATTTGAGAAATGGGTAAATGTGAATGAAAATGGCCAATTTATTCACTCTGAGGCCTTAAAAAGTTTTTCTCCACCCAAGAAAGTGAATTAAATAACATTTGTAGGCCTTTATTGTTCAATCAAAAACGCCCGATTTTTGATGAAAGAGATAACCACCCCCCCGTACGACATGCTTCAGAAACTAAAAAAATGGTCCGTTTTCAAATGTTGCCTCTTTGAACTACAATTCACATTTGTACGTGGAAAATCACTTTTAAAGATAAAATGAGATGTTTAAAGTGATTTTCATGCTTCCAGGGGCCTTAAACACAAGATTTGAGGAATGGGTATAAGTGAATGAAAATGGCCAATTTACTCATTCTGAGGCCTTAAAAAGTGTTTCTCCTCCACGGGAAGTGAATTAAATAACAATTGTAGGCCTTTATTGTTCAAGCGAAAACGCCCGATTTTTGACGAAAGAGATAACCACCCCCCCTTACGACATGCTTCAGAAACGAAAAAAATGGTCCATTTTCAAATGTTGCGTCTTTGAACGACAATTCACATTTGTACGTGGATAATCACTTTTAGAGATAAAATTAGATGTTTAAAGTGATTTTCAAGCTTCCAGGGGCCCTAAACACAAGATTTGAGGAATGGGTAGAAGTGAATGAAAATGGCCAATTTACTCATTCTGAGGCCTTAAAAAGTGTTTCTCCTCCACGGAAAGTGAATTAAATAACATTTGTAGGCCTTTATTGTTCCAGCGAAAACGCCCGATTTTTGACGAAAGAGATACCACCCCCCCTTACGACATGCTTCAGAAACTAAAAGAATGGTCCGTTTTCAAATGTTGCCTCTTTGAACTACAATTCACATTTGTACGTGGAAAATCACTTTTAAAGATAAAATGAGATGTTTAAAGTGATTGTCATGCTTCCAGGGGCCTTAAACACAAGATTTGAGGAATGGGTAAAAGTGAATGAAAATGGCCAATTTACTCACTCTGCGGCCTTAAAAAGTGTTTCTCCTCCACGGGAAGTGAATAAAATACCATTTGGAGGCCTTAATTGTTCAATCAAAAACAACAGTTTTTTGGAGAAAGAGATAACCACCCCCCCTTACGACATGCTTCAGAAACTAAAAAAATGGTCCGTTTTCAAATGTTGCCTCTTTGAACTACAATTCACATTTGTACGTGGATAATCACTTTTAGAGATAAAATTAGATGTTTAAAGTGATTTTCAAGCTTCCAGGGGCCCTAAACACAAGATTTGAGAAATGGGTAAACGTGAATGAAAATGGCCAATTTACTCACTCTGCGGCCTTAAAAAGTGTTTCTCCTCCACGGGAAGTGAATAAAATAACATTTGGAGGCCTTTATTGTTCAATCAAAAACGCCTGTTTTTTGGTGAAAGAGATAACCACACCCCCTTACGAAATGCTTCAGAAACGAAAAAAATGGTCCATTTTCAAATGTTGCCTCTTTGAACTACAATTCACATTTGTATGTGGATAATCACTTTTAGAGATAAAATTAGATGTTTAAAGTGATTTTCAAGCTTCCAGGGGCCCTAAACACAAGATTTGAGAAATGGGTAAATGTGAATGAAAATGGCCAATTTATTCACTCTGAGGCCTTAAAAAGTTTTTCTCCACCCAAGAAAGTGAATTAAATAACATTTGTAGGCCTTTATTGTTCAATCAAAAACGCCCGATTTTTGATGAAAGAGATAACTACCCCCCCTTACGACATGCTTCAGAAACTAAAAAAATGGTCCGTTTTCAAATGTTGCCTCTTTGAACTACAATCCACATTTGTACGTGGAAAATCACTTTTAAAGATAAAATGAGATGTTTAAAGTGATTTTCATGCTTCCAGGGGCCTTAAACACAAGATTTGAGGAATGGGTAGAAGTGAATGAAAATGGCCAATTTACTCATTCTGAGGCCTTAAAAAGTGTTTCTCCTCCACGGGAAGTGAATTAAATAACATTTGTAGGCCTTTATTGTTCAAGCGAAAACGCCCGATTTTTGACGAAAGAGATAACCACCCCCCCTTACGACATGCTTCAGAAACTAAAAAAATGGTCCGTTTTCAAATGTTGCCTCTTTGAACTACAATTCACAATTGTATGTGGAAAATCACTTTTAAAGATAAAATGAGATGTTTTAAGTGATTTTCATGCTTCCAGGGGCCTTAAACACAAGATTTGAGGAATGGGTAGAAGTGAATGAAAATGGCCAATTTACTCATTCTGAGGCCTTAAAAAGTGTTTCTCCTCCATGGAAAGTGAATTAAATATCATTTGTAGGCCTTTATTGTTCAAGCGAAAACGCCTGATTTTTGACGAAAGAGATACCACCCCCCCTTACGACATGCTTCAGAAACTAAAAAAATGGTCCGTTTTCAAATGTTGCCTCTTTGAACTACAATTCACATTTGTACGTGGAAAATCACTTTTAAAGATAAAATGAGATGTTTAAAGTGATTGTCATGCTTCCAGGGGCCTTAAACACAAGATTTGAGGAATGGGTAAAAGTGAATGAAAATGGCCAATTTACTCACTCTGCGGCCTTAAAAAGTGTTTCTCCTCCACGGGAAGTGAATAAAATACCATTTGGAGGCCTTAATTGTTCAATCAAAAACGACAGTTTTTTGGAGAAAGAGATAACCACCCCCCCTTACGACATGCTTCAGAAACTAAAAAAATGGTCCGTTTTCAAATGTTGCCTCTTTGAACTACAATTCACATTTGTACGTGGATAATCACTTTTAGAGATAAAATTAGATGTTTAAAGTGATTTTCAAGCTTCCAGGGGCCCTAAACACAAGATTTGAGAAATGGGTAAACGTGAATGAAAATGGCCAATTTACTCACTCTGCGGCCTTAAAAAGTGTTTCTCCTCCACGGGAAGTGAATAAAATAACATTTGGAGGCCTTTATTGTTCAATCAAAAACGCCTGTTTTTTGGTGAAAGAGATAACCACACCCCCTTACGACATGCTTCAGAAACGAAAAAAATGGTCCATTTTCAAATGTTGCCTCTTTGAACTACAATTCACATTTGTATGTGGATAATCACTTTTAGAGATAAAATTAGATGTTTAAAGTGATTTTCAAGCTTCCAGGGGCCCTAAACACAAGATTTGAGAAATGGGTAAATGTGAAAGAAAATGGCCAATTTATTCACTCTGAGGCCTTAAAAAGTTTTTCTCCACCCAAGAAAGTGAAATAAATAACATTTGTAGGCCTTTATTGTTTAATCAAAAACGCCCGATTTATGATGAAAGAGATAACCACCCCCCCTTACGACATGCTTCAGAAACTAAAAAAATGGTCCGTTTTCAAATGTTGCCTCTTTGAACTACAATCCACATTTGTACGTGGAAAATCACTTTTAAAGATAAAATGAGATGTTTAAAGTGATTTTCATGCTTTCAGGGGCCTTAAACACAAGATTTGAGGAATGGGTGAAGTGAATGAAAATGGCCAATTTACTCATTCTGAGGCCTTAAAAAGTGTTTCTCCTCCACGGGAAGTCAATTAAGTAACATTTGGAGGCCTTTATTGTTCAAGCGAAAACGCCCGATTTTTGATGAAAGAGATAACCACCCCCCTTACGACATGCTTCAGAAACTAAAAAAATGGTCCGTTTTCAAATGTTGCCTCTTTGAACTACAATATACATTTGTACGTGGAAAATCACTTTTAAAGATAAAAGGAGATGTTTAAAGTGATTTTCATGCTTCCAGGGGCCTTAAACACAAGATTTGAGGAATGGGTAGAAGTGAATGAAAATGGCCAATTTACTCATTCTGAGGCCTTAAAAAGTGTTTCTCCTCCACGGAAAGTGAATTAAATAACATTTGTAGGCCTTTATTGTTCAAGCGAAAACGCCCGATTTTTGACGAAAGAGATAACCACCCCCCCTTACGACATGCTTCAGAAACTAAAAAAATGGTCCGTTTTCAAATGTTGCCTCTTTGAACTACAATCCACATTTGTACGTGGAAAATCACTTTTATTGATAAAATGAGATGTTTAAAGTGATTTTCATGCTTCCAGGGGCCTTAAACACAAGATTTGAGGAATGGGTAGAAGTGAATGAAAATGGCCAATTTACTCATTCTGAGGCCTTAAAAAGTGTTTCTCCTCCACGGAAAGTGAATTAAATAACATTTGTAGGCCTTTATTGTTCAAGCGAAAACGCCCGATTTTTGACGAAAGAGATAACCACCCCCCCTTACGACATGCTTCAGAAACTAAAAAAATGGTCCGTTTTCAAATGTTGCCTCTTTGAACTACAATTCACATTTGTACGTGGAAAATCACTTTTAAAGATAAAATGAGATGTTTAAAGTGATTTTCATGCTTTCAGGGGCCTTAAACACAAGATTTGAGGAATGGGTAGAAGTGAATGAAAATGGCCAATTTACTCATTCTGAGGCCTTAAAAAGTGTTTCTCCTCCACGGGAAGTGAAATAAGTAACATTTGGAGGCCTTTATTGTTCAAGCGAAAACGCCCGATTTTTGACGAAAGAGATAACCACCCCCCC
Organism: Triturus cristatus; assembly: GCF_964204655.1. Taxonomy (NCBI): domain Eukaryota; kingdom Metazoa; phylum Chordata; class Amphibia; order Caudata; family Salamandridae; genus Triturus; species Triturus cristatus. Next base: position 941,646,538 of record NC_140591.1, on the reverse strand, counting down.
TTACGACATGCTTCAGAAACTAAAAAAATGGTCCGTTTTCAAATGTTGCCTCTTTGAACTACAATATACATTTGTACGTGGAAAATCACTTTTAAAGATAAAAGGAGATGTTTAAAGTGATTTTCATGCTTCCAGGGGCCTTAAACACAAGATTTGAGGAATGGGTAGAAGTGAATGTAAATGGCCAATTTACTCATTCTGAGGCCTTAAAAAGTGTTTCTCCTCCACGGGAAGTGAATAAAATACCATTTGGAGGCCTTTATTGTTCAATCAAAAACGACTGTTTTTCGGAGAAAGAGATAACCACCCCCCCCTTACGACATGCTTCAGAAACGAAAAAAATGGTCCATTTTCAAATGTTGCGTCTTTGAACGACAATTCACATTTGTACGTGGATAATCACTTTTAGAGATAAAATTAGATGTTTAAAGTGATTTTCAAGCTTCCAGGGGCCCTAAACACAAGATTTGAGAAATGGGTAAATGTGAATGAAAATGGCCAATTTATTCACTCTGAGGCCTTAAAAAGTTTTTCTCCACCCAAGAAAGTGAATTAAATACCATTTGTAGGCCTTTATTGTTCAATCAAAAACGCCCGATTTTTGATGAAAGAGATAACCACCCCCCCTTACGACATGCTTCAGAAACTAAAAAAATGGTCCGTTTTCAAATGTTGCCTCTTTGAACTACAATCCACATTTGTACATGGAAAATCACTTTTAAAGATAAAATGAGATGTTTAAAGTGATTTTCATGCTTCCAGGGGCCTTAAACACAAGATTTGAGGAATGGGTAGAAGTGAATGAAAATGGCCAATTTACTCATTCTGAGGCCTTAAAAAGTGTTTCTCCTCCACGGGAAGTGAATTAAATAACATTTGTAGGCCTTTATTGTTCAAGCGAAAACGCACGATTTTTGACGAAAGAGATAACCACCCCCCCTTACGACATGCTTCAGAAACTAAAAAAATGGTCCGTTTTCAAATGTTGCCTCTTTGAACTACAATATACATTTTTACGTGGAAAATCACTTTTAAAGATAACAGGAGATGTTTAAAGTGATTTTCATGCTTCCAGGGGCCTTAAACACAAGATTTGAGGAATGGGTAGAAGTGAATGAAAATGGCCAATTTACTCATTCTGAGGCCTTAAAAAGTGTTTCTCCTCCACGGGAAGTGAATAAAATACCATTTGGAGGCCTTTATTGTTCAATCAAAAACGACTGTTTTTTGGAGAAAGAGATAACCACCCCCCCTTACGACATGCTTCAGAAACGAAAAAAATGGTCCATTTTCAAATGTTGCGTCTTTGAACGACAATTCACAGTTGTACGTGGATAATCACTTTTAGAGATAAAATTAGATGTTTAAAGTGATTTTCAAGCTTCCAGCGGCCCTAAACACAAGATTTGAGAAATGGGTAAATGTGAATGAAAATGGCCAATTTATTCACTCTGAGGCCTTAAAAAGTGTTTCTCCACCCAAGAAAGTGAATTAAATACCAGTTGTAGGCCTTTATTGTTCAATCAAAAACGCCCGATTTTTGATGAAAGAGATAACCACCCCCCCTTACGACATGCTTCAGAAACTAAAAAAATGGTCCGTTTTCAAATGTTGCCTCTTTGAACTACAATTCACATTTGTACGTGGAAAATCACTTTTAAAGATAAAATGAGATGTTTAAAGTGATTTTCATGCTTCCAGGGGCCTTAAACACAAGATTTGAGGAATGGGTAGAAGTGAATGAAAATGGCCAATTTACTCATTCTGAGGCCTTAAAAAGTGTTTCTCCTCCACGGAAAGTGAATTAAATAACATTTGTAGGCCTTTATTGTTCAAGCGAAAACGCCCGATTTTTGACGAAAGAGATAACCACCCCCCCTTACGACATGCTTCAGAAACTAAAAAAATGGTCCGTTTTCAAATGTTGCCTCTTTGAACTACAATTCACATTTGTACGTGGAAAATCACTTTTAGAGATAAAATTAGATGTTTAAAGTGATTTTCAAGCTTCCAGGGGCCCTAAACACAAGATTTGAGAAATGGGTAAAAATGAATGAAAATGGCCAATTTACTCATTCTGAGGCCTTAAAAAGTGTTTCTCCTCCATGGGAAGTGAATAAAATAACATTTGGAGGCCTTTATTGTTCAATCAAAAACGCCTGTTTTTTGGTGAAAGAGATAACCACCCCCCCTTACGACATGCTTCAGAAACGAAAAAAATGGTCCATTTTCAAATGTTGCGTCTTTGAACTACAATTCACATTTTTACGTGGATAATCACTTTTAGAGATAAAATTAGACGTTTAAAGTGATTTTCAAGCTTCCAGGGGCCCTAAACACAATATTTGAGAAATGGGTAAAAATGAATGAAAATGGCCAATTTACTCATTCTGAGGCCTTAAAAGTGCTTCTCCTCCATGGGAAGTGAATTAAATAACATTTGGAGGCTGTTATTGTTCAAGTGAAAACGCCTGATTTTTGATGAAAGAGATAACCACCCCCCCTTACGACATGCTTCTGAAACTAAAAAAATGGTTCATTTTCAAATGTTGCGTCTTTGAACTACAATTAACATTGTACTTGGATAATCATTTTTGAGATAAAATGAGATGTTTAAAGTGATTTTCAAGCTTCCAGGGGACCTAAACACAAGATTTGAGAAATGGATAAACGTGAATGAAAATGGCCAATTTATTCACTCTGAGGCCTTAAAAAGTTTTTCTCCACCCAAGAAAGTGAATTAAATACCATTTGTAGGCCTTTATTGTTCAATCAAAAACGCCCGATTTTTGATGAAAGAGATAACCACCCCCCCTTACGACATGCTTCAGAAACTAAAAAAATGGTCCGTTTTCAAATGTTGCCTCTTTGAACTACAATTCACATTTGTACATGGAAAATCACTTTTAAAGATAAAATGAGATGTTTAAAGTGATTTTCAAGCTTCCAGGGGCCCTAAACACAAGATTTGAGAAATGGGTAAATGTGAATGAAAATGGTCAATTTATTCACTCTGAGGCCTTAAAAAGTTTTTCTCCACCCAAGAAAGTGAATTAAATGACATTTGTAGGCTTTTATTGTTCAATCAAAAACGCCCGATTTTTGATGAAAGAGATAACCACCCCCCCTTACGACATGCTTCAGAAACGAAAAAAATGGTCCATTTTCAAATGTTGCGTCTTTGAACGCCAATTCACATTTGTACGTGGATAATCACTTTTAGAGATAAAATTAGATGTTTAAAGTGATTTTCAAGCTTCCAGGGGCCCTAAACACAAGATTTGAGAAATGGGTAAATGTGAATGAAAATGGCCAATTTATTCACTCTGAGGCCTTAAAAAGTTTTTCTCCACCCAAGAAAGTGAATTAAATAACATTTGTGGGCCTTTATTGTTCAATCAAAAACGCCCGATTTTTGATGAAAGAGATAACCACCCCCCCTTACGACATGCTTCAGAAACTAAAAAAATGGTCCGTTTTCAAATGTTGCCTCTTTGAACTACAATTCACATTTGTACGTGGAAAATCACTTTTAAAGATAAAATGAGATGTTTAAAGTGATTTTCATGCTTCCAGGGGCCTTAAACACAAGATTTGAGGAATGGGTAGAAGTGAATGAAAATGGCCAATTTACTCATTCTGAGGCCTTAAAAAGTGTTTCTCCTCCACGGAAAGTGAATTAAATAACATTTGTAGGCCTTTATTGTTCAAGCGAAAACGCCCGATTTTTGACGAAAGAGATAACCACCCCCCCTTACGACATGCTTCAGAAACTAAAAAAATGGTCTGTTTTCAAATGTTGCCTCTTTGAACTACAATCCACATTTGTACGTGGAAAATCACTTTTAAAGATAAAATGAGATGTTTAAAGTGATTTTCATGCTTCCAGGGGCCTTAAACACAAGATTTGAGGAATGGGTAGAAGTGAATGAAAATGGCCAATTTACTCATTCTGAGGCCTTAAAAAGTGTTTCTCCTCCACGGAAAGTGAATTAAATAACATTTGTAGGCCTTTATTGTTCAAGCGAAAACGCCCGATTTTTGACGAAAGAGATACCACCCCCCCTTACGACATGCTTCAGAAACTAAAAAAATGGTCCGTTTTCAAATGTTGCCTCTTTGAACTACAATTCACATTTGTACATGGAAAATCACTTTTAAAGATAAAATGAGATGTTTAAAGTGATTTTCATGCTTCCAGGGGCCTTAAACACAAGATTTGAGGAATGGGTAGAAGTGAATGAAAATGGCCAATTTACTCATTCTGAGGCCTTAAAAAGTGTTTCTCCTCCACGGGAAGTGAATAAAATACCATTTGGAGGCCTTAATTGTTCAATCAAAAACGACAGTTTTTTGGAGAAAGAGATAACCACCCCCCCTTACGACATGCTTCAGAAACGAAAAAAATGGTCCGTTTTCAAATGTTGCCTCTTTGAACTACAATTCACATTTGTACGTGGAAAATCGTATTTTAAAGATAAAATGAGATGTTTAAAGTGATTTTCATGCTTCCAGGGGCCTTAAACACAAGATTTGAGGAATGGGTAGAAGTGAATGAAAATGGCCAATTTACTCATTCTGAGGCCTTAAAAAGTGTTTCTCCTCCACGGAAAGTGAATTAAATAACATTTGTAGGCCTTTATTGTTCAAGCGAAAACGCCCGATTTTTGACGAAAGAGATACCACCCCCCCTTACGACATGCTTCAGAAACTAAAAGAATGGTCCGTTTTCAAATGTTGCCTCTTTGAACTACAATTCACATTTGTACGTGGAAAATCACTTTTAAAGATAAAATGAGATGTTTAAAGTGATTGTCATGCTTCCAGGGGCCTTAAACACAAGATTTGAGGAATGGGTAAAAGTGAATGAAAATGGCCAATTTACTCACTCTGCGGCCTTAAAAAGTGTTTCTCCTCCACGGGAAGTGAATAAAATACCATTTGGAGGCCTTAATTGTTCAATCAAAAACGACAGTTTTTTGGAGAAAGAGATAACCACCCCCCCTTACGACATGCTTCAGAAACTAAAACAATGGTCCGTTTTCAAATGTTGCCTCTTTGAACTACAATCCACATTTGTACGTGGAAAATTACTTTTAAAGATAAAATGAGATGTTTAAAGTGATTTTCATGCTTCCAGGGGCCTTAAACACAAGATTTGAGGAATTGGTATAAGTGAATGAAAATGGCCAATTTACTCATTCTGAGGCCTTAAAAAGTGTTTCTCCTCCACGGGAAGTGAATTAAATAACAATTGTAGGCCTTTATTGTTCAAGCGAAAACGCCCGATTTTTGACGAAAGAGATAACCACCCCCCCTTACGACATGCTTCAGAAACTAAAAAAATGGTCCGTTTTCAAATGTTGCCTCTTTAAACTACAATTCACATTTGTACGTGGAAAATCACTTTTAAAGATAAAATGAGATGTTTAAAGTGATTTTCATGCTTCCAGGGGCCTTAAACACAAGATGTGAGGAATGGGTAGAAGTGAATGAAAATGGCCAATTTACTCATTCTGAGGCCTTAAAAAGTGTTTCTCCTCCACGGGAAGTGAATAAAATACCATTTGGAGGCCTTTATTGTTCAATCAAAAACGACTGTTTTTTGGAGAAAGAGATAACCACCCCCCCTTACGACATGCTTCAGAAACGAAAAAAATGGACCATTTTCAAATGTTGCGTCTTTGAACGACAATTCACATTTGTACGTGGATAATCACTTTTAGAGATAAAATTAGATGTTTAAAGTGATTTTCAAGCTTCCAGGGGCCCTAAACACAAGATTTGAGAAATGGGTAAATGTGAATGAAAATGGCCAATTTATTCACTCTGAGGCCTTAAAAAGTTTTTCTCCACCCAAGAAAGTGAATTAAATAACATTTGTAGGCCTTTATTGTTCAATCAAAAACGCCCGATTTTTGATGAAAGAGATAACCACCCCCCCGTACGACATGCTTCAGAAACTAAAAAAATGGTCCGTTTTCAAATGTTGCCTCTTTGAACTACAATTCACATTTGTACGTGGAAAATCACTTTTAAAGATAAAATGAGATGTTTAAAGTGATTTTCATGCTTCCAGGGGCCTTAAACACAAGATTTGAGGAATGGGTATAAGTGAATGAAAATGGCCAATTTACTCATTCTGAGGCCTTAAAAAGTGTTTCTCCTCCACGGGAAGTGAATTAAATAACAATTGTAGGCCTTTATTGTTCAAGCGAAAACGCCCGATTTTTGACGAAAGAGATAACCACCCCCCCTTACGACATGCTTCAGAAACGAAAAAAATGGTCCATTTTCAAATGTTGCGTCTTTGAACGACAATTCACATTTGTACGTGGATAATCACTTTTAGAGATAAAATTAGATGTTTAAAGTGATTTTCAAGCTTCCAGGGGCCCTAAACACAAGATTTGAGGAATGGGTAGAAGTGAATGAAAATGGCCAATTTACTCATTCTGAGGCCTTAAAAAGTGTTTCTCCTCCACGGAAAGTGAATTAAATAACATTTGTAGGCCTTTATTGTTCCAGCGAAAACGCCCGATTTTTGACGAAAGAGATACCACCCCCCCTTACGACATGCTTCAGAAACTAAAAGAATGGTCCGTTTTCAAATGTTGCCTCTTTGAACTACAATTCACATTTGTACGTGGAAAATCACTTTTAAAGATAAAATGAGATGTTTAAAGTGATTGTCATGCTTCCAGGGGCCTTAAACACAAGATTTGAGGAATGGGTAAAAGTGAATGAAAATGGCCAATTTACTCACTCTGCGGCCTTAAAAAGTGTTTCTCCTCCACGGGAAGTGAATAAAATACCATTTGGAGGCCTTAATTGTTCAATCAAAAACAACAGTTTTTTGGAGAAAGAGATAACCACCCCCCCTTACGACATGCTTCAGAAACTAAAAAAATGGTCCGTTTTCAAATGTTGCCTCTTTGAACTACAATTCACATTTGTACGTGGATAATCACTTTTAGAGATAAAATTAGATGTTTAAAGTGATTTTCAAGCTTCCAGGGGCCCTAAACACAAGATTTGAGAAATGGGTAAACGTGAATGAAAATGGCCAATTTACTCACTCTGCGGCCTTAAAAAGTGTTTCTCCTCCACGGGAAGTGAATAAAATAACATTTGGAGGCCTTTATTGTTCAATCAAAAACGCCTGTTTTTTGGTGAAAGAGATAACCACACCCCCTTACGAAATGCTTCAGAAACGAAAAAAATGGTCCATTTTCAAATGTTGCCTCTTTGAACTACAATTCACATTTGTATGTGGATAATCACTTTTAGAGATAAAATTAGATGTTTAAAGTGATTTTCAAGCTTCCAGGGGCCCTAAACACAAGATTTGAGAAATGGGTAAATGTGAATGAAAATGGCCAATTTATTCACTCTGAGGCCTTAAAAAGTTTTTCTCCACCCAAGAAAGTGAATTAAATAACATTTGTAGGCCTTTATTGTTCAATCAAAAACGCCCGATTTTTGATGAAAGAGATAACTACCCCCCCTTACGACATGCTTCAGAAACTAAAAAAATGGTCCGTTTTCAAATGTTGCCTCTTTGAACTACAATCCACATTTGTACGTGGAAAATCACTTTTAAAGATAAAATGAGATGTTTAAAGTGATTTTCATGCTTCCAGGGGCCTTAAACACAAGATTTGAGGAATGGGTAGAAGTGAATGAAAATGGCCAATTTACTCATTCTGAGGCCTTAAAAAGTGTTTCTCCTCCACGGGAAGTGAATTAAATAACATTTGTAGGCCTTTATTGTTCAAGCGAAAACGCCCGATTTTTGACGAAAGAGATAACCACCCCCCCTTACGACATGCTTCAGAAACTAAAAAAATGGTCCGTTTTCAAATGTTGCCTCTTTGAACTACAATTCACAATTGTATGTGGAAAATCACTTTTAAAGATAAAATGAGATGTTTTAAGTGATTTTCATGCTTCCAGGGGCCTTAAACACAAGATTTGAGGAATGGGTAGAAGTGAATGAAAATGGCCAATTTACTCATTCTGAGGCCTTAAAAAGTGTTTCTCCTCCATGGAAAGTGAATTAAATATCATTTGTAGGCCTTTATTGTTCAAGCGAAAACGCCTGATTTTTGACGAAAGAGATACCACCCCCCCTTACGACATGCTTCAGAAACTAAAAAAATGGTCCGTTTTCAAATGTTGATCTTTGAACTACAATTCACATTTGTACGTGGAAAATCACTTTTAAAGATAAAATGAGATGTTTAAAGTGATTGTCATGCTTCCAGGGGCCTTAAACACAAGATTTGAGGAATGGGTAAAAGTGAATGAAAATGGCCAATTTACTCACTCTGCGGCCTTAAAAAGTGTTTCTCCTCCACGGGAAGTGAATAAAATACCATTTGGAGGCCTTAATTGTTCAATCAAAAACGACAGTTTTTTGGAGAAAGAGATAACCACCCCCCCTTACGACATGCTTCAGAAACTAAAAAAATGGTCCGTTTTCAAATGTTGCCTCTTTGAACTACAATTCACATTTGTACGTGGATAATCACTTTTAGAGATAAAATTAGATGTTTAAAGTGATTTTCAAGCTTCCAGGGGCCCTAAACACAAGATTTGAGAAATGGGTAAACGTGAATGAAAATGGCCAATTTACTCACTCTGCGGCCTTAAAAAGTGTTTCTCCTCCACGGGAAGTGAATAAAATAACATTTGGAGGCCTTTATTGTTCAATCAAAAACGCCTGTTTTTTGGTGAAAGAGATAACCACACCCCCTTACGACATGCTTCAGAAACGAAAAAAATGGTCCATTTTCAAATGTTGCCTCTTTGAACTACAATTCACATTTGTATGTGGATAATCACTTTTAGAGATAAAATTAGATGTTTAAAGTGATTTTCAAGCTTCCAGGGGCCCTAAACACAAGATTTGAGAAATGGGTAAATGTGAAAGAAAATGGCCAATTTATTCACTCTGAGGCCTTAAAAAGTTTTTCTCCACCCAAGAAAGTGAAATAAATAACATTTGTAGGCCTTTATTGTTTAATCAAAAACGCCCGATTTATGATGAAAGAGATAACCACCCCCCCTTACGACATGCTTCAGAAACTAAAAAAATGGTCCGTTTTCAAATGTTGCCTCTTTGAACTACAATCCACATTTGTACGTGGAAAATCACTTTTAAAGATAAAATGAGATGTTTAAAGTGATTTTCATGCTTTCAGGGGCCTTAAACACAAGATTTGAGGAATGGGTGAAGTGAATGAAAATGGCCAATTTACTCATTCTGAGGCCTTAAAAAGTGTTTCTCCTCCACGGGAAGTCAATTAAGTAACATTTGGAGGCCTTTATTGTTCAAGCGAAAACGCCCGATTTTTGATGAAAGAGATAACCACCCCCCTTACGACATGCTTCAGAAACTAAAAAAATGGTCCGTTTTCAAATGTTGCCTCTTTGAACTACAATATACATTTGTACGTGGAAAATCACTTTTAAAGATAAAAGGAGATGTTTAAAGTGATTTTCATGCTTCCAGGGGCCTTAAACACAAGATTTGAGGAATGGGTAGAAGTGAATGAAAATGGCCAATTTACTTATTCTGAGGCCTTAAAAAGTGTTTCTCCTCCACGGGAAGTGAATAAAATACCATTTGGAGGCCTTTATTGTTCAATCAAAAACGCCCGATTTTTGATGAAAGAGATAACCAACCCCCCTTACGACATGCTTCAGAAACTAAAAAAATGGTCCATTTTCAAATGTTGCGTCTTTGAACGACAATTCACATTTGTACGTGGATAATCACTTTTAGAGATAAAATTAGATGTTTAAAGTGATTTTCAAGCTTCCAGGGGCCCTAAACACAAGATTTGAGAAATGGGTAAATGTGAATGAAAATGGCCAATTTATTCACTCTGAGGCCTTAAAAAGTTTTTCTCCACCCAAGAAAGTGAATTAAATAACATTTGTAGGCCTTTATTGTTCAATCAAAAACGCCCGATTTTTGATGAAAGAGATAACCACCCCCCCTTACGACATGCTTCAGAAACTAAAAAAATGGTCCGTTTTCAAATGTTGCCTCTTTGAACTACAATTCACATTTGTACGTGGAAAATCACTTTTAAAGATAAAATGAGATGTTTAAAGTGATTTTCATGCTTCCAGGGGCCTTAAACACAAGATTTGAGGAATGGGTAGAAGTGAATGAAAATGGCCAATTTACTCATTCTGAGGCCTTAAAAAGTGTTTCTCCTCCACGGGAAGTGAATTAAATAACAATTGTAGGCCTTTATTGTTCAAGCGAAAACGCCCGATTTTTGACGAAAGAGATAACCACCCCCCCTTACGACATGCTTCAGAAACTAAAAAAATGGTCCGTTTTCAAATGTTGCCTCTTTGAACTACAATTCACATTTGTACGTGGAAAATCACTTTTAAAGATAAAATGAGATGTTTAAAGTGATTTTCATGCTTCCAGGGGCCTTAAACACAAGATGTGAGGAATGGGTAGAAGTGAATGAAAATGGCCAATTTACTCATTCTGAGGCTTTAAAAAGTGTTTCTCCTCCACGGGAAGTGAATAAAATACCATTTGGAGGCCTTTATTGTTCAATCAAAAACGACAGTATTTTGGAGAAAGAGATAACCACCCCCCCTTACGACATGCTTCAGAAACTAAAAAAATGGTCCGTTTTCAAATGTTGCCTCTTTGAACTACAATTCACATTTGTACGTGGATAATCACTTTTAGAGATAAAATTAGATGTTTAAAGTGATTTTCAAGCTTCCAGGGGCCCTAAACACAAGATTTGAGAAATGGGTAAACGTGAATGAAAATGGCCAATTTACTCACTCTGCGGCCTTAAAAAGTGTTTCTCCTCCACGGGAAGTGAATAAAATAACATTTGGAGGCCTTTATTGATCAATCAAAAACGCCTGTTTTTTGGTGAAAGAGATAACCACACCCCCTTACGACATGCTTCAGAAACGAAAAAAATGGTCCATTTTCAAATGTTGCCTCTTTGAACTACAATTCACATTTGTATGTGGATAATCACTTTTAGAGATAAAATTAGATGTTTAAAGTGATTTTCAAGCTTCCAGGGGCCCTAAACACAAGATTTGAGAAATGGGTAAATGTGAATGAAAATGGCCAATTTATTCACTCTGAGGCCTTAAAAAGTTTTTCTCCACCCAAGAAAGTGAATTAAATAACATTTGTAGGCCTTTATTGTTCAATCAAAAACGCCCGATTTTTGATGAAAGAGATAACCACCCCCCCTTACGACATGCTTCAGAAACTAAAAAAATGGTCCGTTTTCAAATGTTGCCTCTTTGAACTACAATCCACATTTGTACGTGGAAAATCACTTTTAAAGATAAAATGAGATGTTTAAAGTGATTTTCATGCTTCCAGGGGCCTTAAACACAAGATTTGAGGAATCGGTAGAAGTGAATGAAAATGGCCAATTTACTCATTCTGAGGCCTTAAAAAGTGTTTCTCCTCCACGGGAAGTGAATTAAATAACATTTGTAGGCCTTTATTGTTCAAGCTTAAACGCCCGATTTTTGACGAAAGAGATAACAACCCCCCCTTACGACATGCTTCAGAAACTAAAAAAATGGTCCGTTTTCAAATGTTGCCTCTTTGAACTACAATTCACAATTGTACGTGGAAAATCACTTTTAAAGATAAAATGAGATGTTTTAAGTGATTTTCATGCTTCCAGGGGCCTTAAACACAAGATTTGAGGAATGGGTAGAAGTGAATGAAAATGGCCAATTTACTCATTCTGAGGCCTTAAAAAGTGTTTCTCCTCCACGGAAAGTGAATTAAATATCATTTGTAGGCCTTTATTGTTCAAGCGAAAACGCCCGATTTTTGACGAAAGAGATACCACCCCCCCTTACGACATGCTTCAGAAACTAAAAAAATGGTCCGTTTTCAAATGTTGCCTCTTTGAACTACAATTCACATTTGTACGTGGAAAATCACTTTTAAAGATAAAATGAGATGTTTAAAGTGATTGTCATGCTTCCAGGGGCCTTAAACACAAGATTTGAGGAATGGGTAAAAGTGAATGAAAATGGCCAATTTACTCACTCTGCGGCCTTAAAAAGGGTTTCTCCTCCACGGGAAGTGAATAAAATACCATTTGGAGGCCTTAATTGTTCAATCAAAAACGACAGTTTTTTGGAGAAAGAGATAACCACCCCCCCTTACGACATGCTTCAGAAACTAAAAAAATGGTCCGTTTTCAAATGTTGCCTCTTTGAACTACAATTCACATTTGTACGTGGATAATCACTTTTAGAGATAAAATTAGATGTTTAAAGTGATTTTCAAGCTTCCAGGGGCCCTAAACACAAGATTTGAGAAATGGGTAAACGTGAATGAAAATGGCCAATTTACTCACTCTGCGGCCTTAAAAAGTGTTTCTCCTCCACGGGAAGTGAATAAAATAACATTTGGAGGCCTTTATTGTTCAATCAAAAACGCCTGTTTTTTGGTGAAAGAGATAACCACACCCCCTTACGACATGCTTCAGAAACGAAAAAAATGGTCCATTTTCAAATGTTGCCTCTTTGAACTACAATTCACATTTGTATGTGGATAATCACTTTTAGAGATAAAATTAGATGTTTAAAGTGATTTTCAAGCTTCCAGGGGCCCTAAACACAAGATTTGAGAAATGGGTAAATGTGAATGAAAATGGCCAATTTATTCACTCTGAGGCCTTAAAAAGTTTTTCTCCACCCAAGAAAGTGAATTAAATACCATTTGTAGGCCTTTATTGTTCAATCAAAAACGCCCGATTTTTGATGAAAGAGATAACCACCCCCCCTTACGACATGCTTCAGAAACTAAAACAATGGTCCGTTTTCAAATGTTGCCTCTTTGAACTACAATCCACATTTGTACGTGGAAAATTACTTTTAAAGATAAAATGAGATGTTTAAAGTGATTTTCATGCTTCCAGGGGCCTTAAACACAAGATTTGAGGAATGGGTAGAAGTGAATGAAAATGGCCAATTTACTCATTCTGAGGCCTTAAAAGTGTTTCTCCTCCACGGAAAGTGAATTAAATAACATTTGTAGGCCTTTATTGTTCAAGCGAAAACGCCCGATTTTTGACGAAAGAGATAACCACCCCCCCTTACGACATGCTTCAGAAACTAAAAAAATGGTCCGTTTTCAAATGTTGCCTCTTTGAACTACAATTCACATTTGTACGTGGAAAATCACTTTTAGAGATAAAATTAGATGTTTAAAGTGATTTTCAAGCTTCCAGGGGCCCTAAACACAAGATTTGAGAAATGGGTAAACGTGAATGAAAATGGCCAATTTACTCACTCTGCGGCCTTAAAAAGTGTTTCTCCTCCATGGGAAGTCAATAAAATAACATTTGGAGGCCTTTATTGTTCAATCAAAAACGCCTGTTTTTTGGTGAAAGAGATAACCACCCCCCCTTACGACATGCTTCAGAAACGAAAAAAATGGTCCATTTTCAAATGTTGCCTCTTTGAACTACAATTCACATTTGTATTTGGATAATCACTTTTAGAGATAAAATTAGATGTTTAAAGTGATTTTCAAGCTTCCAGGGGCCCTAAACACAAGATTTGAGAAATGGGTAAATGGGTAAATGTGAATGAAAATGGCCAATTTATTCACTCTGAGGCCTTAAAAAGATTTTCTCCACCCAAGAAAGTGAATTAAATAACATTTGTAGGCCTTTATTGTTCAATCAAAAACGCCCGATTTTTGATGAAAGAGATAACCACCCCCCTTACGACATGCTTCAGAAACTAAAAAAATGGTCCGTTTTCAAATGTTGCCTCTTTGAACTACAATCAACATTTGTACGTGGAAAATCACTTTTAAAGATAACAGGAGATGTTTAAAGTGATTTTCATGCTTCCAGGGGCCTTAAACACAAGATTTGAGGAATGGGTAGAAGTGAATGAAAATGGCCAATTTACTCATTCTGAGGCCTTAAAAAGTGTTTCTCCTCCACGGGAAGTGAATTAAATAACATTTGTAGGCCTTTATTGTTCAAGCGAAAACGCACGATTTTTGACGAAAGAGATAACCACCCCCCCTTACGACATGCTTCAGAAACTAAAAAAATGGTCCGTTTTCAAATGTTGCCTCTTTGAACTACAATATACATTTGTACGTGGAAAATCACTTTTAAAGATAACAGGAGATGTTTAAAGTGATTTTCATGCTTCCAGGGGCCTTAAACACAAGATTTGAGGAATGGGTAGAAGTGAATGAAAATGGCCAATTTACTCATTCTGAGGCCTTAAAAAGTGTTTCTCCTCCACGGGAAGTGAATAAAATACCATTTGGAGGCCTTTATTGTTCAATCAAAAACGACTGTTTTTTGGAGAAAGAGATAACCACCCCCCCTTACGACATGCTTCAGAAACGAAAAAAATGGTCCGTTTTCAAATGTTGCGTCTTTGAACGACAATTCACAGTTGTACGTGGATAATCACTTTTAGAGATAAAATTAGATGTTTAAAGTGATTTTCAAGCTTCCAGCGGCCCTAAACACAAGATTTGAGAAATGGGTAAATGTGAATGAAAATGGCCAATTTATTCACTCTGAGGCCTTAAAAAGTGTTTCTCCACCCAAGAAAGTGAATTAAATACCAGTTGTAGGCCTTTATTGTTCAATCAAAAATGCCCGATTTTTGATGAAAGAGATAACCACCCCCCCTTACGACATGCTTCAGAAACTAAAAAAATGGTCCGTTTTCAAATGTTGCCTCTTTGAACTACAATTCACATTTGTACGTGGAAAATCACTTTTAAAGATAAAATGAGATGTTTAAAGTGATTTTCATGCTTCCAGGGGCCTTAAACACAAGATTTGAGGAATGGGTAGAAGTGAATGAAAATGGCCAATTTACTCATTCTGAGGCCTTAAAAAGTGTTTCTCCTCCACGGAAAGTGAATTAAATAACATTTGTAGGCCTTTATTGTTCAAGCGAAAACGCCCGATTTTTGACGAAAGAGATAACCACCCCCCCTTACGACATGCTTCAGAAACTAAAAAAATGGTCCGTTTTCAAATGTTGCCTCTTTGAACTACAATTCACATTTGTATCTGGAAAATCACTTTTAAAGATAAAATGAGATGTTTAAAGTGATTTTCATGCTTCCAGGGGCCCTAAACACAAGATTTGAGAAATGGGTAAAAATGAATGAAAATGGCCAATTTACTCATTCTGAGGCCTTAAAAAGTGTTTCTCCTCCATGGGAAGTGAATAAAATAACATTTGGAGGCCTTTATTGTTCAATCAAAAACGCCTGTTTTTTGGTGAAAGAGATAACCACCCCCCCTTACGACATGCTTCAGAAACGAAAAAAATGGTCCATTTTCAAATGTTGCGTCTTTGAACTACAATTCACATTTGTACGTGGATAATCACTTTTAGAGATAAAATTAGACGTTTAAAGTGATTTTCAAGCTTCCAGGGGCCCTAAACACAAGATTTGAGAAATGGGTAAAAATGAATGAAAATGGCCAATTTACTCATTCTGAGGCCTTAAAAGTGCTTCTCCTCCATGGGAAGTGAATTAAATAACATTTGGAGGCTGTTATTGTTCAAGTGAAAACGCCTGATTTTTGATGAAAGAGATAACCACCCCCCCTTACGACATGCTTCTGAAACTAAAAAAATGGTTCATTTTCAAATGTTGCGTCTTTGAACTACAATTAACATTGTACTTGGATAATCATTTTTGAGATAAAATGAGATGTTTAAAGTGATTTTCAAGCTTCCAGGGGACCTAAACACAAGATTTGAGAAATGGGTAAACGTGAATGAAAATGGCCAATTTATTCACTCTGAGGCCTTAAAAAGTTTTTCTCCACCCAAGAAAGTGAATTAAATACCATTTGTAGGCCTTTATTGTTCAATCAAAAACGCCCGATTTTTGATGAAAGAGATAACCACCCCCTCTTACGACATGCTTCAGAAACTAAAAAAATGGTCCGTTTTCAAATGTTGCCTCTTTGAACTACAATTCACATTTGTACGTGGAAAATCACTTTTAAAGATAAAATGAGATGTTTAAAGTGATTTTCAAGCTTCCAGGGGCCCTAAACACAAGATTTGAGAAATGGGTAAATGTGAATGAAAATGGCCAATTTATTCACTCTGAGGCCTTAAAAAGTTTTTCTCCACCCAAGAAAGTGAATTAAATGACATTTGTAGGCTTTTATTGTTCAATCAAAAACGCCCGATTTTTGATGAAAGAGATAACCACCCCCCCTTACGACATGCTTCAGAAATGAAAAAAATGGTCCATTTTCAAATGTTGCGTCTTTGAACGCCAATTCACATTTGTACGTGGATAATCACTTTTAGAGATAAAATTAGATGTTTAAAGTGATTTTCAAGCTTCCAGGGGCCCTAAACACAAGATTTGAGAAATGGGTAAATGTGAATGAAAATGGCCAATTTATTCACTCTGAGGCCTTAAAAAGTTTTTCTCCACCCAAGAAAGTGAATTAAATAACATTTGTAGGCCTTTATTGTTCAATCAAAAACGCCCGATTTTTGATGAAAGAGATAACCACCCCCCCTTACGACATGCTTCAGAAACTAAAAAAATGGTCCGTTTTCAAATGTTGCCTCTTTGAACTACAATTCACATTTGTACGTGGAAAATCACTTTTAAAGATAAAATGAGATGTTTAAAGTGATTTTCATGCTTCCAGGGGCCTTAAACACAAGATTTGAGGAATGGGTAGAAGTGAATGAAAATGGCCAATTTACTCATTCTGAGGCCTTAAAAAGTGTTTCTCCTCCACGGAAAGTGAATTAAATAACATTTGTAGGCCTTTATTGTTCAAGCGAAAACGCCCGATTTTTGACGAAAGAGATAACCACCCCCCCTTACGACATGCTTCAGAAACTAAAAAAATGGTCCGTTTTCAAATGTTGCCTCTTTGAACTACAATCCACATTTGTACGTGGAAAATCACTTTTAAAGATAAAATGAGATGTTTAAAGTGATTTTCATGCTTCCAGGGGCCTTAAACACAAGATTTGAGGAATGAGTAGAAGTGAATGAAAATGGCCAATTTACTCATTCTGAGGCCTTAAAAAGTGTTTCTCCTCCACGGGAAGTGAATTAAATAACATTTGTAGGCCTTTATTGTTCAAGCGAAAACGCCCGATTTTTGACGAAAGAGATAACCACCCCCCCTTACGACATGCTTCAGAAACTAAAAAAATGGTCCGTTTTCAAATGTTGCCTCTTTGAACTACAATTCACATTTGTACGTGGAAAATCACTTTTAAAGATAAAATGAGATGTTTAAAGTGATTTTCATGCTTTCAGGGGCCTTAAACACAAGATTTGAGGAATGGGTAGAAGTGAATGAAAATGGCCAATTTACTCATTCTGAGGCCTTAAAAAGTGTTTCTCCTCCACGGGAAGTGAAATAAGTAACATTTGGAGGCCTTTATTGTTCAAGCGAAAACGCCCGATTTTTGACGAAAGAGATAACCACCCCCCCTTACGACATGCTTCAGAAACTAAAAAAATGGTCCGTTTTCAAATGTTGCCTCTTTGAACTACAATATACATTTGTACGTGGAAAATCACTTTTAAAGATAAAAGGAGATGTTTAAAGTGATTTTCATGCTTCCAGGGGCCTTAAACACAAGATTTGAGGAATGGGTAGAAGTGAATGTAAATGGCCAATTTACTCATTCTGAGGCCTTAAAAAGTGTTTCTCCTCCACGGGAAGTGAATAAAATACCATTTGGAGGCCTTTATTGTTCAATCAAAAACGACTGTTTTTTGGAGAAAGAGATAACCACCCCCCCCTTACGACATGCTTCAGAAACGAAAAAAATGGTCCATTTTCAAATGTTGCGTCTTTGAACGACAATTCACATTTGTACATGGATAATCACTTTTAGAGATAAAATTAGATGTTTAAAGTGATTTTCAAGCTTCCAGGGGCCCTAAACACAAGATTTGAGAAAAGGGTAAATGTGAATGAAAATGGCCAATTTATTCACTCTGAGGCCTTAAAAAGTTTTTCTCCACCCAAGAAAGTGAATTAAATAACATTTGTAGGCCTTTATTGTTCAATCAAAAACGCCCGATTTTTGATGAAAGAGATAACCACCCCCCCTTACGACATGCTTCAGAAACTAAAAAAATGGTCCGTTTTCAAATGTTGCCTCTTTGAACTACAATTCACATTTGTACGTGGAAAATCACTTTTAAAGATATAAAATGAGATGTTTAAAGTGATTTTCATGCTTCCAGGGGCCTTAAACACAAGATTTGAGGAATGGGTAGAAGTGAATGAAAATGGCCAATTTACTCATTCTGAGGCCTTAAAAAGTGTTTCTCCTCCACGGAAAGTGAATTAAATAACATTTGTAGGCCTTTATTGTTCAAGCGAAAACGCCCGATTTTTGACGAAAGAGATAACCACCCCCCCTTACGACATGCTTCAGAAACTAAAAAAATGGTCCGTTTTCAAATGTTGCCTCTTTGAACTACAATTCACATTTGTACGTGGAAAATCACTTTTAAAGATAAAATGAGATGTTTAAAGTGATTTTCATGCTTTCAGGGGCCTTAAACACAAGATTTGAGGAATGGGTAGAAGTGAATGAAAATGGCCAATTTACTCATTCTGAGGCCTTAAAAAGTGTTTCTCCTCCACGGGAAGTGAAATAAGTAACATTTGGAGGCCTTTATTGTTCAAGCGAAAACGCCCGATTTTTGACGAAAGAGATAACCACCCCCCCTTACGACATGCTTCAGAAACTAAAAAAATGGTCCGTTTTCAAATGTTGCCTCTTTGAACTACAATATACATTTGTACGTGGAAAATCACTTTTAAAGATAAAAGGAGATGTTTAAAGTGATTTTCATGCTTCCAGGGGCCTTAAACACAAGATTTGAGGAATGGGTAGAAGTGAATGTAAATGGCCAATTTACTCATTCTGAGGCCTTAAAAAGTGTTTCTCCTCCACGGGAAGTGAATAAAATACCATTTGGAGGCCTTTATTGTTCAATCAAAAACGACTGTTTTTCGGAGAAAGAGATAACCACCCCCCCCTTACGACATGCTTCAGAAACGAAAAAAATGGTCCATTTTCAAATGTTGCGTCTTTGAACGACAATTCACATTTGTACGTGGATAATCACTTTTAGAGATAAAATTAGATGTTTAAAGTGATTTTCAAGCTTCCAGGGGCCCTAAACACAAGATTTGAGAAATGGGTAAATGTGAATGAAAATGGCCAATTTATTCACTCTGAGGCCTTAAAAAGTTTTTCTCCACCCAAGAAAGTGAATTAAATACCATTTGTAGGCCTTTATTGTTCAATCAAAAACGCCCGATTTTTGATGAAAGAGATAACCACCCCCCCTTACGACATGCTTCAGAAACTAAAAAAATGGTCCGTTTTCAAATGTTGCCTCTTTGAACTACAATCCACATTTGTACATGGAAAATCACTTTTAAAGATAAAATGAGATGTTTAAAGTGATTTTCATGCTTCCAGGGGCCTTAAACACAAGATTTGAGGAATGGGTAGAAGTGAATGAAAATGGCCAATTTACTCATTCTGAGGCCTTAAAAAGTGTTTCTCCTCCACGGGAAGTGAATTAAATAACATTTGTAGGCCTTTATTGTTCAAGCGAAAACGCACGATTTTTGACGAAAGAGATAACCACCCCCCCTTACGACATGCTTCAGAAACTAAAAAAATGGTCCGTTTTCAAATGTTGCCTCTTTGAACTACAATATACATTTGTACGTGGAAAATCACTTTTAAAGATAACAGGAGATGTTTAAAGTGATTTTCATGCTTCCAGGGGCCTTAAACACAAGATTTGAGGAATGGGTAGAAGTGAATGAAAATGGCCAATTTACTCATTCTGAGGCCTTAAAAAGTGTTTCTCCTCCACGAGAAGTGAATAAAATACCATTTGGAGGCCTTTATTGTTCAATCAAAAACGACTGTTTTTTGGAGAAAGAGATAACCACCCCCCCTTACGACATGCTTCAGAAACTAAAAAAATGGTCCGTTTTCAAATGTTGCCTCTTTGAACTACAATATACATTTGTACGTGGAAAATCACTTTTAAAGATAACAGGAGATGTTTAAAGTGATTTTCATGCTTCCAGGGGCCTTAAACACAAGATTTGAGGAATGGGTAGAAGTGAATGAAAATGGCCAATTTACTCATTCTGAGGCCTTAAAAAGTGTTTCTCCTCCACGGAAAGTGAATTAAATAACATTTGTAGGCCTTTATTGTTCAAGCGAAAACGCCCGATTTTTGACGAAAGAGATAACCACCCCCCCTTACGACATGCTTCAGAAACTAAAAAAATGGTCCGTTTTCAAATGTTGCCTCTTTGAACTACAATTCACATTTGTACGTGGAAAATCACTTTTAGAGATAAAATTAGATGTTTAAAGTGATTTTCAAGCTTCCAGGGGCCCTAAACACAAGATTTGAGAAATGGGTAAAAATGAATGAAAATGGCCAATTTACTCATTCTGAGGCCTTAAAAAGTGTTTCTCCTCCATGGGAAGTGAATAAAATAACATTTGGAGGCCTTTATTGTTCAATCAAAAACGCCTGTTTTTTGGTGAAAGAGATAACCACCCCCCCTTACGACATGCTTCAGAAACGAAAAAAATGGTCCATTTTCAAATGTTGCGTCTTTGAACTACAATTCACATTTGTACGTGGATAATCACTTTTAGAGATAAAATTAGACGTTTAAAGTGATTTTCAAGCTTCCAGGGGCCCTAAACACAATATTTGAGAAATGGGTAAAAATGAATGAAAATGGCCAATTTACTCATTCTGAGGCCTTAAAAGTGCTTCTCCTCCATGGGAAGTGAATTAAATAACATTTGGAGGCTGTTATTGTTCAAGTGAAAACGCCTGATTTTTGATGAAAGAGATAACCACCCCCCCTTACGACATGCTTCTGAAACTAAAAAAATGGTTCATTTTCAAATGTTGCGTCTTTGAACTACAATTAACATTGTACTTGGATAATCATTTTTGAGATAAAATGAGATGTTTAAAGTGATTTTCAAGCTTCCAGGGGACCTAAACACAAGATTTGAGAAATGGATAAACGTGAATGAAAATGGCCAATTTATTCACTCTGAGGCCTTAAAAAGTTTTTCTCCACCCAAGAAAGTGAATTAAATACCATTTGTAGGCCTTTATTGTTCAATCAAAAACGCCCGATTTTTGATGAAAGAGATAACCACCCCCCCTTACGACATGCTTCAGAAACTAAAAAAATGGTCCGTTTTCAAATGTTGCCTCTTTGAACTACAATTCACATTTGTACATGGAAAATCACTTTTAAAGATAAAATGAGATGTTTAAAGTGATTTTCAAGCTTCCAGGGGCCCTAAACACAAGATTTGAGAAATGGGTAAATGTGAATGAAAATGGCCAATTTATTCACTCTGAGGCCTTAAAAAGTTTTTCTCCACCCAAGAAAGTGAATTAAATAACATTTGTAGGCCTTTATTGTTCAATCAAAAACGCCCGATTTTTGATGAAAGAGATAACCACCCCCCCTTACGACATGCTTCAGAAACTAAAAAAATGGTCCGTTTTCAAATGTTGCCTCTTTGAACTACAATTCACATTTGTACGTGGAAAATCACTTTTAAAGATAAAATGAGATGTTTAAAGTGATTTTCATGCTTCCAGGGGCCTTAAACACAAGATTTGAGGAATGGGTAGAAGTGAATGAAAATGGCCAATTTACTCATTCTGAGGCCTTAAAAAGTGTTTCTCCTCCACGGAAAGTGAATTAAATAACATTTGTAGGCCTTTATTGTTCAAGCGAAAACGCCCGATTTTTGACGAAAGAGATAACCACCCCCCCTTACGACATGCTTCAGAAACTAAAAAAATGGTCCGTTTTCAAATGTTGCCTCTTTGAACTACAATCCACATTTGTACGTGGAAAATCACTTTTAAAGATAAAATGAGATGTTTAAAGTGATTTTCATGCTTCCAGGGGCCTTAAACACAAGATTTGAGGAATGGGTAGAAGTGAATGAAAATGGCCAATTTACTCATTCTGAGGCCTTAAAAAGTGTTTCTCCTCCACGGGAAGTGAATTAAATAACATTTGTAGGCCTTTATTGTTCAAGCTTAAACGCCCGATTTTTGACGAAAGAGATAACCACCCCCCCTTACGACATGCTTCAGAAACTAAAAAAATGGTCCGTTTTCAAATGTTGCCTCTTTGAACTACAATTCACAATTGTACGTGGAAAATCACTTTTAAAGATAAAATGAGATGTTTTAAGTGATTTTCATGCTTCCAGGGGCCTTAAACACAAGATTTGAGGAATGGGTAGAAGTGAATGAAAATGGCCAATTTACTCATTCTGAGGCCTTAAAAGTGTTTCTCCTCCACGGAAAGTGAATTAAATAACATTTGTAGGCCTTTATTGTTCAAGCGAAAACGCCCGATTTTTGACGAAAGAGATAACCACCCCCCCTTACGACATGCTTCAGAAACTAAAAAAATGGTCCGTTTTCAAATGTTGCCTCTTTGAACTACAATTCACATTTGTACGTGGAAAATCACTTTTAGAGATAAAATTAGATGTTTAAAGTGATTTTCAAGCTTCCAGGGGCCCTAAACACAAGATTTGAGAAATGGGTAAACGTGAATGAAAATGGCCAATTTACTCACTCTGCGGCCTTAAAAAGTGTTTCTCCTCCATGGGAAGTCAATAAAATAACATTTGGAGGCCTTTATTGTTCAATCAAAAACGCCTGTTTTTTGGTGAAAGAGATAACCACCCCCCCTTACGACATGCTTCAGAAACGAAAAAAATGGTCCATTTTCAAATGTTGCCTCTTTGAACTACAATTCACACTTGTATGTGGATAATCACTTTTAGAGATAAAATTAGATGTTTAAAGTGATTTTCAAGCTTCCAGGGGCCCTAAACACAAGATTTGAGAAATGGGTAAATGGGTAAATGTGAATGAAAATGGCCAATTTATTCACTCTGAGGCCTTAAAAAGATTTTCTCCACCCAAGAAAGTGAATTAAATAACATTTGTAGGCCTTTATTGTTCAATCAAAAACGCCCGATTTTTGATGAAAGAGATAACCACCCCCCCTTACGACATGCTTCAGAAACTAAAAAAATGGTCCGTTTTCAAATGTTGCCTCTTTGAACTACAATATACATTTGTACGTGGAAAATCACTTTTAAAGATAACAGGAGATGTTTAAAGTGATTTTCATGCTTCCAGGGGCCTTAAACACAAGATTTGAGGAATGGGTAGAAGTGAATGAAAATGGCCAATTTACTCATTCTGAGGCCTTAAAAAGTGTTTCTCCTCCACGGGAAGTGAATTAAATAACATTTGTAGGCCTTTATTGTTCAAGCGAAAACGCACGATTTTTGACGAAAGAGATAACCACCCCCCCTTACGACATGCTTCAGAAACTAAAAAAATGGTCCGTTTTCAAATGTTGCCTCTTTGAACTACAATATACATTTGTACGTGGAAAATCACTTTTAAAGATAACAGGAGATGTTTAAAGTGATTTTCATGCTTCCAGGGGCCTTAAACACAAGATTTGAGGAATGGGTAGAAGTGAGTGAATATGGCCAATTTACTCATTCTGAGGCCTTAAAAAGTGTTTCTCCTCCACGGGAAGTGAATAAAATACCATTTGGAGGCCTTTATTGTTCAATCAAAAACGACTGTTTTTTGGAGAAAGAGATAACCACCCCCCCTTACGACATGCTTCAGAAACGGAAAAAATGGTCCGTTTTCAAATGTTGCGTCTTTGAACGACAATTCACAGTTGTACGTGGATAATCACTTTTAGAGATAAAATTAGATGTTTAAAGTGATTTTCAAGCTTCCAGCGGCCCTAAACACAAGATTTGAGAAATGGGTAAATGTGAATGAAAATGGCCAATTTATTCACTCTGAGGCCTTAAAAAGTGTTTCTCCACCCAAGAAAGTGAATTAAATACCAGTTGTAGGCCTTTATTGTTCAATCAAAAATGCCCGATTTTTGATGAAAGAGATAACCACCCCCCCTTACGACATGCTTCAGAAACTAAAAAAATGGTCCGTTTTCAAATGTTGCCTCTTTGAACTACAATTCACATTTGTACGTGGAAAATCACTTTTAAAGATAAAATGAGATGTTTAAAGTGATTTTCATGCTTCCAGGGGCCTTAAACACAAGATTTGAGGAATGGGTAGAAGTGAATGAAAATGGCCAACTTACTCATTCTGAGGCCTTAAAAAGTGTTTCTCCTCCACGGAAAGTGAATTAAATAACATTTGTAGGCCTTTATTGTTCAAGCGAAAACGCCCGATTTTTGACGAAAGAGATAACCACCCCCCCTTACGACATGCTTCAGAAACTAAAAAAATGGTCCGTTTTCAAATGTTGCCTCTTTGAACTACAATTCACATTTGTATCTGGAAAATCACTTTTAAAGATAAAATGAGATGTTTAAAGTGATTTTCATGCTTCCAGGGGCCTTAAACACAAGATTTGAGGAATGGGTAAAAGTGAATGAAAATGGCCAATTTACTCATTCTGAGGCCTTAAAAAGTGTTTCTCCTCCACGGGAAGTGAATTAAATAACATTTGTAGGCCTTTATTGTTCAAGCGAAAACGCCCGATTTTTGACGAAAGAGATAACCACCCCCCCTTACGACATGCTTCAGAAACTAAAAAAATGGTCCGTTTTCAAATGTTGCCTCTTTGAACTACAATTCACATTTGTACGTGGAAAATCACTTTTAGAGATAAAATTAGATGTTTAAAGTGATTTTCAAGCTTCCAGGGGCCCTAAACACAAGATTTGAGAAATGGGTAAAAATGAATGAAAATGGCCAATTTACTCATTCTGAGGCCTCAAAAAGTGTTTCTCCTCCATGGGAAGTGAATAAAATAACATTTGGAGGCCTTTATTGTTCAATCAAAAACGCCTGTTTTTTGGTGAAAGAGATAACCACCCCCCCTTACGACATGCTTCAGAAACGAAAAAAATGGTCCATTTTCAAATGTTGCGTCTTTGAACTACAATTCACATTTGTACGTGGATAATCACTTTTAGAGATAAAATTAGACGTTTAAAGTGATTTTCAAGCTTCCAGGGGCCCTAAACACAAGATTTGAGAAATGGGTAAAAATGAATGAAAATGGCCAATTTACTCATTCTGAGGCCTTAAAAGTGCTTCTCCTCCATGGGAAGTGAATTAAATAACATTTGGAGGCTGTTATTGTTCAAGTGAAAACGCCTGATTTTTGATGAAAGAGATAACCACCCCCCTTACGACATGCTTCTGAAACTAAAAAAATGGTTCATTTTCAAATGTTGCGTCTTTGAACTACAATTAACATTGTACTTGGATAATCATTTTTGAGATAAAATGAGATGTTTAAAGTGATTTTCAAGCTTCCAGGGGACCTAAACACAAGATTTGAGAAATGGGTAAATGTGAATGAAAATGGCCAATTTATTCACTCTGAGGCCTTAAAAAGTTTTTCTCCACCCAAGAAAGTGAATTAAATGACATTTGTAGGCTTTTATTGTTCAATCAAAAACGCCCGATTTTTGATGAAAGAGATAACCACCCCCCCTTACGACATGCTTCAGAAACGAAAAAAATGGTCCATTTTCAAATGTTGCGTCTTTGAACGCCAATTCACATTTGTACGTGGATAATCACTTTTAGAGATAAAATTAGATGTTTAAAGTGATTTTCAAGCTTCCAGGGGCCCTAAACACAAGATTTGAGAAATGGGTAAATGTGAATGAAAATGGCCAATTTATTCACTCTGAGGCCTTAAAAAGTTTTCTCCACCCAAGAAAGTGAATTAAATAACATTTGTAGGCCTTTATTGTTCAATCAAAAACGCCCGATTTTTGATGAAAGAGATAACCACCCCCCCTTACGACATGCTTCAGAAACTAAAAAAATGGTCCGTTTTCAAATGTTGCCTCTTTGAACTACAATTCACATTTGTACGTGGAAAATCACTTTTAAAGATAAAATGAGATGTTTAAAGTGATTTTCATGCTTCCAGGGGCCTTAAACACAAGATTTGAGGAATGGGTAGAAGTGAATGAAAATGGCCAATTTACTCATTCTGAGGCCTTAAAAAGTGTTTCTCCTCCACGGAAAGTGAATTAAATAACATTTGTAGGCCTTTATTGTTCAAGCGAAAACGCCCGATTTTTGACGAAAGAGATAACCACCCCCCCTTACGACATGCTTCAGAAACTAAAAAAATGGTCCGTTTTCAAATGTTGCCTCTTTGAACTACAATCCACATTTGTACGTGGAAAATCACTTTTAAAGATAAAATGAGATGTTTAAAGTGATTTTCATGCTTCCAGGGGCCTTAAACACAAGATTTGAGGAATGAGTAGAAGTGAATGAAAATGGCCAATTTACTCATTCTGAGGCCTTAAAAAGTGTTTCTCCTCCACGGGAAGTGAATTAAATAACATTTGTAGGCCTTTATTGTTCAAGCGAAAACGCCCGATTTTTGACGAAAGAGATAACCACCCCCCCTTACGACATGCTTCAGAAACTAAAAAAATGGTCCGTTTTCAAATGTTGCCTCTTTGAACTACAATTCACATTTGTACGTGGAAAATCACTTTTAAAGATAAAATGAGATGTTTAAAGTGATTTTCATGCTTTCAGGGGCCTTAAACACAAGATTTGAGGAATGGGTAGAAGTGAATGAAAATGGCCAATTTACTCATTCTGAGGCCTTAAAAAGTGTTTCTCCTCCACGGGAAGTGAAATAAGTAACATTTGGAGGCCTTTATTGTTCAAGCGAAAACGCCCGATTTTTGACGAAAGAGATAACCACCCCCCCTTACGACATGCTTCAGAAACTAAAAAAATGGTCCGTTTTCAAATGTTGCCTCTTTGAACTACAATATACATTTGTACGTGGAAAATCACTTTTAAAGATAAATGGAGATGTTTAAAGTGATTTTCATGCTTCCAGGGGCCTTAAACACAAGATTTGAGGAATGGGTAGAAGTGAATGTAAATGGCCAATTTACTCATTCTGAGGCCTTAAAAAGTGTTTCTCCTCCACGGGAAGTGAATAAAATACCATTTGGAGGCCTTTATTGTTCAATCAAAAACGACTGTTTTTTGGAGAAAGAGATAACCACCCCCCCTTACGACATGCTTCAGAAACAAAAAAAATGGTCCATTTTCAAATGTTGCGTCTTTGAACGACAATTCACATTTGTACATGGATAATCACTTTTAGAGATAAAATTAGATGTTTAAAGTGATTTTCAAGCTTCCAGGGGCCCTAAACACAAGATTTGAGAAAAGGGTAAATGTGAATGAAAATGGCCAATTTATTCACTCTGAGGCCTTAAAAAGTTTTTCTCCACCCAAGAAAGTGAATTAAATAACATTTGTAGGCCTTTATTGTTCAATCAAAAACGCCCGATTTTTGATGAAAGAGATAACCACCCCCCCTTACGACATGCTTCAGAAACTAAAAAAATGGTCCGTTTTCAAATGTTGCCTCTTTGAACTACAATTCACATTTGTACGTGGAAAATCACTTTTAAAGATAAAATGAGATGTTTAAAGTGATTTTCATGCTTCCAGGGGCCTTAAACACAAGATTTGAGGAATGGGTAGAAGTGAATGAAAATGGCCAATTTACTCATTCTGAGGCCTTAAAAAGTGTTTCTCCTCCACGGAAAGTGAATTAAATAACATTTGTAGGCCTTTATTGTTCAAGCGAAAACGCCCGATTTTTGACGAAAGAGATAACCACCCCCCCTTACGACATGCTTCAGAAACTAAAAAAATGGTCCGTTTTCAAATGTTGCCTCTTTGAACTACAATTCACATTTGTACGTGGAAAATCACTTTTAAAGATAAAATGAGATGTTTAAAGTGATTTTCATGCTTCCAGGGGCCTTAAACACAAGATTTGAGGAATGGGTAGAAGTGAATGAAAATGGCCAATTTACTCATTCTGAGGCCTTAAAAAGTGTTTCTCCTCCACGGAAAGTGAATTAAATAACATTTGTAGGCCTTTATTGTTCAAGCGAAAACGCCCGATTTTTGACGAAAGAGATAACCACCCCCCCTTACGACATGCTTCAGAAACTAAAAAAATGGTCCGTTTTCAAATGTTGCCTCTTTGAACTACAATCCACATTTGTACGTGGAAAATCACTTTTAAAGATAAAATGAGATGTTTAAAGTGATTTTCATGCTTCCAGGGGCCTTAAACACAAGATTTGAGGAATGAGTAGAAGTGAATGAAAATGGCCAATTTACTCATTCTGAGGCCTTAAAAAGTGTTTCTCCTCCACGGGAAGTGAATTAAATAACATTTGTAGGCCTTTATTGTTCAAGCGAAAACGCCCGATTTTTGACGAAAGAGATAACCACCCCCCCTTACGACATGCTTCAGAAACTAAAAAAATGGTCCGTTTTCAAATGTTGCCTCTTTGAACTACAATTCACATTTGTACGTGGAAAATCACTTTTAAAGATAAAATGAGATGTTTAAAGTGATTTTCATGCTTTCAGGGGCCTTAAACACAAGATTTGAGGAATGGGTAGAAGTGAATGAAAATGGCCAATTTACTCATTCTGAGGCCTTAAAAAGTGTTTCTCCTCCACGGGAAGTGAAATAAGTAACATTTGGAGGCCTTTATTGTTCAAGCGAAAACGCCCGATTTTTGACGAAAGAGATAACCACCCCCCCTTACGACATGCTTCAGAAACTAAAAAAATGGTCCGTTTTCAAATGTTGCCTCTTTGAACTACAATATACATTTGTACGTGGAAAATCACTTTTAAAGATAAAAGGAGATGTTTAAAGTGATTTTCATGCTTCCAGGGGCCTTAAACACAAGATTTGAGGAATGGGTAGAAGTGAATGTAAATGGCCAATTTACTCATTCTGAGGCCTTAAAAAGTGTTTCTCCTCCACGGGAAGTGAATAAAATACCATTTGGAGGCCTTTATTGTTCAATCAAAAACGACTGTTTTTTGGAGAAAGAGATAACCACCCCCCCCTTACGACATGCTTCAGAAACGAAAAAAATGGTCCATTTTCAAATGTTGCGTCTTTGAACGACAATTCACATTTGTACATGGATAATCACTTTTAGAGAGAAAATTAGATGTTTAAAGTGATTTTCAAGCTTCCAGGGGCCCTAAACACAAGATTTGAGAAAAGGGTAAATGTGAATGAAAATGGCCAATTTATTCACTCTGAGGCCTTAAAAAGTTTTTCTCCACCCAAGAAAGTGAATTAAATAACATTTGTAGGCCTTTATTGTTCAATCAAAAACGCCCGATTTTTGATGAAAGAGATAACCACCCCCCCTTACGACATGCTTCAGAAACTAAAAAAATGGTCCGTTTTCAAATGTTGCCTCTTTGAACTACAATTCACATTTGTACGTGGAAAATCACTTTTAAAGATAAAATGAGATGTTTAAAGTGATTTTCATGCTTCCAGGGGCCTTAAACACAAGATTTGAGGAATGGGTAGAAGTGAATGAAAATGGCCAATTTACTCATTCTGAGGCCTTAAAAAGTGTTTCTCCTCCACGGAAAGTGAATTAAATAACATTTGTAGGCCTTTATTGTTCAAGCGAAAACGCCCGATTTTTGACGAAAGAGATAACCACCCCCCCTTACGACATGCTTCAGAAACTAAAAAAATGGTCCGTTTTCAAATGTTGCCTCTTTGAACTACAATTCACATTTGTACGTGGAAAATCACTTTTAAAGATAAAATGAGATGTTTAAAGTGATTTTCATGCTTTCAGGGGCCTTAAACACAAGATTTGAGGAATGGGTAGAAGTGAATGAAAATGGCCAATTTACTCATTCTGAGGCCTTAAAAAGTGTTTCTCCTCCACGGGAAGTGAAATAAGTAACATTTGGAGGCCTTTATTGTTCAAGCGAAAACGCCCGATTTTTGATGAAAGAGATAACCACCCCCCCTTACGACATGCTTCAGAAACTAAAAAAATGGTCCGTTTTCAAATGTTGCCTCTTTGAACTACAATATACATTTGTACGTGGAAAATCACTTTTAAAGATAAAAGGAGATGTTTAAAGTGATTTTCATGCTTCCAGGGGCCTTAAACACAAGATTTGAGGAATGGGTAGAAGTGAATGTAAATGGCCAATTTACTCATTCTGAGGCCTTAAAAAGTGTTTCTCCTCCACGGGAAGTGAATAAAATACCATTTGGAGGCCTTTATTGTTCAATCAAAAACGACTGTTTTTCGGAGAAAGAGATAACCACCCCCCCCTTACGACATGCTTCAGAAACGAAAAAAATGGTCCATTTTCAAATGTTGCGTCTTTGAACGACAATTCACATTTGTACGTGGATAATCACTTTTAGAGATAAAATTAGATGTTTAAAGTGATTTTCAAGCTTCCAGGGGCCCTAAACACAAGATTTGAGAAATGGGTAAATGTGAATGAAAATGGCCAATTTATTCACTCTGAGGCCTTAAAAAGTTTTTCTCCACCCAAGAAAGTGAATTAAATACCATTTGTAGGCCTTTATTGTTCAATCAAAAACGCCCGATTTTTGATGAAAGAGATAACCACCCCCCCTTACGACATGCTTCAGAAACTAAAAAAATGGTCCGTTTTCAAATGTTGCCTCTTTGAACTACAATCCACATTTGTACATGGAAAATCACTTTTAAAGATAAAATGAGATGTTTAAAGTGATTTTCATGCTTCCAGGGGCCTTAAACACAAGATTTGAGGAATGGGTAGAAGTGAATGAAAATGGCCAATTTACTCATTCTGAGGCCTTAAAAAGTGTTTCTCCTCCACGGGAAGTGAATTAAATAACATTTGTAGGCCTTTATTGTTCAAGCGAAAACGCACAATTTTTGACGAAAGAGATAACCACCCCCCCTTACGACATGCTTCAGAAACTAAAAAAATGGTCCGTTTTCAAATGTTGCCTCTTTGAACTACAATATACATTTGTACGTGGAAAATCACTTTTAAAGATAACAGGAGATGTTTAAAGTGATTTTCATGCTTCCAGGGGCCTTAAACACAAGATTTGAGGAATGGGTAGAAGTGAATGAAAATGGCCAATTTACTCATTCTGAGGCCTTAAAAAGTGTTTCTCCTCCACGGGAAGTAAATTAAATAACATTTGTAGGCCTTTATTGTTCAAGCGAAAACGCCCGATTTTTGACGAAAGAGATAACCACCCCCCCTTACGACATGCTTCAGAAACTAAAAAAATGGTCCGTTTTCAAATGTTGCCTCTTTGAACTACAATATACATTTGTACGTGGAAAATCACTTTTAAAGATAAAAGGAGATGTTTAAAGTGATTTTCATGCTTCCAGGGGCCTTAAACACAAGATTTGAGGAATGGGTAGAAGTGAATGTAAATGGCCAATTTACTCATTCTGAGGCCTTAAAAAGTGTTTCTCCTCCACGGGAAGTGAATAAAATACCATTTGGAGGCCTTTATTGTTCAATCAAAAACGACTGTTTTTTGGAGAAAGAGATAACCACCCCCCCTTACGACATGCTTCAGAAACGAAAAAAATGGTCCATTTTCAAATGTTGCGTCTTTGAACGACAATTCACATTTGTACATGGATAATCACTTTTAGAGATAAAATTAGATGTTTAAAGTGATTTTCAAGCTTCCAGGGGCCCTAAACACAAGATTTGAGAAAAGGGTAAATGTGAATGAAAATGGCCAATTTATTCACTCTGAGGCCTTAAAAAGTTTTTCTCCACCCAAGAAAGTGAATTAAATAACATTTGTAGGCCTTTATTGTTCAATCAAAAACGCCCGATTTTTGATGAAAGAGATAACCACCCCCCCTTACGACATGCTTCAGAAACTAAAAAAATGGTCCGTTTTCAAATGTTGCCTCTTTGAACTACAATTCACATTTGTACGTGGAAAATCACTTTTAAAGATAAAATGAGATGTTTAAAGTGATTTTCATGCTTCCAGGGGCCTTAAACACAAGATTTGAGGAATGGGTAGAAGTGAATGAAAATGGCCAATTTACTCATTCTGAGGCCTTAAAAAGTGTTTCTCCTCCACGGAAAGTGAATTAAATAACATTTGTAGGCCTTTATTGTTCAAGCGAAAACGCCCGATTTTTGACGAAAGAGATAACCACCCCCCCTTACGACATGCTTCAGAAACTAAAAAAATGGTCCGTTTTCAAATGTTGCCTCTTTGAACTACAATTCACATTTGTACGTGGAAAATCACTTTTAAAGATAAAATGAGATGTTTAAAGTGATTTTCATGCTTCCAGGGGCCTTAAACACAAGATTTGAGGAATGGGTAGAAGTGAATGAAAATGGCCAATTTACTCATTCTGAGGCCTTAAAAAGTGTTTCTCCTCCACGGAAAGTGAATTAAATAACATTTGTAGGCCTTTATTGTTCAAGCGAAAACGCCCGATTTTTGACGAAAGAGATAACCACCCCCCCTTACGACATGCTTCAGAAACTAAAAAAATGGTCCGTTTTCAAATGTTGCCTCTTTGAACTACAATCGACATTTGTACGTGGAAAATCACTTTTAAAGATAAAATGAGATGTTTAAAGTGATTTTCATGCTTCCAGGGGCCTTAAACACAAGATTTGAGGAATGAGTAGAAGTGAATGAAAATGGCCAATTTACTCATTCTGAGGCCTTAAAAAGTGTTTCTCCTCCACGGGAAGTGAATTAAATAACATTTGTAGGCCTTTATTGTTCAAGCGAAAACGCCCGATTTTTGACGAAAGAGATAACCACCCCCCCTTACGACATGCTTCAGAAACTAAAAAAATGGTCCGTTTTCAAATGTTGCCTCTTTGAACTACAATTCACATTTGTACGTGGAAAATCACTTTTAAAGATAAAATGAGATGTTTAAAGTGATTTTCATGCTTTCAGGGGCCTTAAACACAAGATTTGAGGAATGGGTAGAAGTGAATGAAAATGGCCAATTTACTCATTCTGAGGCCTTAAAAAGTGTTTCTCCTCCACGGGAAGTGAAATAAGTAACATTTGGAGGCCTTTATTGTTCAAGCGAAAACGCCCGATTTTTGACGAAAGAGATAACCACCCCCCCTTACGACATGCTTCAGAAACTAAAAAAATGGTCCGTTTTCAAATGTTGCCTCTTTGAACTACAATATACATTTGTACGTGGAAAATCACTTTTAAAGATAAAAGGAGATGTTTAAAGTGATTTTCATGCTTCCAGGGGCCTTAAACACAAGATTTGAGGAATGGGTAGAAGTGAATGTAAATGGCCAATTTACTCATTCTGAGGCCTTAAAAAGTGTTTCTCCTCCACGGGAAGTGAATAAAATACCATTTGGAGGCCTTTATTGTTCAATCAAAAACGACTGTTTTTTGGAGAAAGAGATAACCACCCCCCCTTACGACATGCTTCAGAAACGAAAAAAATGGTCCATTTTCAAATGTTGCGTCTTTGAACGACAATTCACATTTGTACATGGATAATCACTTTTAGAGATAAAATTAGATGTTTAAAGTGATTTTCAAGCTTCCAGGGGCCCTAAACACAAGATTTGAGAAAAGGGTAAATGTGAATGAAAATGGCCAATTTATTCACTCTGAGGCCTTAAAAAGTTTTTCTCCACCCAAGAAAGTGAATTAAATAACATTTGTAGGCCTTTATTGTTCAATCAAAAACGCCCGATTTTTGATGAAAGAGATAACCACCCCCCCTTACGACATGCTTCAGAAACTAAAAAAATGGTCCGTTTTCAAATGTTGCCTCTTTGAACTACAATTCACATTTGTACGTGGAAAATCACTTTTAAAGATAAAATGAGATGTTTAAAGTGATTTTCATGCTTCCAGGGGCCTTAAACACAAGATTTGAGGAATGGGTAGAAGTGAATGAAAATGGCCAATTTACTCATTCTGAGGCCTTAAAAAGTGTTTCTCCTCCACGGAAAGTGAATTAAATAACATTTGTAGGCCTTTATTGTTCAAGCGAAAACGCCCGATTTTTGACGAAAGAGATAACCACCCCCCCTTACGACATGCTTCAGAAACTAAAAAAATGGTCCGTTTTCAAATGTTGCCTCTTTGAACTACAATTCACATTTGTACGTGGAAAATCACTTTTAAAGATAAAATGAGATGTTTAAAGTGATTTTCATGCTTTCAGGGGCCTTAAACACAAGATTTGAGGAATGGGTAGAAGTGAATGAAAATGGCCAATTTACTCATTCTGAGGCCTTAAAAAGTGTTTCTCCTCCACGGGAAGTGAAATAAGTAACATTTGGAGGCCTTTATTGTTCAAGCGAAAACGCCCGATTTTTGACGAAAGAGATAACCACCCCCCCTTACGACATGCTTCAGAAACTAAAAAAATGGTCCGTTTTCAAATGTTGCCTCTTTGAACTACAATATACATTTGTACGTGGAAAATCACTTTTAAAGATAAAAGGAGATGTTTAAAGTGATTTTCATGCTTCCAGGGGCCTTAAACACAAGATTTGAGGAATGGGTAGAAGTGAATGTAAATGGCCAATTTACTCATTCTGAGGCCTTAAAAAGTGTTTCTCCTCCACGGGAAGTGAATAAAATACCATTTGGAGGCCTTTATTGTTCAATCAAAAACGACTGTTTTTCGGAGAAAGAGATAACCACCCCCCCCCTTACGACATGCTTCAGAAACGAAAAAAATGGTCCATTTTCAAATGTTGCGTCTTTGAACGACAATTCACATTTGTACGTGGATAATCACTTTTAGAGATAAAATTAGATGTTTAAAGTGATTTTCAAGCTTCCAGGGGCCCTAAACACAAGATTTGAGAAATGGGTAAATGTGAATGAAAATGGCCAATTTATTCACTCTGAGGCCTTAAAAAGTTTTTCTCCACCCAAGAAAGTGAATTAAATACCATTTGTAGGCCTTTATTGTTCAATCAAAAACGCCCGATTTTTGATGAAAGAGATAACCACCCCCCCTTACGACATGCTTCAGAAACTAAAAAAATGGTCCGTTTTCAAATGTTGCCTCTTTGAACTACAATCCACATTTGTACATGGAAAATCACTTTTAAAGATAAAATGAGATGTTTAAAGTGATTTTCATGCTTCCAGGGGCCTTAAACACAAGATTTGAGGAATGGGTAGAAGTGAATGAAAATGGCCAATTTACTCATTCTGAGGCCTTAAAAAGTGTTTCTCCTCCACGGGAAGTGAATTAAATAACATTTGTAGGCCTTTATTGTTCAAGCGAAAACGCACGATTTTTGATGAAAGAGATAACCACCCCCCCTTACGACATGCTTCAGAAACTAAAAAAATGGTCCGTTTTCAAATGTTGCCTCTTTGAACTACAATATACATTTGTACGTGGAAAATCACTTTTAAAGATAACAGGAGATGTTTAAAGTGATTTTCATGCTTCCAGGGGCCTTAAACACAAGATTTGAGGAATGGGTAGAAGTGAATGAAAATGGCCAATTTACTCATTCTGAGGCCTTACAAAGTGTTTCTCCTCCACGGGAAGTGAATAAAATACCATTTGGAGGCCTTTATTGTTCAATCAAAAACGACTGTTTTTTGGAGAAAGAGATAACCACCCCCCCTTACGACATGCTTCAGAAACGAAAAAAATGGTCCATTTTCAAATGTTGCGTCTTTGAACGACAATTCACAGTTGTACGTGGATAATCACTTTTAGAGATAAAATTAGATGTTTAAAGTGATTTTCAATCTTCCAGCGGCCCTAAACACAAGATTTGAGAAATGGGTAAATGTGAATGAAAATGGCCAATTTATTCACTCTGAGGCCTTAAAAAGTGTTTCTCCACCCAAGAAAGTGAATTAAATACCAGTTGTAGGCCTTTATTGTTCAATCAAAAACGCCCGATTTTTGATGAAAGAGATAACCACCCCCCCTTACGACATGCTTCAGAAACTAAAAAAATGGTCCGTTTTCAAATGTTGCCTCTTTGAACTACAATTCACATTTGTACGTGGAAAATCACTTTTAAAGATAAAATGAGATGTTTAAAGTGATTTTCATGCTTCCAGGGGCCTTAAACACAAGATTTGAGGAATGGGTAGAAGTGAATGAAAATGGCCAATTTACTCATTCTGAGGCCTTAAAAAGTGTTTCTCCTCCACGGAAAGTGAATTAAATAACATTTGTAGGCCTTTATTGTTCAAGCGAAAACGCCCGATTTTTGACGAAAGAGATAACCACCCCCCCTTACGACATGCTTCAGAAACTAAAAAAATGGTCCGTTTTCAAATGTTGCCTCTTTGAACTACAATTCACATTTGTACGTGGAAAATCACTTTTAGAGATAAAATTAGATGTTTAAAGTGATTTTCAAGCTTCCAGGGGCCCTAAACACAAGATTTGAGAAATGGGTAAAAATGAATGAAAATGGCCAATTTACTCATTCTGAGGCCTTAAAAAGTGTTTCTCCTCCATGGGAAGTGAATAAAATAACATTTGGAGGCCTTTATTGTTCAATCAAAAACGCCTGTTTTTTGGTGAAAGAGATAACCACCCCCCCTTACGACATGCTTCAGAAACGAAAAAAATGGTCCATTTTCAAATGTTGCGTCTTTGAACTACAATTCACATTTTTACGTGGATAATCACTTTTAGAGATAAAATTAGACGTTTAAAGTGATTTTCAAGCTTCCAGGGGCCCTAAACACAATATTTGAGAAATGGGTAAAAATGAATGAAAATGGCCAATTTACTCATTCTGAGGCCTTAAAAGTGCTTCTCCTCCATGGGAAGTGAATTAAATAACATTTGGAGGCTGTTATTGTTCAAGTGAAAACGCCTGATTTTTGATGAAAGAGATAACCACCCCCCCTTACGACATGCTTCTGAAACTAAAAAATGGTTCATTTTCAAATGTTGCGTCTTTGAACTACAATTAACATTGTACTTGGATAATCATTTTTGAGATAAAATGAGATGTTTAAAGTGATTTTCAAGCTTCCAGGGGACCTAAACACAAGATTTGAGAAATGGATAAACGTGAATGAAAATGGCCAATTTATTCACTCTGAGGCCTTAAAAAGTTTTTCTCCACCCAAGAAAGTGAATTAAATACCATTTGTAGGCCTTTATTGTTCAATCAAAAACGCCCGATTTTTGATGAAAGAGATAACCACCCCCCCTTACGACATGCTTCAGAAACTAAAAAAATGGTCCGTTTTCAAATGTTGCCTCTTTGAACTACAATTCACATTTGTACATGGAAAATCATTTTTAAAGATAAAATGAGATGTTTAAAGTGATTTTCAAGCTTCCAGGGGCCCTAAACACAAGATTTGAGAAATGGGTAAATGTGAATGAAAATGGTCAATTTATTCACTCTGAGGCCTTAAAAAGTTTTTCTCCACCCAAGAAAGTGAATTAAATGACATTTGTAGGCTTTTATTGTTCAATCAAAAACGCCCGATTTTTGATGAAAGAGATAACCACCCCCCCTTACGACATGCTTCAGAAACGAAAAAAATGGTCCATTTTCAAATGTTGCGTCTTTGAACGCCAATTCACATTTGTACGTGGATAATCACTTTTAGAGATAAAATTAGATGTTTAAAGTGATTTTCAAGCTTCCAGGGGCCCTAAACACAAGATTTGAGAAATGGGTAAATGTGAATGAAAATGGCCAATTTATTCACTCTGAGGCCTTAAAAAGTTTTTCTCCACCCAAGAAAGTGAATTAAATAACATTTGTAGGCCTTTATTGTTCAATCAAAAACGCCCGATTTTTGATGAAAGAGATAACCACCCCCCCTTACGACATGCTTCAGAAACTAAAAAAATGGTCCGTTTTCAAATGTTGCCTCTTTGAACTACAATTCACATTTGTACGTGGAAAATCACTTTTAAAGATAAAATGAGATGTTTAAAGTGATTTTCATGCTTCCAGGGGCCTTAAACACAAGATTTGAGGAATGGGTAGAAGTGAATGAAAATGGCCAATTTACTCATTCTGAGGCCTTAAAAAGTGTTTCTCCTCCACGGAAAGTGAATTAAATAACATTTGTAGGCCTTTATTGTTCAAGCGAAAACGCCCGATTTTTGACGAAAGAGATAACCACCCCCCCTTACGACATGCTTCAGAAACTAAAAAAATGGTCCGTTTTCAAATGTTGCCTCTTTGAACTACAATCCACATTTGTACGTGGAAAATCACTTTTAAAGATAAAATGAGATGTTTAAAGTGATTTTCATGCTTCCAGGGGCCTTAAACACAAGATTTGAGGAATGGGTAGAAGTGAATGAAAATGGCCAATTTACTCATTCTGAGGCCTTAAAAAGTGTTTCTCCTCCACGGGAAGTGAATTAAATAACATTTGTAGGCCTTTATTGTTCAAGCTTAAACGCCCGATTTTTGACGAAAGAGATAACCACCCCCCCTTACGACATGCTTCAGAAACTAAAAAAATGGTCCGTTTTCAAATGTTGCCTCTTTGAACTACAATTCACAATTGTACGTGGAAAATCACTTTTAAAGATAAAATGAGATGTTTTAAGTGATTTTCATGCTTCCAGGGGCCTTAAACACAAGATTTGAGGAATGGGTAGAAGTGAATGAAAATGGCCAATTTACTCATTCTGAGGCCTTAAAAAGTGTTTCTCCTCCACGGAAAGTGAATTAAATAACATTTGTAGGCCTTTATTGTTCAAGCGAAAACGCCCGATTTTTGACGAAAGAGATACCACCCCCCCTTACGACATGCTTCAGAAACAAAAAAAATGGTCCGTTTTCAAATGTTGCCTCTTTGAACTACAATTCACATTTGTACGTGGAAAATCACTTTTAAAGATAAAATGAGATGTTTAAAGTGATTGTCATGCTTCCAGGGGCCTTAAACACAAGATTTGAGAAATGGGTAAACGTGAATGAAAATGGCCAATTTACTCACTCTGCGGCCTTAAAAAGTGTTTCTCCTCCACGGGAAGTGAATAAAATAACATTTGGAGGCCTTTCTTGTTCAATCAAAAACGCCTGTTTTTTGGTGAAAGAGATAACCACACCCCCTTACGACATGCTTCAGAAACGAAAAAAATGGTCCAGTTTCAAATGTTGCCTCTTTGAACTACAATTCACATTTGTATGTGGATAATCACTTTTAGAGATAAAATTAGATGTTTAAAGTGATTTTCAAGCTTCCAGGGGCCCTAAACACAAGATTTGAGAAATGGGTAAATGTGAATGAAAATGGCCAATTTATTCACTCTGAGGCCTTAAAAAGTTTTTCTCCACCCAAGAAAGTGAATTAAATAACATTTGTAGGCCTTTATTGTTCAATCAAAAACGCCCGATTTTTGATGAAAGAGATAACCACCCCCCTTACGACATGCTTCAGAAACTAAAAAAATGGTCCGTTTTCAAATGTTGCCTCTTTGAACTACAATCAACATTTGTACGTGGAAAATCACTTTTAAAGATAAAATGAGATGTTTAAAGTGATTTTCATGCTTCCAGGGGCCTTAAACACAAGATTTGAGGAATGGGTAGAAGTGAATGAAAATGGCCAATTTACTCATTCTGAGGCCTTAAAAAGTGTTTCTCCTCCACGGGAAGTGAATAAAATACCATTTGGAGGCCTTTATTGTTCAATCAAAAACGACTGTTTTTTGGAGAAAGAGATAACCACCCCCCCTTACGACATGCTTCAGAAACGAAAAAAATGGTCCATTTTCAAATGTTGCGTCTTTGAACGACAATTCACATTTGTACGTGGATAATCACTTTTAGAGATAAAATTAGATGTTTAAAGTGATTTTCAAGCTTCCAGGGGCCCTAAACACAAGATTTGAGAAATGGGTAAATGTGAATGAAAATGGCCAATTTATTCACTCTGAGGCCTTAAAAAGTTTTTCTCCACCCAAGAAAGTGAATTAAATAACATTTGTAGGCCTTTATTGTTCAATAAAAAACTCCCGATTTTTGATGAAAGAGATAACCACCCCCCCTTACGACATGCTCCAGAAACTAAAAAAATGGTCCGTTTTCAAATGTTGCCTCTTTGAACTACAATCCACATTTGTACGTGGAAAATCACTTTTAAAGATAAAATGAGATGTTTAAAGTGATTTTCATGCTTTCAGGGGCCTTAAACACAAGATTTGAGGAATGGGTAGAAGTGAATGAAAATGGCCAATTTACTCATTCTGAGGCCTTAAAAAGTGTTTCTCCTCCACGGGAAGTGAATTAAGTAACATTTGGAGGCCTTTATTGTTCAAGAGAAAACGCCCGATTTTTGACGAAAGAGATAACCACCCCCCCTTACGACATGCTTCAGAAACTAAAAAAATGGTCCGTTTTCAAATGTTGCCTCTTTGAACTACAATATACATTTGTACGTGGAAAATCACTTTTAAAGATAAAAGGAGATGTTTAAAGTGATTTTCATGCTTCCAGGGGCCTTAAACACAAGATTTGAGGAATGGGTAGAAGTGAATGAAAATGGCCAATTTACTTATTCTGAGGCCTTAAAAAGTGTTTCTCCTCCACGGGAAGTGAATAAAATACCATTTGGAGGCCTTTATTGTTCAATCAAAAACAACTGTTTTTTGGAGAAAGAGATAACCACCCCCCCTTACGACATGCTTCAGAAACTAAAAAAATGGTCCGTTTTCAAATGTTGCCTCTTTGAACTACAATCCACATTTGTACGTGGAAAATCACTTTTAAAGATAAAATGAGATGTTTAAAGTGATTTTCATGCTTCCAGGGGCCTTAAACACAAGATTTGAGGAATGGGTAGAAGTGAATGAAAATGGCCAATTTACTCATTCTGAGGCCTTAAAAAGTGTTTCTCCTCCACGGGAAGTGAATTAAATAACATTTGTAGGCCTTTATTGTTCAAGCTTAAACGCCCGATTTTTGACGAAAGAGATAACCACCCCCCCTTACGACATGCTTCAGAAACTAAAAAAATGGTCCGTTTTCAAATGTTGCCTCTTTGAACTACAATTCACAATTGTACGTGGAAAATCACTTTTAAAGATAAAATGAGATGTTTTAAGTGATTTTCATGCTTCCAGGGGCCTTAAACACAAGATTTGAGGAATGGGTAGAAGTGAATGAAAATGGCCAATTTACTCATTCTGAGGCCTTAAAAAGTGTTTCTCCTCCACGGAAAGTGAATTAAATAACATTTGTAGGCCTTTATTGTTCAAGCGAAAACGCCCGATTTTTGACGAAAGAGATACCACCCCCCCTTACGACATGCTTCAGAAACAAAAAAAATGGTCCGTTTTCAAATGTTGCCTCTTTGAACTACAATTCACATTTGTACGTGGAAAATCACTTTTAAAGATAAAATGAGATGTTTAAAGTGATTGTCATGCTTCCAGGGGCCTTAAACACAAGATTTGAGAAATGGGTAAACGTGAATGAAAATGGCCAATTTACTCACTCTGCGGCCTTAAAAAGTGTTTCTCCTCCACGGGAAGTGAATAAAATAACATTTGGAGGCCTTTCTTGTTCAATCAAAAACGCCTGTTTTTTGGTGAAAGAGATAACCACACCCCCTTACGACATGCTTCAGAAACGAAAAAAATGGTCCAGTTTCAAATGTTGCCTCTTTGAACTACAATTCACATTTGTATGTGGATAATCACTTTTAGAGATAAAATTAGATGTTTAAAGTGATTTTCAAGCTTCCAGGGGCCCTAAACACAAGATTTGAGAAATGGGTAAATGTGAATGAAAATGGCCAATTTATTCACTCTGAGGCCTTAAAAAGTTTTTCTCCACCCAAGAAAGTGAATTAAATAACATTTGTAGGCCTTTATTGTTCAATCAAAAACGCCCGATTTTTGATGAAAGAGATAACCACCCCCCTTACGACATGCTTCAGAAACTAAAAAAATGGTCCGTTTTCAAATGTTGCCTCTTTGAACTACAATCAACATTTGTACGTGGAAAATCACTTTTAAAGATAAAATGAGATGTTTAAAGTGATTTTCATGCTTCCAGGGGCCTTAAACACAAGATTTGAGGAATGGGTAGAAGTGAATGAAAATGGCCAATTTACTCATTCTGAGGCCTTAAAAAGTGTTTCTCCTCCACGGGAAGTGAATAAAATACCATTTGGAGGCCTTTATTGTTCAATCAAAAACGACTGTTTTTTGGAGAAAGAGATAACCACCCCCCCTTACGACATGCTTCAGAAACGAAAAAAATGGTCCATTTTCAAATGTTGCGTCTTTGAACGACAATTCACATTTGTACGTGGATAATCACTTTTAGAGATAAAATTAGATGTTTAAAGTGATTTTCAAGCTTCCAGGGGCCCTAAACACAAGATTTGAGAAATGGGTAAATGTGAATGAAAATGGCCAATTTATTCACTCTGAGGCCTTAAAAAGTTTTTCTCCACCCAAGAAAGTGAATTAAATAACATTTGTAGGCCTTTATTGTTCAATAAAAAACTCCCGATTTTTGATGAAAGAGATAACCACCCCCCCTTACGACATGCTCCAGAAACTAAAAAAATGGTCCGTTTTCAAATGTTGCCTCTTTGAACTACAATCCACATTTGTACGTGGAAAATCACTTTTAAAGATAAAATGAGATGTTTAAAGTGATTTTCATGCTTTCAGGGGCCTTAAACACAAGATTTGAGGAATGGGTAGAAGTGAATGAAAATGGCCAATTTACTCATTCTGAGGCCTTAAAAAGTGTTTCTCCTCCACGGGAAGTGAATTAAGTAACATTTGGAGGCCTTTATTGTTCAAGAGAAAACGCCCGATTTTTGACGAAAGAGATAACCACCCCCCCTTACGACATGCTTCAGAAACTAAAAAAATGGTCCGTTTTCAAATGTTGCCTCTTTGAACTACAATATACATTTGTACGTGGAAAATCACTTTTAAAGATAAAAGGAGATGTTTAAAGTGATTTTCATGCTTCCAGGGGCCTTAAACACAAGATTTGAGGAATGGGTAGAAGTGAATGAAAATGGCCAATTTACTTATTCTGAGGTCTTAAAAAGTGTTTCTCCTCCACGGGAAGTGAATAAAATACCATTTGGAGGCCTTTATTGTTCAATCAAAAACAACTGTTTTTTGGAGAAAGAGATAACCACCCCCCCTTACGAAATGCTTCAGAAACGAAAAAAATTGTCCATTTTCAAATGTTGCGTCTTTGAACGACAATTCACATTTGTACGTGGATAATCACTTTTAGAGATAAAATTAGATGTTTAAAGTGATTTTCAAGCTTCCAGGGGCCCTAAACACAAGATTTGAGAAATGGGTAAATGTGAATGAAAATGGCCAATTTATTCACTCTGAGGCCTTAAAAAGTTTTTCTCCACCCAAGAAAGGGAATTAAATACCATTTGTAGGCCTTTATTGTTCTATCAAAAACGCCCGATTTTTGATGAAAGAGATAACCACCCCCCCTTACGACATGTTTCAGAAACTAAAAAAATGGTCCGTTTTCAAATGTTGCCTCTTTGAACTACAATTCACATTTGTACGTGGAAAATCACTTTTAAAGATAAAATGAGATGTTTAAAGTGATTTTCATGCTTCCAGGGGCCTTAAACACAAGATTTGGGGAATGGGTAGAAGTGAATGAAAATGGCCAATTTACTCATTCTGAGGCCTTAAAAAGTGTTTCTCCTCCACGGAAAATGAATTAAATAACATTTGTAGGCCTTTATTGTTCAAGCGAAAACGCCCGATTTTTGACGAAAGAGATAACCACCCCCCCTTACGACATGCTTCAGAAACTAAAAAAATGGTCCGTTTTCAAATGTTGCCTCTTTGAACTACAATTCACATTTGTACGTGGAAAATCACTTTTAAAGATAAAATGAGATGTTTAAAGTGATTTTCATGCTTCCAGGGGCCTTAAACACAAGATTTGAGGAATGGGTAAAAGTGAATGAAAATGGCCAATTTACTCACTCTGCGGCCTTAAAAAGTGTTTCTCCTCCACGGGAAGTGAATAAAATACCATTTGGAGGCCT
The DNA here is from genome assembly GCF_964204655.1 of Triturus cristatus. Taxonomy (NCBI): domain Eukaryota; kingdom Metazoa; phylum Chordata; class Amphibia; order Caudata; family Salamandridae; genus Triturus; species Triturus cristatus. Next base: position 941,602,466 of record NC_140591.1, on the reverse strand, counting down.
TTATTGTTCAATCAAAAACGACTGTTTTTTGGAGAAAGAGATAACCACCCGCCCTTACGACATGCTTCAGAAACTAAAAAAATGGTCCGTTTTCAAATGTTGCCTCCTTGAACTACAATTCACATTTGTACGTGGAAAATCACTTTTAAAGATAAAATGAGATGTTTAAAGTGATTTTCATGCTTCCAGGGGCCTTAAACACAAGATTTGAGGAATGGGTAGAAGTGAATGAAAATGGCCAATTTACTCATTCTGAGGCCTTAAAAAGTGTTTCTCCTCCACGGGAAGTGAATTGAATAACATTTGTAGGCCTTTATTGTTCAAGCGAAAACGCCCGATTTTTGACGAAAGAGATAACCACCCCCCCCTTACGACATGCTTCAGAAACTAAAAAAATGGTCCGTTTTCAAATGTTGCCTCTTTGAACTACAATTCACATTTGTACGTGGAAAATCACTTTTAAAGATAAAATGAGATGTTTAAAGTGATTTTCATGCTTTCAGGGGCCTTAAACACAAGATTTGAGGAATGGGTAGAAGTGAATGAAAATGGCCAATTTACTCATTCTGAGGCCTTAAAAAGTGTTTCTCCTCCACGGGAAGTGAAATAAGTAACATTTGGAGGCCTTTATTGTTCAAGCGAAAACGCCCGATTTTTGAAGAAAGAGATAACCACCCCCCCTTACGACATGCTTCAGAAACTAAAAAAATGGTCCGTTTTCAAATGTTGCCTCTTTGAACTACAATATACATTTGTACGTGGAAAATCACTTTTAAAGATAAAAGGAGATGTTTAAAGTGATTTTCATGCTTCCAGGGGCCTTAAACACAAGATTTGAGGAATGGGTAGAAGTGAATGAAAATGGCCAATTTACTCATTCTGAGGCCTTAAAAAGTGGTTCTCCTCCACGGGAAGTGAATAAAATACCATTTGGAGGCCTTTATTGTTCAATCAAAAACGACTGTTTTTTGGAGAAAGAGATAACCACCCCCCCCCCTTACGACATGCTTCAGAAACGAAAAAAATGGTCCATTTTCAAATGTTGCGTCTTTGAACGACAATTCACATTTGTACGTGGATAATCACTTTTAGAGATAAAATTAGATGTTTAAAGTGATTTTCAAGCTTCCAGGGGCCCTAAACACAAGATTTGAGAAATGGGTAAATGTGAATGAAAATGGCCAATTTATTCACTCTGAGGCCTTAAAAAGTTTTTCTCCACCCAAGAAAGTGAATTAAATAACATTTGTAGGCCTTTATTGTTCAATCAAAAACGCCCGATTTTTGATGAAAGAGATAACCACCCCCCCTTACGACATGCTTCAGAAACTAAAAAAATAGTCCGTTTTCAAATGTTGCCTCTTTGAACTACAATTCACATTTGTACGTGGAAAATCACTTTTAAAGATAAAATGAGATGTTTAAAGTGATTTTCATGCTTCCAGGGGCCTTAAACACAAGATTTGAGGAATGGGTAGAAGTGAATGAAAATGGCCAATTTACTCATTCTGAGGCCTTAAAAGTGTTTCTCCTCCACGGAAAGTGAATTAAATAACATTTGTAGGCCTTTATTGTTCAAGCGAAAACGCCCGATTTTTGACGAAAGAGATAACCACCCCCCCCTTACGACATGCTTCAGAAACTAAAAAAATGGTCCGTTTTCAAATGTTGCCTCTTTGAACTACAATTCACATTTGTACGTGGAAAATCACTTTTAGAGATAAAATTAGATGTTTAAAGTGATTTTCAAGCTTCCAGGGGCCCTAAACACAAGATTTGAGAAATGGGTAAACGTGAATGAAAATGGCCAATTTACTCACTCTGCGGCCTTAAAAAGTGTTTCTCCTCCATGGGAAGTCAATAAAATAACATTTGGAGGCCTTTATTGTTCAATCAAAAACGCCTGTTTTTTGGTGAAAGAGATAACCACCCCCCCTTACGACATGCTTCAGAAACGAAAAAAATGATCCATTTTCAAATGTTGCCTCTTTGAACTACAATTCACATTTGTATGTGGATAATCACTTTTAGAGATAAAATTAGATGTTTAAAGTGATTTTCAAGCTTCCAGGGGCCCTAAACACAAGATTTGAGAAATGGGTAAATGTGAATGAAAATGGCCAATTTATTCACTCTGAGGCCTTAAAAAGATTTTCTCCACCCAAGAAAGTGAATTAAATAACATTTGTAGGACTTTATTGTTCAATCAAAAACGCCCGATTTTTGATGAAAGAGATAACCACCCCCCCTTACGACATGCTTCAGAAACTAAAAAAATGGTCCGTTTTCAAATGTTGCCTCTTTGAACTACAATTCACATTTGTACGTGGAAAATCACTTTTAAAGATAAAATGAGATGTTTAAAGTGATTTTCATGCTTTCAGGGGCCTTAAACACAAGATTTGAGGAATGGGTAGAAGTGAATGAAAATGGCCAATTTACTCATTCTGAGGCCTTAAAAAGTGTTTCTCCTCCACGGGAAGTGAATTAAATAACATTTGTAGGCCTTTCTTGTTCAAGCGAAAACGCACGATTTTTGACGAAAAAGATAACCACCCCCCCTTACGACATGCTTCAGAAACTAAAAAAATGGTCCGTTTTCAAATGTTGCCTCTTTGAACTACAATATACATTTGTACGTGGAAAATCACTTTTAAAGATAAAAGGAGATGTTTAAAGTGATTTTCATGCTTCCAGGGGCCTTAAACACAAGATTTGAGGAATGGGTAGAAGTGAATGAAAATGGCCAATTTACTCATTCTGAGGCCTTAAAAAGTGGTTCTCCTCCACGGGAAGTGAATAAAATACCATTTGGAGGCCTTTATTGTTCAATCAAAAACGACTGTTTTTTGGAGAAAGAGATAACCACCCCCCCCTTACGACATGCTTCAGAAACGAAAAAAATGGTCCATTTTCAAATGTTGCGTCTTTGAACGACAATTCACATTTGTACGTGGATAATCACTTTTAGAGATAAAATTAGATGTTTAAAGTGATTTTCAAGCTTCCAGGGGCCCTAAACACAAGATTTGAGAAATGGGTAAATGTGAATGAAAATGGCCAATTTATTCACTCTGAGGCCTTAAAAAGTTTTTCTCCACCCAAGAAAGTGAATTAAATAACATTTGTAGGCCTTTATTGTTCAATCAAAAACGCCCGATTTTTGATGAAAGAGATAACCACCCCCCCTTACGACATGCTTCAGAAACTAAAAAAATAGTCCGTTTTCAAATGTTGCCTCTTTGAACTACAATTCACATTTGTACGTGGAAAATCACTTTTAAAGATAAAATGAGATGTTTAAAGTGATTTTCATGCTTCCAGGGGCCTTAAACACAAGATTTGAGGAATGGGTAGAAGTGAATGAAAATGGCCAATTTACTCATTCTGAGGCCTTAAAAGTGTTTCTCCTCCACGGAAAGTGAATTAAATAACATTTGTAGGCCTTTATTGTTCAAGCGAAAACGCCCGATTTTTGACGAAAGAGATAACCACCCCCCCCTTACGACATGCTTCAGAAACTAAAAAAATGGTCCGTTTTCAAATGTTGCCTCTTTGAACTACAATCCACATTTGTACGTGGAAAATCACTTTTAAAGATAAAATGAGATGTTTAAAGTGATTTTCATGCTTTCAGGGGCCTTAAACACAAGATTTGAGGAATGGGTAGAAGTGAATGAAAATGGCCAATTTACTCATTCTGAGGCCTTAAAAAGTGTTTCTCCTCCACGGGAAGTGAATTAAGTAACATTTGGAGGCCTTTATTGTTCAAGAGAAAACGCCCGATTTTTGACGAAAGAGATAACCACCCCCCCTTACGACATGCTTCAGAAACTAAAAAAATGGTCCGTTTTCAAATGTTGCCTCTTTGAACTACAATATACATTTGTACGTGGAAAATCACTTTTAAAGATAAAAGGAGATGTTTAAAGTGATTTTCATGCTTCCAGGGGCCTTAAACACAAGATTTGAGGAATGGGTAGAAGTGAATGAAAATGGCCAATTTACTTATTCTGAGGCCTTAAAAAGTGTTTCTCCTCCACGGGAAGTGAATAAAATACCATTTGGAGGCCTTTATTGTTCAATCAAAAACAACTGTTTTTTGGAGAAAGAGATAACCACCCCCCCTTACGACATGCTTCAGAAACTAAAAAAATGGTCCGTTTTCAAATGTTGCCTCTTTGAACTACAATCCACATTTGTACGTGGAAAATCACTTTTAAAGATAAAATGAGATGTTTAAAGTGATTTTCATGCTTCCAGGGGCCTTAAACACAAGATTTGAGGAATGGGTAGAAGTGAATGAAAATGGCCAATTTACTCATTCTGAGGCCTTAAAAAGTGTTTCTCCTCCACGGGAAGTGAATTAAATAACATTTGTAGGCCTTTATTGTTCAAGCTTAAACGCCCGATTTTTGACGAAAGAGATAACCACCCCCCCTTACGACATGCTTCAGAAACTAAAAAAATGGTCCGTTTTCAAATGTTGCCTCTTTGAACTACAATTCACAATTGTACGTGGAAAATCACTTTTAAAGATAAAATGAGATGTTTTAAGTGATTTTCATGCTTCCAGGGGCCTTAAACACAAGATTTGAGGAATGGGTAGAAGTGAATGAAAATGGCCAATTTACTCATTCTGAGGCCTTAAAAAGTGTTTCTCCTCCACGGAAAGTGAATTAAATAACATTTGTAGGCCTTTATTGTTCAAGCGAAAACGCCCGATTTTTGACGAAAGAGATACCACCCCCCCTTACGACATGCTTCAGAAACAAAAAAAATGGTCCGTTTTCAAATGTTGCCTCTTTGAACTACAATTCACATTTGTACGTGGAAAATCACTTTTAAAGATAAAATGAGATGTTTAAAGTGATTGTCATGCTTCCAGGGGCCTTAAACACAAGATTTGAGAAATGGGTAAACGTGAATGAAAATGGCCAATTTACTCACTCTGCGGCCTTAAAAAGTGTTTCTCCTCCACGGGAAGTGAATAAAATAACATTTGGAGGCCTTTCTTGTTCAATCAAAAACGCCTGTTTTTTGGTGAAAGAGATAACCACACCCCCTTACGACATGCTTCAGAAACGAAAAAAATGGTCCAGTTTCAAATGTTGCCTCTTTGAACTACAATTCACATTTGTATGTGGATAATCACTTTTAGAGATAAAATTAGATGTTTAAAGTGATTTTCAAGCTTCCAGGGGCCCTAAACACAAGATTTGAGAAATGGGTAAATGTGAATGAAAATGGCCAATTTATTCACTCTGAGGCCTTAAAAAGTTTTTCTCCACCCAAGAAAGTGAATTAAATAACATTTGTAGGCCTTTATTGTTCAATCAAAAACGCCCGATTTTTGATGAAAGAGATAACCACCCCCCTTACGACATGCTTCAGAAACTAAAAAAATGGTCCGTTTTCAAATGTTGCCTCTTTGAACTACAATCAACATTTGTACGTGGAAAATCACTTTTAAAGATAAAATGAGATGTTTAAAGTGATTTTCATGCTTCCAGGGGCCTTAAACACAAGATTTGAGGAATGGGTAGAAGTGAATGAAAATGGCCAATTTACTCATTCTGAGGCCTTAAAAAGTGTTTCTCCTCCACGGGAAGTGAATAAAATACCATTTGGAGGCCTTTATTGTTCAATCAAAAACGACTGTTTTTTGGAGAAAGAGATAACCACCCCCCCTTACGACATGCTTCAGAAACGAAAAAAATGGTCCATTTTCAAATGTTGCGTCTTTGAACGACAATTCACATTTGTACGTGGATAATCACTTTTAGAGATAAAATTAGATGTTTAAAGTGATTTTCAAGCTTCCAGGGGCCCTAAACACAAGATTTGAGAAATGGGTAAATGTGAATGAAAATGGCCAATTTATTCACTCTGAGGCCTTAAAAAGTTTTTCTCCACCCAAGAAAGTGAATTAAATAACATTTGTAGGCCTTTATTGTTCAATAAAAAACTCCCGATTTTTGATGAAAGAGATAACCACCCCCCCTTACGACATGCTCCAGAAACTAAAAAAATGGTCCGTTTTCAAATGTTGCCTCTTTGAACTACAATCCACATTTGTACGTGGAAAATCACTTTTAAAGATAAAATGAGATGTTTAAAGTGATTTTCATGCTTTCAGGGGCCTTAAACACAAGATTTGAGGAATGGGTAGAAGTGAATGAAAATGGCCAATTTACTCATTCTGAGGCCTTAAAAAGTGTTTCTCCTCCACGGGAAGTGAATTAAGTAACATTTGGAGGCCTTTATTGTTCAAGAGAAAACGCCCGATTTTTGACGAAAGAGATAACCACCCCCCCTTACGACATGCTTCAGAAACTAAAAAAATGGTCCGTTTTCAAATGTTGCCTCTTTGAACTACAATATACATTTGTACGTGGAAAATCACTTTTAAAGATAAAAGGAGATGTTTAAAGTGATTTTCATGCTTCCAGGGGCCTTAAACACAAGATTTGAGGAATGGGTAGAAGTGAATGAAAATGGCCAATTTACTTATTCTGAGGCCTTAAAAAGTGTTTCTCCTCCACGGGAAGTGAATAAAATACCATTTGGAGGCCTTTATTGTTCAATCAAAAACAACTGTTTTTTGGAGAAAGAGATAACCACCCCCCCTTACGAAATGCTTCAGAAACGAAAAAAATTGTCCATTTTCAAATGTTGCGTCTTTGAACGACAATTCACATTTGTACGTGGATAATCACTTTTAGAGATAAAATTAGATGTTTAAAGTGATTTTCAAGCTTCCAGGGGCCCTAAACACAAGATTTGAGAAATGGGTAAATGTGAATGAAAATGGCCAATTTATTCACTCTGAGGCCTTAAAAAGTTTTTCTCCACCCAAGAAAGGGAATTAAATACCATTTGTAGGCCTTTATTGTTCTATCAAAAACGCCCGATTTTTGATGAAAGAGATAACCACCCCCCCTTACGACATGTTTCAGAAACTAAAAAAATGGTCCGTTTTCAAATGTTGCCTCTTTGAACTACAATTCACATTTGTACGTGGAAAATCACTTTTAAAGATAAAATGAGATGTTTAAAGTGATTTTCATGCTTCCAGGGGCCTTAAACACAAGATTTGGGGAATGGGTAGAAGTGAATGAAAATGGCCAATTTACTCATTCTGAGGCCTTAAAAAGTGTTTCTCCTCCACGGAAAATGAATTAAATAACATTTGTAGGCCTTTATTGTTCAAGCGAAAACGCCCGATTTTTGACGAAAGAGATAACCACCCCCCCTTACGACATGCTTCAGAAACTAAAAAAATGGTCCGTTTTCAAATGTTGCCTCTTTGAACTACAATTCACATTTGTACGTGGAAAATCACTTTTAAAGATAAAATGAGATGTTTAAAGTGATTTTCATGCTTCCAGGGGCCTTAAACACAAGATTTGAGGAATGGGTAAAAGTGAATGAAAATGGCAAATTTACTCACTCTGCGGCCTTAAAAAGTGTTTCTCCTCCACGGGAAGTGAATAAAATACCATTTGGAGGCCTTTATTGTTCAATCAAAAACGACTGTTTTTTGGAGAAAGAGATAACCACCCGCCCTTACGACATGCTTCAGAAACTAAAAAAATGGTCCGTTTTCAAATGTTGCCTCCTTGAACTACAATTCACATTTGTACGTGGAAAATCACTTTTAAAGATAAAATGAGATGTTTAAAGTGATTTTCATGCTTCCAGGGGCCTTAAACACAAGATTTGAGGAATGGGTAGAAGTGAATGAAAATGGCCAATTTACTCATTCTGAGGCCTTAAAAAGTGTTTCTCCTCCACGGGAAGTGAATTGAATAACATTTGTAGGCCTTTATTGTTCAAGCGAAAACGCCCGATTTTTGACGAAAGAGATAACCACCCCCCCCTTACGACATGCTTCAGAAACTAAAAAAATGGTCCGTTTTCAAATGTTGCCTCTTTGAACTACAATTCACATTTGTACGTGGAAAATCACTTTTAAAGATAAAATGAGATGTTTAAAGTGATTTTCATGCTTTCAGGGGCCTTAAACACAAGATTTGAGGAATGGGTAGAAGTGAATGAAAATGGCCAATTTACTCATTCTGAGGCCTTAAAAAGTGTTTCTCCTCCACGGGAAGTGAAATAAGTAACATTTGGAGGCCTTTATTGTTCAAGCGAAAACGCCCGATTTTTGAAGAAAGAGATAACCACCCCCCCTTACGACATGCTTCAGAAACTAAAAAAATGGTCCGTTTTCAAATGTTGCCTCTTTGAACTACAATATACATTTGTACGTGGAAAATCACTTTTAAAGATAAAAGGAGATGTTTAAAGTGATTTTCATGCTTCCAGGGGCCTTAAACACAAGATTTGAGGAATGGGTAGAAGTGAATGAAAATGGCCAATTTACTCATTCTGAGGCCTTAAAAAGTGGTTCTCCTCCACGGGAAGTGAATAAAATACCATTTGGAGGCCTTTATTGTTCAATCAAAAACGACTGTTTTTTGGAGAAAGAGATAACCACCCCCCCCCCTTACGACATGCTTCAGAAACGAAAAAAATGGTCCATTTTCAAATGTTGCGTCTTTGAACGACAATTCACATTTGTACGTGGATAATCACTTTTAGAGATAAAATTAGATGTTTAAAGTGATTTTCAAGCTTCCAGGGGCCCTAAACACAAGATTTGAGAAATGGGTAAATGTGAATGAAAATGGCCAATTTATTCACTCTGAGGCCTTAAAAAGTTTTTCTCCACCCAAGAAAGTGAATTAAATAACATTTGTAGGCCTTTATTGTTCAATCAAAAACGCCCGATTTTTGATGAAAGAGATAACCACCCCCCCTTACGACATGCTTCAGAAACTAAAAAAATAGTCAGTTTTCAAATGTTGCCTCTTTGAACTACAATTCACATTTGTACGTGGAAAATCACTTTTAAAGATAAAATGAGATGTTTAAAGTGATTTTCATGCTTCCAGGGGCCTTAAACACAAGATTTGAGGAATGGGTAGAAGTGAATGAAAATGGCCAATTTACTCATTCTGAGGCCTTAAAAGTGTTTCTCCTCCACGGAAAGTGAATTAAATAACATTTGTAGGCCTTTATTGTTCAAGCGAAAACGCCCGATTTTTGACGAAAGAGATAACCACCCCCCCCTTACGACATGCTTCAGAAACTAAAAAAATGGTCCGTTTTCAAATGTTGCCTCTTTGAACTACAATTCACATTTGTACGTGGAAAATCACTTTTAGAGATAAAATTAGATGTTTAAAGTGATTTTCAAGCTTCCAGGGGCCCTAAACACAAGATTTGAGAAATGGGTAAACGTGAATGAAAATGGCCAATTTACTCACTCTGCGGCCTTAAAAAGTGTTTCTCCTCCATGGGAAGTCAATAAAATAACATTTGGAGGCCTTTATTGTTCAATCAAAAACGCCTGTTTTTTGGTGAAAGAGATAACCACCCCCCCTTACGACATGCTTCAGAAACGAAAAAAATGATCCATTTTCAAATGTTGCCTCTTTGAACTACAATTCACATTTGTATGTGGATAATCACTTTTAGAGATAAAATTAGATGTTTAAAGTGATTTTCAAGCTTCCAGGGGCCCTAAACACAAGATTTGAGAAATGGGTAAATGTGAATGAAAATGGCCAATTTATTCACTCTGAGGCCTTAAAAAGATTTTCTCCACCCAAGAAAGTGAATTAAATAACATTTGTAGGACTTTATTGTTCAATCAAAAACGCCCGATTTTTGATGAAAGAGATAACCACCCCCCCTTACGACATGTTTCAGAAACTAAAAAAATGGTCCGTTTTCAAATGTTGCCTCTTTGAACTACAATTCACATTTGTACGTGGAAAATCACTTTTAAAGATAAAATGAGATGTTTAAAGTGATTTTCATGCTTCCAGGGGCCTTAAACACAAGATTTGGGGAATGGGTAGAAGTGAATGAAAATGGCCAATTTACTCATTCTGAGGCCTTAAAAAGTGTTTCTCCTCCACGGAAAATGAATTAAATAACATTTGTAGGCCTTTATTGTTCAAGCGAAAACGCCCGATTTTTGACGAAAGAGATAACCACCCCCCCTTACGACATGCTTCAGAAACTAAAAAAATGGTCCGTTTTCAAATGTTGCCTCTTTGAACTACAATTCACATTTGTACGTGGAAAATCACTTTTAAAGATAAAATGAGATGTTTAAAGTGATTTTCATGCTTCCAGGGGCCTTAAACACAAGATTTGAGGAATGGGTAAAAGTGAATGAAAATGGCAAATTTACTCACTCTGCGGCCTTAAAAAGTGTTTCTCCTCCACGGGAAGTGAATAAAATACCATTTGGAGGCCTTTATTGTTCAATCAAAAACGACTGTTTTTTGGAGAAAGAGATAACCACCCGCCCTTACGACATGCTTCAGAAACTAAAAAAATGGTCCGTTTTCAAATGTTGCCTCCTTGAACTACAATTCACATTTGTACGTGGAAAATCACTTTTAAAGATAAAATGAGATGTTTAAAGTGATTTTCATGCTTCCAGGGGCCTTAAACACAAGATTTGAGGAATGGGTAGAAGTGAATGAAAATGGCCAATTTACTCATTCTGAGGCCTTAAAAAGTGTTTCTCCTCCACGGGAAGTGAATTGAATAACATTTGTAGGCCTTTATTGTTCAAGCGAAAACGCCCGATTTTTGACGAAAGAGATAACCACCCCCCCCTTACGACATGCTTCAGAAACTAAAAAAATGGTCCGTTTTCAAATGTTGCCTCTTTGAACTACAATTCACATTTGTACGTGGAAAATCACTTTTAAAGATAAAATGAGATGTTTAAAGTGATTTTCATGCTTTCAGGGGCCTTAAACACAAGATTTGAGGAATGGGTAGAAGTGAATGAAAATGGCCAATTTACTCATTCTGAGGCCTTAAAAAGTGTTTCTCCTCCACGGGAAGTGAAATAAGTAACATTTGGAGGCCTTTATTGTTCAAGCGAAAACGCCCGATTTTTGAAGAAAGAGATAACCACCCCCCCTTACGACATGCTTCAGAAACTAAAAAAATGGTCCGTTTTCAAATGTTGCCTCTTTGAACTACAATATACATTTGTACGTGGAAAATCACTTTTAAAGATAAAAGGAGATGTTTAAAGTGATTTTCATGCTTCCAGGGGCCTTAAACACAAGATTTGAGGAATGGGTAGAAGTGAATGAAAATGGCCAATTTACTCATTCTGAGGCCTTAAAAAGTGGTTCTCCTCCACGGGAAGTGAATAAAATACCATTTGGAGGCCTTTATTGTTCAATCAAAAACGACTGTTTTTTGGAGAAAGAGATAACCACCCCCCCCCCTTACGACATGCTTCAGAAACGAAAAAAATGGTCCATTTTCAAATGTTGCGTCTTTGAACGACAATTCACATTTGTACGTGGATAATCACTTTTAGAGATAAAATTAGATGTTTAAAGTGATTTTCAAGCTTCCAGGGGCCCTAAACACAAGATTTGAGAAATGGGTAAATGTGAATGAAAATGGCCAATTTATTCACTCTGAGGCCTTAAAAAGTTTTTCTCCACCCAAGAAAGTGAATTAAATAACATTTGTAGGCCTTTATTGTTCAATCAAAAACGCCCGATTTTTGATGAAAGAGATAACCACCCCCCCTTACGACATGCTTCAGAAACTAAAAAAATAGTCCGTTTTCAAATGTTGCCTCTTTGAACTACAATTCACATTTGTACGTGGAAAATCACTTTTAAAGATAAAATGAGATGTTTAAAGTGATTTTCATGCTTCCAGGGGCCTTAAACACAAGATTTGAGGAATGGGTAGAAGTGAATGAAAATGGCCAATTTACTCATTCTGAGGCCTTAAAAGTGTTTCTCCTCCACGGAAAGTGAATTAAATAACATTTGTAGGCCTTTATTGTTCAAGCGAAAACGCCCGATTTTTGACGAAAGAGATAACCACCCCCCCCTTACGACATGCTTCAGAAACTAAAAAAATGGTCCGTTTTCAAATGTTGCCTCTTTGAACTACAATTCACATTTGTACGTGGAAAATCACTTTTAGAGATAAAATTAGATGTTTAAAGTGATTTTCAAGCTTCCAGGGGCCCTAAACACAAGATTTGAGAAATGGGTAAACGTGAATGAAAATGGCCAATTTACTCACTCTGCGGCCTTAAAAAGTGTTTCTCCTCCATGGGAAGTCAATAAAATAACATTTGGAGGCCTTTATTGTTCAATCAAAAACGCCTGTTTTTTGGTGAAAGAGATAACCACCCCCCCTTACGACATGCTTCAGAAACGAAAAAAATGATCCATTTTCAAATGTTGCCTCTTTGAACTACAATTCACATTTGTATGTGGATAATCACTTTTAGAGATAAAATTAGATGTTTAAAGTGATTTTCAAGCTTCCAGGGGCCCTAAACACAAGATTTGAGAAATGGGTAAATGTGAATGAAAATGGCCAATTTATTCACTCTGAGGCCTTAAAAAGATTTTCTCCACCCAAGAAAGTGAATTAAATAACATTTGTAGGACTTTATTGTTCAATCAAAAACGCCCGATTTTTGATGAAAGAGATAACCACCCCCCCTTACGACATGCTTCAGAAACTAAAAAAATGGTCCGTTTTCAAATGTTGCCTCTTTGAACTACAATCCACATTTGTACATGGAAAATCACTTTTAAAGATAAAATGAGATGTTTAAAGTGATTTTCATGCTTCCAGGGGCCTTAAACACAAGATTTGAGGAATGGGTAGAAGTGAATGAAAATGGCCAATTTACTCATTCTGAGGCCTTAAAAAGTGTTTCTCCTCCACGGGAAGTGAATTAAATAACATTTGTAGGCCTTTCTTGTTCAAGCGAAAACGCACGATTTTTGACGAAAAAGATAACCACCCCCCCTTACGACATGCTTCAGAAACTAAAAAAATGGTCCGTTTTCAAATGTTGCCTCTTTGAACTACAATATACATTTGTACGTGGAAAATCACTTTTAAAGATAAAAGGAGATGTTTAAAGTGATTTTCATGCTTCCAGGGGCCTTAAACACAAGATTTGAGGAATGGGTAGAAGTGAATGAAAATGGCCAATTTACTCATTCTGAGGCCTTAAAAAGTGGTTCTCCTCCACGGGAAGTGAATAAAATACCATTTGGAGGCCTTTATTGTTCAATCAAAAACGACTGTTTTTTGGAGAAAGAGATAACCACCCCCCCCTTACGACATGCTTCAGAAACGAAAAAAATGGTCCATTTTCAAATGTTGCGTCTTTGAACGACAATTCACATTTGTACGTGGATAATCACTTTTAGAGATAAAATTAGATGTTTAAAGTGATTTTCAAGCTTCCAGGGGCCCTAAACACAAGATTTGAGAAATGGGTAAATGTGAATGAAAATGGCCAATTTATTCACTCTGAGGCCTTAAAAAGTTTTTCTCCACCCAAGAAAGTGAATTAAATAACATTTGTAGGCCTTTATTGTTCAATCAAAAACGCCCGATTTTTGATGAAAGAGATAACCACCCCCCCTTACGACATGCTTCAGAAACTAAAAAAATAGTCCGTTTTCAAATGTTGCCTCTTTGAACTACAATTCACATTTGTACGTGGAAAATCACTTTTAAAGATAAAATGAGATGTTTAAAGTGATTTTCATGCTTCCAGGGGCCTTAAACACAAGATTTGAGGAATGGGTAGAAGTGAATGAAAATGGCCAATTTACTCATTCTGAGGCCTTAAAAGTGTTTCTCCTCCACGGAAAGTGAATTAAATAACATTTGTAGGCCTTTATTGTTCAAGCGAAAACGCCCGATTTTTGACGAAAGAGATAACCACCCCCCCCTTACGACATGCTTCAGAAACTAAAAAAATGGTCCGTTTTCAAATGTTGCCTCTTTGAACTACAATTCACATTTGTACGTGGAAAATCACTTTTAGAGATAAAATTAGATGTTTAAAGTGATTTTCAAGCTTCCAGGGGCCCTAAACACAAGATTTGAGAAATGGGTAAACGTGAATGAAAATGGCCAATTTACTCACTCTGCGGCCTTAAAAAGTGTTTCTCCTCCATGGGAAGTCAATAAAATAACATTTGGAGGCCTTTATTGTTCAATCAAAAACGCCTGTTTTTTGGTGAAAGAGATAACCACCCCCCCTTACGACATGCTTCAGAAACGAAAAAAATGATCCATTTTCAAATGTTGCCTCTTTGAACTACAATTCACATTTGTATGTGGATAATCACTTTTAGAGATAAAATTAGATGTTTAAAGTGATTTTCAAGCTTCCAGGGGCCCTAAACACAAGATTTGAGAAATGGGTAAATGTGAATGAAAATGGCCAATTTATTCACTCTGAGGCCTTAAAAAGATTTTCTCCACCCAAGAAAGTGAATTAAATAACATTTGTAGGCCTTTATTGTTCAATCAAAAACGCCCGATTTTTGATGAAAGAGATAACCACCCCCCCTTACGACATGCTTCAGAAACTAAAAAAATGGTCCGTTTTCAAATGTTGCCTCTTTGAACTACAATCCACATTTGTACATGGAAAATCACTTTTAAAGATAAAATGAGATGTTTAAAGTGATTTTCATGCTTCCAGGGGCCTTAAACACAAGATTTGAGGAATGGGTAGAAGTGAATGAAAATGGCCAATTTACTCATTCTGAGGCCTTAAAAAGTGTTTCTCCTCCACGGGAAGTGAATTAAATAACATTTGTAGGCCTTTCTTGTTCAAGCGAAAACGCACGATTTTTGACGAAAGAGATAACCACCCCCCCTTACGACATGCTTCAGAAACTAAAAAAATGGTCCGTTTTCAAATGTTGCCTCTTTGAACTACAATATACATTTGTACGTGGAAAATCACTTTTAAAGATAAAATGAGATGTTTAAAGTGATTTTCATGCTTCCAGGGGCCTTAAACACAAGATTTGAGGAATGGGTAGAAGTGAATGAAAATGGCCAATTTACTCATTCTGAGGCCTTAAAAAGTGTTTCTCCTCCACGGGAAGTGAATAAAATACCATTTGGAGGCCTTTATTGTTCAATCAAAAACGACTGTTTTTTGGAGAAAGAGATAACCACCCCCCCTTACGACATGCTTCAGAAACGAAAAAAATGGTCCATTTTCAAATGTTGCGTCTTTGAACGACAATTCACATTTGTACGTGGATAATCACTTTTAGAGATAAAATTAGATGTTTAAAGTGATTTTCAAGCTTCCAGGGGCCCTAAACACAAGATTTGAGAAATGGGTAAATGTGAATGAAAATGGCCAATTTATTCACTCTGAGGCCTTAAAAAGTTTTTCTCCACCCAAGAAAGTGAATTAAATAACATTTGTAGGCCTTTATTGTTCAATAAAAAACTCCCGATTTTTGATGAAAGAGATAACCACCCCCCCTTACGACATGCTCCAGAAACTAAAAAAATGGTCCGTTTTCAAATGTTGCCTCTTTGAACTACAATCCACATTTGTATGTGGAAAATCACTTTTAAAGATAAAATGAGATGTTTAAAGTGATTTTCATGCTTTCAGGGGCCTTAAACACAAGATTTGAGGAATGGGTAGAAGTGAATGAAAATGGCCAATTTACTCATTCTGAGGCCTTAAAAAGTGTTTCTCCTCCACGGGAAGTGAATTAAGTAACATTTGGAGGCCTTTATTGTTCAAGAGAAAACGCCCGATTTTTGACGAAAGAGATAACCACCCCCCCTTACGACATGCTTCAGAAACTAAAAAAATGGTCCGTTTTCAAATGTTGCCTCTTTGAACTACAATATACATTTGTACGTGGAAAATCACTTTTAAAGATAAAAGGAGATGTTTAAAGTGATTTTCATGCTTCCAGGGGCCTTAAACACAAGATTTGAGGAATGGGTAGAAGTGAATGAAAATGGCCAATTTACTTATTCTGAGGCCTTAAAAAGTGTTTCTCCTCCACGGGAAGTGAATAAAATACCATTTGGAGGCCTTTATTGTTCAATCAAAAACAACTGTTTTTTGGAGAAAGAGATAACCACCCCCCCTTACGACATGCTTCAGAAACTAAAAAAATGGTCCGTTTTCAAATGTTGCCTCTTTGAACTACAATCCACATTTGTACGTGGAAAATCACTTTTAAAGATAAAATGAGATGTTTAAAGTGATTTTCATGCTTCCAGGGGCCTTAAACACAAGATTTGAGGAATGGGTAGAAGTGAATGAAAATGGCCAATTTACTCATTCTGAGGCCTTAAAAAGTGTTTCTCCTCCACGGGAAGTGAATTAAATAACATTTGTAGGCCTTTATTGTTCAAGCTTAAACGCCCGATTTTTGACGAAAGAGATAACCACCCCCCCTTACGACATGCTTCAGAAACTAAAAAAATGGTCCGTTTTCAAATGTTGCCTCTTTGAACTACAATTCACAATTGTACGTGGAAAATCACTTTTAAAGATAAAATGAGATGTTTTAAGTGATTTTCATGCTTCCAGGGGCCTTAAACACAAGATTTGAGGAATGGGTAGAAGTGAATGAAAATGGCCAATTTACTCATTCTGAGGCCTTAAAAAGTGTTTCTCCTCCACGGAAAGTGAATTAAATAACATTTGTAGGCCTTTATTGTTCAAGCGAAAACGCCCGATTTTTGACGAAAGAGATACCACCCCCCCTTACGACATGCTTCAGAAACAAAAAAAATGGTCCGTTTTCAAATGTTGCCTCTTTGAACTACAATTCACATTTGTACGTGGAAAATCACTTTTAAAGATAAAATGAGATGTTTAAAGTGATTGTCATGCTTCCAGGGGCCTTAAACACAAGATTTGAGAAATGGGTAAACGTGAATGAAAATGGCCAATTTACTCACTCTGCGGCCTTAAAAAGTGTTTCTCCTCCACGGGAAGTGAATAAAATAACATTTGGAGGCCTTTCTTGTTCAATCAAAAACGCCTGTTTTTTGGTGAAAGAGATAACCACACCCCCTTACGACATGCTTCAGAAACGAAAAAAATGGTCCAGTTTCAAATGTTGCCTCTTTGAACTACAATTCACATTTGTATGTGGATAATCACTTTTAGAGATAAAATTAGATGTTTAAAGTGATTTTCAAGCTTCCAGGGGCCCTAAACACAAGATTTGAGAAATGGGTAAATGTGAATGAAAATGGCCAATTTATTCACTCTGAGGCCTTAAAAAGTTTTTCTCCACCCAAGAAAGTGAATTAAATAACATTTGTAGGCCTTTATTGTTCAATCAAAAACGCCCGATTTTTGATGAAAGAGATAACCACCCCCCTTACGACATGCTTCAGAAACTAAAAAAATGGTCCGTTTTCAAATGTTGCCTCTTTGAACTACAATCAACATTTGTACGTGGAAAATCACTTTTAAAGATAAAATGAGATGTTTAAAGTGATTTTCATGCTTCCAGGGGCCTTAAACACAAGATTTGAGGAATGGGTAGAAGTGAATGAAAATGGCCAATTTACTCATTCTGAGGCCTTAAAAAGTGTTTCTCCTCCACGGGAAGTGAATAAAATACCATTTGGAGGCCTTTATTGTTCAATCAAAAACGACTGTTTTTTGGAGAAAGAGATAACCACCCCCCCTTACGACATGCTTCAGAAACGAAAAAAATGGTCCATTTTCAAATGTTGCGTCTTTGAACGACAATTCACATTTGTACGTGGATAATCACTTTTAGAGATAAAATTAGATGTTTAAAGTGATTTTCAAGCTTCCAGGGGCCCTAAACACAAGATTTGAGAAATGGGTAAATGTGAATGAAAATGGCCAATTTATTCACTCTGAGGCCTTAAAAAGTTTTTCTCCACCCAAGAAAGTGAATTAAATAACATTTGTAGGCCTTTATTGTTCAATAAAAAACTCCCGATTTTTGATGAAAGAGATAACCACCCCCCCTTACGACATGCTCCAGAAACTAAAAAAATGGTCCGTTTTCAAATGTTGCCTCTTTGAACTACAATCCACATTTGTACGTGGAAAATCACTTTTAAAGATAAAATGAGATGTTTAAAGTGATTTTCATGCTTTCAGGGGCCTTAAACACAAGATTTGAGGAATGGGTAGAAGTGAATGAAAATGGCCAATTTACTCATTCTGAGGCCTTAAAAAGTGTTTCTCCTCCACGGGAAGTGAATTAAGTAACATTTGGAGGCCTTTATTGTTCAAGAGAAAACGCCCGATTTTTGACGAAAGAGATAACCACCCCCCCTTACGACATGCTTCAGAAACTAAAAAAATGGTCCGTTTTCAAATGTTGCCTCTTTGAACTACAATATACATTTGTACGTGGAAAATCACTTTTAAAGATAAAAGGAGATGTTTAAAGTGATTTTCATGCTTCCAGGGGCCTTAAACACAAGATTTGAGGAATGGGTAGAAGTGAATGAAAATGGCCAATTTACTTATTCTGAGGCCTTAAAAAGTGTTTCTCCTCCACGGGAAGTGAATAAAATACCATTTGGAGGCCTTTATTGTTCAATCAAAAACAACTGTTTTTTGGAGAAAGAGATAACCACCCCCCCTTACGAAATGCTTCAGAAACGAAAAAAATTGTCCATTTTCAAATGTTGCGTCTTTGAACGACAATTCACATTTGTACGTGGATAATCACTTTTAGAGATAAAATTAGATGTTTAAAGTGATTTTCAAGCTTCCAGGGGCCCTAAACACAAGATTTGAGAAATGGGTAAATGTGAATGAAAATGGCCAATTTATTCACTCTGAGGCCTTAAAAAGTTTTTCTCCACCCAAGAAAGGGAATTAAATACCATTTGTAGGCCTTTATTGTTCTATCAAAAACGCCCGATTTTTGATGAAAGAGATAACCACCCCCCCTTACGACATGTTTCAGAAACTAAAAAAATGGTCCGTTTTCAAATGTTGCCTCTTTGAACTACAATTCACATTTGTACGTGGAAAATCACTTTTAAAGATAAAATGAGATGTTTAAAGTGATTTTCATGCTTCCAGGGGCCTTAAACACAAGATTTGGGGAATGGGTAGAAGTGAATGAAAATGGCCAATTTACTCATTCTGAGGCCTTAAAAAGTGTTTCTCCTCCACGGAAAATGAATTAAATAACATTTGTAGGCCTTTATTGTTCAAGCGAAAACGCCCGATTTTTGACGAAAGAGATAACCACCCCCCCTTACGACATGCTTCAGAAACTAAAAAAATGGTCCGTTTTCAAATGTTGCCTCTTTGAACTACAATTCACATTTGTACGTGGAAAATCACTTTTAAAGATAAAATGAGATGTTTAAAGTGATTTTCATGCTTCCAGGGGCCTTAAACACAAGATTTGAGGAATGGGTAAAAGTGAATGAAAATGGCCAATTTACTCACTCTGCGGCCTTAAAAAGTGTTTCTCCTCCACGGGAAGTGAATAAAATACCATTTGGAGGCCTTTATTGTTCAATCAAAAACGACTGTTTTTTGGAGAAAGAGATAACCACCCGCCCTTACGACATGCTTCAGAAACTAAAAAAATGGTCCGTTTTCAAATGTTGCCTCCTTGAACTACAATTCACATTTGTACGTGGAAAATCACTTTTAAAGATAAAATGAGATGTTTAAAGTGATTTTCATGCTTCCAGGGGCCTTAAACACAAGATTTGAGGAATGGGTAGAAGTGAATGAAAATGGCCAATTTACTCATTCTGAGGCCTTAAAAAGTGTTTCTCCTCCACGGGAAGTGAATTGAATAACATTTGTAGGCCTTTATTGTTCAAGCGAAAACGCCCGATTTTTGACGAAAGAGATAACCACCCCCCCCTTACGACATGCTTCAGAAACTAAAAAAATGGTCCGTTTTCAAATGTTGCCTCTTTGAACTACAATTCACATTTGTACGTGGAAAATCACTTTTAAAGATAAAATGAGATGTTTAAAGTGATTTTCATGCTTTCAGGGGCCTTAAACACAAGATTTGAGGAATGGGTAGAAGTGAATGAAAATGGCCAATTTACTCATTCTGAGGCCTTAAAAAGTGTTTCTCCTCCACGGGAAGTGAAATAAGTAACATTTGGAGGCCTTTATTGTTCAAGCGAAAACGCCCGATTTTTGAAGAAAGAGATAACCACCCCCCCTTACGACATGCTTCAGAAACTAAAAAAATGGTCCGTTTTCAAATGTTGCCTCTTTGAACTACAATATACATTTGTACGTGGAAAATCACTTTTAAAGATAAAAGGAGATGTTTAAAGTGATTTTCATGCTTCCAGGGGCCTTAAACACAAGATTTGAGGAATGGGTAGAAGTGAATGAAAATGGCCAATTTACTCATTCTGAGGCCTTAAAAAGTGGTTCTCCTCCACGGGAAGTGAATAAAATACCATTTGGAGGCCTTTATTGTTCAATCAAAAACGACTGTTTTTTGGAGAAAGAGATAACCACCCCCCCCCCTTACGACATGCTTCAGAAACGAAAAAAATGGTCCATTTTCAAATGTTGCGTCTTTGAACGACAATTCACATTTGTACGTGGATAATCACTTTTAGAGATAAAATTAGATGTTTAAAGTGATTTTCAAGCTTCCAGGGGCCCTAAACACAAGATTTGAGAAATGGGTAAATGTGAATGAAAATGGCCAATTTATTCACTCTGAGGCCTTAAAAAGTTTTTCTCCACCCAAGAAAGTGAATTAAATAACATTTGTAGGCCTTTATTGTTCAATCAAAAACGCCCGATTTTTGATGAAAGAGATAACCACCCCCCCTTACGACATGCTTCAGAAACTAAAAAAATAGTCCGTTTTCAAATGTTGCCTCTTTGAACTACAATTCACATTTGTACGTGGAAAATCACTTTTAAAGATAAAATGAGATGTTTAAAGTGATTTTCATGCTTCCAGGGGCCTTAAACACAAGATTTGAGGAATGGGTAGAAGTGAATGAAAATGGCCAATTTACTCATTCTGAGGCCTTAAAAGTGTTTCTCCTCCACGGAAAGTGAATTAAATAACATTTGTAGGCCTTTATTGTTCAAGCGAAAACGCCCGATTTTTGACGAAAGAGATAACCACCCCCCCCTTACGACATGCTTCAGAAACTAAAAAAATGGTCCGTTTTCAAATGTTGCCTCTTTGAACTACAATTCACATTTGTACGTGGAAAATCACTTTTATAGATAAAATTAGATGTTTAAAGTGATTTTCAAGCTTCCAGGGGCCCTAAACACAAGATTTGAGAAATGGGTAAACGTGAATGAAAATGGCCAATTTACTCACTCTGCGGCCTTAAAAAGTGTTTCTCCTCCATGGGAAGTCAATAAAATAACATTTGGAGGCCTTTATTGTTCAATCAAAAACGCCTGTTTTTTGGTGAAAGAGATAACCACCCCCCCTTACGACATGCTTCAGAAACGAAAAAAATGATCCATTTTCAAATGTTGCCTCTTTGAACTACAATTCACATTTGTATGTGGATAATCACTTTTAGAGATAAAATTAGATGTTTAAAGTGATTTTCAAGCTTCCAGGGGCCCTAAACACAAGATTTGAGAAATGGGTAAATGTGAATGAAAATGGCCAATTTATTCACTCTGAGGCCTTAAAAAGATTTTCTCCACCCAAGAAAGTGAATTAAATAACATTTGTAGGACTTTATTGTTCAATCAAAAACGCCCGATTTTTGATGAAAGAGATAACCACCCCCCCTTACGACATGCTTCAGAAACTAAAAAAATGGTCCGTTTTCAAATGTTGCCTCTTTGAACTACAATCCACATTTGTACATGGAAAATCACTTTTAAAGATAAAATGAGATGTTTAAAGTGATTTTCATGCTTCCAGGGGCCTTAAACACAAGATTTGAGGAATGGGTAGAAGTGAATGAAAATGGCCAATTTACTCATTCTGAGGCCTTAAAAAGTGTTTCTCCTCCACGGGAAGTGAATTAAATAACATTTGTAGGCCTTTCTTGTTCAAGCGAAAACGCACGATTTTTGACGAAAGAGATAACCACCCCCCCTTACGACATGCTTCAGAAACTAAAAAAATGGTCCGTTTTCAAATGTTGCCTCTTTGAACTACAATATACATTTGTACGTGGAAAATCACTTTTAAAGATAAAAGGAGATGTTTAAAGTGATTTTCATGCTTCCAGGGGCCTTAAACACAAGATTTGAGGAATGGGTAGAAGTGAATGAAAATGGCCAATTTACTCATTCTGAGGCCTTAAAAAGTGGTTCTCCTCCACGGGAAGTGAATAAAATACCATTTGGAGGCCTTTATTGTTCAATCAAAAACGACTGTTTTTTGGAGAAAGAGATAACCACCCCCCCCTTACGACATGCTTCAGAAACGAAAAAAATGGTCCATTTTCAAATGTTGCGTCTTTGAACGACAATTCACATTTGTACGTGGATAATCACTTTTAGAGATAAAATTAGATGTTTAAAGTGATTTTCAAGCTTCCAGGGGCCCTAAACACAAGATTTGAGAAATGGGTAAATGTGAATGAAAATGGCCAATTTATTCACTCTGAGGCCTTAAAAAGTTTTTCTCCACCCAAGAAAGTGAATTAAATAACATTTGTAGGCCTTTATTGTTCAATCAAAAACGCCCGATTTTTGATGAAAGAGATAACCACCCCCCCTTACGACATGCTTCAGAAACTAAAAAAATAGTCCGTTTTCAAATGTTGCCTCTTTGAACTACAATTCACATTTGTACGTGGAAAATCACTTTTAAAGATAAAATGAGATGTTTAAAGTGATTTTCATGCTTCCAGGGGCCTTAAACACAAGATTTGAGGAATGGGTAGAAGTGAATGAAAATGGCCAATTTACTCATTCTGAGGCCTTAAAAGTGTTTCTCCTCCACGGAAAGTGAATTAAATAACATTTGTAGGCCTTTATTGTTCAAGCGAAAACGCCCGATTTTTGACGAAAGAGATAACCACCCCCCCCTTACGACATGCTTCAGAAACTAAAAAAATGGTCCGTTTTCAAATGTTGCCTCTTTGAACTACAATTCACATTTGTACGTGGAAAATCACTTTTAGAGATAAAATTAGATGTTTAAAGTGATTTTCAAGCTTCCAGGGGCCCTAAACACAAGATTTGAGAAATGGGTAAACGTGAATGAAAATGGCCAATTTACTCACTCTGCGGCCTTAAAAAGTGTTTCTCCTCCATGGGAAGTCAATAAAATAACATTTGGAGGCCTTTATTGTTCAATCAAAAACGCCTGTTTTTTGGTGAAAGAGATAACCACCCCCCCTTACGACATGCTTCAGAAACGAAAAAAATGATCCATTTTCAAATGTTGCCTCTTTGAACTACAATTCACATTTGTATGTGGATAATCACTTTTAGAGATAAAATTAGATGTTTAAAGTGATTTTCAAGCTTCCAGGGGCCCTAAACACAAGATTTGAGAAATGGGTAAATGTGAATGAAAATGGCCAATTTATTCACTCTGAGGCCTTAAAAAGATTTTCTCCACCCAAGAAAGTGAATTAAATAACATTTGTAGGCCTTTATTGTTCAATCAAAAACGCCCGATTTTTGATGAAAGAGATAACCACCCCCCCTTACGACATGCTTCAGAAACTAAAAAAATGGTCCGTTTTCAAATGTTGCCTCTTTGAACTACAATCCACATTTGTACATGGAAAATCACTTTTAAAGATAAAATGAGATGTTTAAAGTGATTTTCATGCTTCCAGGGGCCTTAAACACAAGATTTGAGGAATGGGTAGAAGTGAATGAAAATGGCCAATTTACTCATTCTGAGGCCTTAAAAAGTGTTTCTCCTCCACGGGAAGTGAATTAAATAACATTTGTAGGCCTTTCTTGTTCAAGCGAAAACGCACGATTTTTGACGAAAGAGATAACCACCCCCCCTTACGACATGCTTCAGAAACTAAAAAAATGGTCCGTTTTCAAATGTTGCCTCTTTGAACTACAATATACATTTGTACGTGGAAAATCACTTTTAAAGATAACAGGAGATGTTTAAAGTGATTTTCATGCTTCCAGGGGCCTTAAACACAAGATTTGAGGAATGGGTAGAAGTGAATGAAAATGGCCAATTTACTCATTCTGAGGCCTTAAAAAGTGTTTCTCCTCCACGGGAAGTGAATAAAATACCATTTGGAGGCTTTTATTGTTCAATCAAAAACGACTGTTTTTTGGAGAAAGAGATAACCACCCCCCCTTACGACATGCTTCAGAAACGAAAAAAATGGTCCATTTTCAAATGTTGCGTCTTTGAACGACAATTCAAAGTTGTACGTGGATAATCACTTTTAGAGATAAAATTAGATGTTTAAAGTGATTTTCAAGCTTCCAGCGGCCCTAAACACAAGATTTGAGAAATGGGTAAATGTGAATGAAAATGGCCAATTTATTCACTCTGAGGCCTTAAAAAGTTTTTCTCCACCCAAGAAAGTGAATTAAATAACATTTGTAGGCCTTTATTGTTCAATCAAAAACGCCCGATTTTTGATGAAAGAGATAACCACCCCCCCTTACGACATGCTTCAGAAACTAAAAAAATAGTCCGTTTTCAAATGTTGCCTCTTTGAACTACAATTCACATTTGTACGTGGAAAATCACTTTTAAAGATGAAATGAGATGTTTAAAGTGATTTTCATGCTTCCAGGGGCCTTAAACACAAGATTTGAGGAATGGGTAGAAGTGAATGAAAATGGCCAATTTACTCATTCTGAGGCCTTAAAAGTGTTTCTCCTCCACGGAAAGTGAATTAAATAACATTTGTAGGCCTTTATTGTTCAAGCGAAAACGCCCGATTTTTGACGAAAGAGATAACCACCCCCCCCTTACGACATGCTTCAGAAACTAAAAAAATGGTCCGTTTTCAAATGTTGCCTCTTTGAACTACAATTCACATTTGTACGTGGAAAATCACTTTTAGAGATAAAATTAGATGTTTAAAGTGATTTTCAAGCTTCCAGGGGCCCTAAACACAAGATTTGAGAAATGGGTAAACGTGAATGAAAATGGCCAATTTACTCACTCTGCGGCCTTAAAAAGTGTTTCTCGTCCATGGGAAGTCAATAAAATAACATTTGGAGGCCTTTATTATTCAATCAAAAACGCCTTTTTTTTGGTGAAAGAGATAACCACCCCCCTTACGACATGCTTCAGAAACGAAAAAAATGGTCCATTTTCAAATCTTGCCTCTTTGAACTACAATTCACATTTGTATGTGGATAATCACTTTTAGAGATAAAATTAGATGTTTAAAGTGATTTTCAAGCTTCCAGGGGCCCTAAACACAAGATTTGAGAAATGGGTAAATGGGAATGAAAATGGCCAATTTATTCACTCTGAGGCCTTAAAAAGATTTTCTCCACCCAAGAAAGTGAATTAAATAACATTTGTAGGCCTTTATTGTTCAATCAAAAACGCCCAATTTTTGATGAAAGAGATAACCACCCCCCCTTACGACATGCTTCAGAAACTAAAAAAATGGTCCGTTTTCAAATGTTGATTCTTTGAACTACAATTCACATTTGTACGTGGAAAATCACTTTTAAAGATAAAATGAGATGTTTAAAGTGATTTTCATGCTTCCAGGGGCCTTAAACACAAGATTTGAGGAATGGGTAGAAGTGAATGAAAATGGCCAATTTACTCATTCCGAGGCCTTAAAAAGGGTTTCTCCTCCACGGGAAGTGAATTAAATAACATTTGTAGGCCTTTATTGTTCAAGCGAAAACGCCCGATTTTTGTCGAAAGAGATAACCACTCCCCCTTACGACATGCTTCAGAAACTAAAAAAATGGTCCGTTTTCAAATGTTGCCTCTTTGAACTACAATCCACATTTGTACGTGGAAAATCACTTTTAAAGATAAAATGAGATGTTTAAAGTGATTTTCATGCTTCCAGGGGCCTTAAACACAAGATTTGAGGAATGAGTAGAAGTGAATGAAAATGGCCAATTTACTCATTCTGAGGCCTTAAAAAGTGTTTCTCCTCCACGGAAAGTGAATTAAATAACATTTGTAGGCCTTTATTGTTCAAGCGAAAACGCCCGATTTTTGACGAAAGAGATAACCACCCCCCCTTACGACATGCTTCAGAAACTAAAAAAATGGTCAGTTTTCAAATGTTGCCTCTTTGAACTACAATTCACATTTGTACATGGAAAATCGTATTTTAAAGATAAAATGAGATGTTTAAAGTGATTTTCATGCTTCCAGGGGCCTTAAACACAAGATTTGAGGAATGGGTAAAAGTGAATGAAAATGGCCAATTTACTCACTCTGCGGCCTTAAAAAGTGTTTCTCCTCCACGGGAAGTGAATAAAATACCATTTGGAGGCCTTTATTGTTCAATCAAAAACGACTGTTTTTTGGAGAAAGAGATAACCACCCCCCCTTACGACATGCTTCAGAAACGAAAAAAATGGTCCATTTTCAAATGTTGCGTCTTTGAACGACAATTCACATTTGTACGTGGATAATCACTTTTAGAGATAAAATTAGATGTTTAAAGTGATTTTCAAGCTTGCAGGGGCCCTAAACACAAGATTTGAAAAATGGGTAAATGTGAATGAAAATGGCCAATTTATTCACTCTGAGGCCTTAAAAAATTTTTCTCCACCCAAGAAAGTGAATTAAATACCATTTGTAGGCCTTTATTGTTCAATCAAAAACGCCCGATTTTTGATGAAAGAGATAACCACCCCCCCTTACGACATGCTTCAGAAACTAAAAAAATGGTCCGTTTTCAAATGTTGCCTCTTTGAACTACAATTCACATTTGTACGTGGAAAATCACTTTTAAAGATAAAATGAGATGTTTAAAGTGATTTTCATGCTTCCAGGGGCCTTAAACACAAGATTTGAGGAATGGGTAGAAGTGATTGAAAATGGCCAATTTACTCATTCTGAGGCCTTAAAAAGTGTTTCTCCTCCACGGAAAGTGAATTAAATAACATTTGTAGGCCTTTATTGTTCAAGCGAAAACGCCCGATTTTTGACGAAAGAGATAACCACCCCCCCTTACGACATGCTTCAGAAACTAAAAAAATGGTCCGTTTTCAAATGTTGCCTCTTTGAACTACAATTCACATTTGTACGTGGAAAATCCCTTTTAAAGATAAAATGAGATGTTTAAAGTGATTTTCATGCTTCCAGGGGCCTTAAACACAAGATTTGAGGAATGGGTAAAAGTGAATGAAAATGGCCAATTTACTCACTCTGAGGCCTTAAAAAGTGTTTCTCCTCCACGGGAAGTGAATAAAATACCATTTGGAGGCCTTTATTGTTCAATCAAAAACGACTGTTTTTTGGAGAAAGAGATAACCACCCCCCCTTACGACATGCTTCAGAAACTAAAAAAATGGTCCGTTTTCAAATGTTGATTCTTTGAACTACAATTCACATTTGTACGTGGAAAATCACTTTTAAAGATAAAATGAGATGTTTAAAGTGATTTTCATGCTTCCAGGGGCCTTAAACACAAGATTTGAGGAATGGGTAGAAGTGAATGAAAATGGCCAATTTACTCATTCTGAGGCCTTAAAAAGTGTTTCTCCTCCACGGGAAGTGAATTAAATAACATTTGTAGGCCTTTATTGTTCAAGCGAAAACACCCGATTTTTGACGAAAGAGATAACCACCCCCCCCTTACGACATGCTTCAGAAACTAAAAAAATGGTCCGTTTTCAAATGTTGCCTCTTTGAACTACAATTCACATTTGTACGTGGAAAATCACTTTTAGAGATAAAATTAGATGTTTAAAGTGATTTTCAAGCTTCCAGGGGCCCTAAACACAAGATTTGAGAAATGGGTAAACGTGAATGAAAATGGCCAATTTACTCACTCTGCGGCCTTAAAAAGTGTTTCTCCTCCATGGGAAGTGAATAAAATAACATTTGGAGGCCTTTATTGTTCAATCAAAAACGCCTGTTTTTTGGTGAAAGAGATAACCACCCCCCCTTACGACATACTTCAGAAACGAAAAAAATGGTCCATTTTCAAATGTTGCCTCTTTGAACTACAATTCACATTTGTATGTGGATAATCACTTTTAGAGATAAAATTAGATGTTTAAAGTGATTTTCAAGCTTCCAGGGGCCCTAAACACAAGATTTGAGAAATGGGTAAATGTGAATGAAAATGGCCAATTTATTCACTCTGAGGCCTTAAAAAGTTTTTCTCCACCCAAGAAAGTGAATTAAATAACATTTGTAGGCCTTTATTGTTCAATCAAAGACGCCCGATTTTTGATGAAAGAGATAACCAACCCCCTTACGACATGATTCAGAAACTAAAAAAATGGTCCGTTTTCAAATGTTGCCTCTTTGAACTACAATCCACATTTGTACGTGGAAAATCACTTTTAAAGATAAAATGAGATGTTTAAAGTGATTTTCATGCTTCCAGGGGCCTTAAACACAAGATTTGAGGAATGGGTAGAAGTGAATGAAAATGGCCAATTTACTCATTCTGAGGCCTTAAAAAGTGTTTCTCCTCCACGGGAAGTGAATTAAATAACATTTGTAGGCCTTTATTGTTCAAGCGAAAACGCCTGATTTTTTACGAAAGAGATAACCACCCCCCCTTACGACATGCTTCAGAAACTAAAAAAATGGTCCGTTTTCAAATGTTGCCTCTTTGAACTACAATATACATTTGTACGTGGAAAATTACTTTTAAAGATAAAAGGAGATGTTTAAAGTGATTTTCATGCTTCCAGGGGCCTTAAACACAAGATTTGAGGAATGGGTAGAAGTGAATGAAAATGGCCAATTTACTCATTCTGAGGCCTTAAAAAGTGTTTCTACTCCACGGGAAGTGAATAAAATACCATTTGGAGGCCTTTATTGTTCAATCAAAAACGACTGTTTTTTGGAGAAAGAGATAACCACCCCCCCTTTCGACATGCTTCAGAAACGAAAAAAATGGTCCATTTTCAAATGTTGCGTCTTTGAACGACAATTCACATTTGTACGTGGATAATCACTTTTAGAGATAAAATTAGATGTTTAAAGTGATTTTCAAGCTTCCAGGGGCCCTAAACACAAGATTTGAGAAATGGGTAAATGTGAATGAAAATGGCCAATTTATTCACTCTGAGGCCTTAAAAAGTTTTTCTCCACCCAAGAAAGTGAATTAAATACCATTTGTAGGCCTTTATTGTTCAATCAAAAACGCCCGATTTTTGATGAAAGAGATAACCACCCCCCCTTACGACATGCTTCAGAAACTAAAACAATGGTCCGTTTTCAAATGTTGCCTCTTTGAACTACAATTCACATTTGTACGTGGAAAATCACTTTTAAAGATAAAATGAGATGTTTAAAGTGATTTTCATGCTTCCAGGGGCCTAAAACACAAGATTTGAGGAATGGGTAGAAGTGAATGAAAATGGCCAATTTACTCATTCTGAGGCCTTAAAAAGTGTTTCTCCTCCACGGGAAGTGAATAAAATACCATTTGGAGGCCTTTATTGTTCAATCAAAAACGACTGTTTTTTGGAGAAAGAGATAACCACCCCCCCTTACGACATGCTTCAGAAACGAAAAAAATGGTCCATTTTCAAATGTTGCGTCTTTGAACGACAATTCACATTTGTATGTGGATAATCACTTTTAGAGATAAAATTAGATGTTTAAAGTGATTTTCAAGCTTCCAGGGGCCCTAAACACAAGATTTGAGAAATGGGTAAATGTGAATGAAAATGGCCAATTTATTCACTCTGAGGCCTTAAAAAGTTTTTCTCCACCCAAGAAAGTGAATTAAATAACATTTGTAGGCCTTTATTGTTCAATCAAAAACGCACGATTTTTGATGAAAGAGATAACCACCCCCCCTTACGACATGCTTCAGAAACTAAAAAAATGGTCCGTTTTCAAATGTTGCCTCTTTGAACTACAATTCACATTTGTACGTGGAAAATCACTTTTAAAGATAAAATGAGATGTTTAAAGTGATTTTCATGCTTCCAGGGGCCTTAAACACAAGATTTGAGGAATGGGTAGAAGTGAATGAAAATGGCCAATTTACTCATTCTGAGGCCTTAAAAAGTGTTTCTCCTCCACGGGAAGTGAATAAAATACCATTTGGAGGCCTTTATTGTTCAATCAAAAACGACAGTTTTTTGGAGAAAGAGATAACCACCCCCCCTTACGACATGCTTCAGAAACTAAAAAAATGGTCCGTTTTCAAATGTTGATTCTTTGAACTACAATTCACATTTGTACGTGGAAAATCACTTTTAAAGATAAAATGAGATGTTTAAAGTGATTTTCATGCTTCCAGGGGCCTTAAACACAAGATTTGAGGAATGGGTAAAAGTGAATGAAAATGGCCAATTTACTCACTCCGCGGCCTTAAAAAGTGTTTCTCCTCCACAGGAAGTGAATAAAATACCATTTGGAGGCCTTTATTGTTCAATCAAAAACGACTGTTTTTTGGAGAAAGAGATAACCACCCCCCCTTACGACATGCTTCAGAAACTAAACAAATGGTCCGTTTTCAAATGTTGCCTCTTTGAACTACAATTCACATTTGTACGTGGAAAATCACTTTTAAAGATAAAATGAGATGTTTAAAGTGATTTTCATGCTTCCAGGGGCCTTAAACACAAGATTTGAGGAATGGGTAGAAGTGAATGGAAATGGCCAATTTACTCATTCTGAGGCCTTAAAAAGTGTTTCTCCTCCACGGGAAGTGAATTAAATAACATTTGTAGGCCTTTATTGTTCAAGCGAAAACGCCCGATTTTTGACGAAAGAGATAACCACCCCCCCTTACGACATGCTTCAGAAACTAAAAAAATGGTCCATTTTCAAATGTTGCCTCTTTGAACTACAATTCACATTTGTACGTGGAAAATCACTTTTAAAGATAAAATGAGATGTTTAAAGTGATTATCATGCTTCCAGGGGCCTTAAACACAAGATTTGAGGAATGGGTAGAAGTGAATGAAAATGGCCAATTTACTCATTCTGAGGCCTTAAAAAGTGTTTCTCCTCCACGGGAAGTGAATTAAATAACATTTGTAGGCCTTTATTGTTCAAGCGAAAACGCCCGATTTTTGACGAAAGAGATAACCACCCCCCCTTACGACATGCTTCAGAAACTAAAAAAATGGTCCGTTTTCAAATGTTGCCTCTTTGAACTACAATTCACATTTGTACGTGGAAAATCACTTTTAAAGATAAAATGAGATGTTTAAAGTGATTTTCATGCTTTCAGGGGTCTTAAACACAAGATTTGAGGAATGGGTAGAAGTGAATGAAAACGGCCAATTTACTCATTCTGAGGCCTTAAAAAGTGTTTCTCCTCCACGGGAAGTGAAATAAGTAACATTTGGAGGCCTTTATTGTTCAAGCGAAAACGCCCGATTTTTGACGAAAGAGATAACCACCCCCCCTTACGACATGCTTCAGAAACTAAAAAAATGGTCCGTTTTCAAATATTGCCTCTTTGAACTACAATATACATTTGTATGTGGAAAATCACTTTTAAAGATAAAAGGAGATGTTTAAAGTGATTTTCATGCTTCCAGGGGCCTTAAACACAAGATTTGAGGAATGGGTAGAAGTGAATGAAAATGGCCAATTTACTCATTCTGAGGCCTTAAAAAGTGTTTCTCCTCCACGGGAAGTGAATAAAATACCATTTGGAGGCCTTTATTGTTCAATCAAAAACGACTGTTTTTTGGAGAAAGAGATAACCACCCCCCCTTACGACATGCTTCAGAAACTAAAAAAATGGTCCATTTTCAAATGTTGCGTCTTTGAACGACAATTCACATTTGTATGTGGATAATCACTTTTAGAGATAAAATTAGATGTTTAAAGTGATTTTCAAGCTTCCAGGGGCCCTAAACACAAGATTTGGGAAATGGGTAAATGTGAATGAAAATGGCCAATTTATTCACTCTGAGGCCTTAAAAAGTTTTTCTCCACCCAAGAAAGTGAATTAAATAACATTTGTAGGCCTTTATTGTTCAATCAAAAACGCCCGATTTTTGATGAAAGAGATAACCACCCCCCCTTACGACATGCTTCAGAAACTAAAAAAATGGTCCATTTTCAAATGTTGCGTCTTTGAACGACAATTTACATTTGTACGTGGATAATCACTTTTAGAGATAAAATTAGATGTTTAACCCCTTCAGTGCCCGCCCCTTTCCCCGCCCTGTGCCGGCGCTTTCATTAGCGGGCGGGGTTTATGACGAGCTGGTCTCGTCATGGGCACAGCGCAACCGCGGCCCATGACGAGACCAGCTCGTCATAGGCATTGAAGAGGTTAAAGTGATTTTCAAGCTTCCAGGGGCCCTAAACACAAGATTTGAGAAATGGGTAAACGTGAATGAAAATGGCCAATTTACTCACTCTGTGGCCTTAAAAAGTGTTTCTCCTCCACGGGAAGTGAATAAAATAACATTTGGAGGCCTTTATTGTTCAAGCGAAAACGCCCGATTTTTGACGAAAGAGATAACCACCCCCCTTACGACATGCTTCAGAAACTAAAAAAATGGTCCGTTTTCAAATGTTGCCTCCTTGAACTACAATATACATTTGTACGTGGAAAATCACTTTTAAAGATAAAAGGAGATGTTTAAAGTGATTTTCATGCTTCCAGGGGCCTTAAACACAAGATTTGAGGAATGGGTAGAAGTGAATGAAAATGGCCAATTTACTCATTCTGAGGCCTTAAAAAGTGTTTCTCCTCCACGGAAAGTGAATTAAATAACATTTGTAGGCCTTTATTGTTCAAGCGAAAACGCCCGATTTTTGACGAAAGAGATAACCACCCCCCCTTACGACATGCTTCAGAAACTAAAAAAATGGGCCGTTTTCAAATGTTGCCTCTTTGAACTACAATTCACATTTGTACGTGGAAAATCACTTTTAAAGATAAAATGAGATGTTTAAAGTGATTTTCATGCTTCCAGGGGCCTTAAACACAAGATTTGAGGAATGGGTAAAAGTGAATGAAAATGGCCAATTTACTCACTCTGCGGCCTTAAAAAGTGTTTCTCCTCCACGGGAAGTGAATAAAATACCATTTGGAGGCCTTTATTGTTCAATCAAAAACGACTGTTTTTTGGAGAAAGAGATAACCACCCCCCCTTACGACATGCTTCAGAAACTAAAAAAATGGTCCGTTTTCAAATGTTGATTCTTTGAACTACAATTCACATTTGTACGTGGAAAATCACTTTTAAAGATAAAATGAGATGTTTAAAGTGATTTTCATGCTTCCAGGGGCCTTAAACACAAGATTTGAGGAATGGGTAGAAGTGAATGAAAATGGCCAATTTACTCATTCCGAGGCCTTAAAAAGGGTTTCTCCTCCACGGGAAGTGAATTAAATAACATTTGTAGGCCTTTATTGTTCAAGCGAAAACGCCCGATTTTTGACGAAAGAGATAACCACCCCCCCTTACGACATGCTTCAGAAACTAAAAAAATGGTCTGTTTTCAAATGTTGCCTCTTTGAACTACAATATACATTTGTACGTGGAAAATCACTTTTAAAGATAAAAGGAGATGTTTAAAGTGATTTTCATGCTTCCAGGGGCCTTAAACACAAGATTTGAGGAATGGGTAGAAGTGAATGAAAATGGCCAATTTACTCATTCTGAGGCCTTAAAAAGTGTTTCTCCTCCACGGAAAGTGAATTAAATAACATTTGTAGGCCTTTATTGTTCAAGCGAAAACGCCCGATTTTTGACGAAAGAGATAACCACCCCCCCTTACGACATGCTTCAGAAACTAAAAAAATGGTCAGTTTTCAAATGTTGCCTCTTTGAACTACAATTCACATTTGTACGTGGAAAATCGTATTTTAAAGATAAAATGAGATGTTTAAAGTGATTTTCATGCTTCCAGGGGCCTTAAACACAAGATTTGAGGAATGGGTAAAAGTGAATGAAAATGGCCAATTTACTCACTCTGCGGCCTTAAAAAGTGTTTCTCCTCCACGGGAAGTGAATAAAATACCATTTGGAGGCCTTTATTGTTCAATCAAAAACGACTGTTTTTTGGAGAAAGAGATAACCACCCCCCCTTACGACATGCTTTAGAAACGAAAAAAATGGTCCATTTTCAAATGTTGCGTCTTTGAACGACAATTCACATTTGTACGTGGAAAATCACTTTTAAAGATAAAATGAGATGTTTAAAGTGATTTTCATGCTTTCAGGGGCCTTAAACACAAGATTTGAGGAATGGGTAGAAGTGAATGAAAATGGCCAATTTACTCATTCTGAGGCCTTAAAAAGTGTTTCTCCTCCACGGGAAGTGAACAAAATACCATTTGGAGGCCTTTATTGTTCAATCAAAAACGACTGTTTTTTGGAGAAAGAGATAACCACCCCCCCTTACGACATGCTTCAGAAACGAAAAAAATGGTCCATTTTCAAATGTTGCGTCTTTGAACGACAATTCACATTTGTATGTGGATAATCACTTTTAGAGATAAAATTAGATGTTTAAAGTGATTTTCAAGCTTCCATGGGCCCTAAACACAAGATTTGAGAAATGGGTAAATGTGAATGAAAATGGCCAATTTATTCACTCTGAGGCCTTAAAAAGTTTTTCTCCACCCAAGAAAGTGAATTAAATAACATTTGTAGGCCTTTATTGTTCAATCAAAAACGCCCGATTTTTGATGAAAGAGATAACCACCCCCCCTTACGACATGCTTCAGAAACTAAAAAAATGGTCCGTTTTCAAATGTTGCCTCTTTGAACTACAATTCACATTTGTACGTGGAAAATCACTTTTAAAGATAAAATGAGATGTTTAAAGTGATTTTCATGCTTCCAGGGGCCTTAAACCCAAGATTTGAGGAATGGGTAGAAGTGAATGAAAATGGCCAATTTACTCATTCTGAGGCCTTAAAAAGTGTTTCTCCTCCACGGAAAGTGAATTAAATAACATTTGTAGGCCTTTATTGTTCATGCGAAAACGCCCGATTTTTGACGAAAGAGATAACCACCCCCCCTTACCACATGCTTCAGAAACTAAATAAATGGTCCGTTTTCAAATGTTGCCTCTTTGAACTACAATTCACATTTGTACGTGGATAATCACTTTTAAAGATAAAATGAGATGTTTAAAGTGATTTTCATGCTTCCAGGGGCCTTAAACACAAGATTTGAGGAATGGGTAAAAGTGAATGAAAATGGCCAATTTACTCACTCTGCGGCCTTAAAAAGTGTTTCTCCTCCACGGGAAGTGAATAAAATAACATTTGGAGGCCTTTATTGTTCAATCGAAAACGCCCGATTTTTGATGAAAGAGATAACCACCCCCCCTTACGACATGCTTCAGAAACTAAAAAAATGGTCAGTTTTCAAATGTTGCCTCTTTGAACTACAATTCACATTTGTACGTGGAAAATCACTTTTAAAGATTAAATGAGATGTTTAAAGTGATTTTCATGCTTCCAGTGGCCCTAAACACAAGATTTGAGGAATGGGTAAATGTGAATGAAAATGGCCAATTTATTCACTCTGAGGCCTTAAAAAGTTTTTCTCCACCCAAGAAAGTGAGTTAAATAACATTTGTAGGCCTTTATTGTTCAATCAAAAACGCCCGATTTTTGATGAAAGAGATAACCACCCCCCCTTACGACATGCTTCAGAAACTAAAAAAATGGTCCGTTTTCAAATGTTGCCTCTTTGAACTACAATTCACATTTGTACGTGGAAAATCACTTTTAAAGATAAAATGAGATGTTTAAAGTGATTTTCATGCTTCCAGGGGCCTTAAACACAAGATTTGAGGAATGGGTAGAAGTGAATGAAAATGGCCAATTTACTCATTCTGAGGCCTTAAAAAGTGTTTCTCCTCCACGGGAAGTGAATTAAATAACATTTGTAGGCCTTTATTGTTCAAGCGAAAACGCCCGATTTTTGACGAAAGAGATAACCACCCCCCCTTACGACATGCTTCAGAAACTGAAAAAAAATGGTCCGTTTTCAAATGTTGCCTCTTTGAACTACAATATACATTTGTACGTGGAAAATCACTTTTAAAGATAAAAGGAGATGTTTAAAGTGATTTTCATGCTTCCAGGGGCCTTAAACACAAGATTTGAGGAATGGGTAGAAGTGAATGAAAATGGCCAATTTACTCATTCTGCGGCCTTAAAAAGTGTTTCTCCTCCACGGGAAGTGAATAAAATACCATTTGGAGGCCTTTATTGTTCAATCAAAAACGACTGTTTTTTGGAGAAAGAGATAACCACCCCCCCTTACGACATGCTTCAGAAACTAAAAAAATGGTCCATTTTCAAATGTTGCGTCTTTGAACGACAATTCACATTTGTACGTGGATAATCACTTTTAGAGATAAAATTAGATGTTTAAAGTGATTTTCATGCTTCCAGGGGCCTTAAACACAAGATTTGAGGAATGGGTAGAAGTGAATGAAAATGGCCAATTTACTCATTCTGAGGCCTTAAAAAGTGTTTCTCCTCCACGGGCAGTGAATAAAATACCTTTTGGAGGCCTTTATTGTTCAATCTAAAACGACTGTTTTTTGGAGAAAGAGAGAACCACCCCCCCTTACGACATGCTTCAGAAACTAAAAAAATGGTCCGTTTTCAAATGTTGCCTCTTTGAACTACAATTCACATTTGTACGTGGAAAATCCCTTTTAAAGATAAAATGAGATGTTTAAAGTGATTTTCATGCTTCCAGGGGCCTTAAACACAAGATTTGAGGAATGTGTAAAAGTGAATGAAAATGGCCAATTTACTCACTCTGAGGCCTTAAAAAGTGTTTCTCCTCCACGGGAAGTGAATAAAATACCATTTGGAGGCCTTTATTGTTCAATCAAAAACGACTGTTTTTTGGAGAAAGAGATAACCACCCCCCCTTACGACATGCTTCAGAAACTAAAAAAATGGTCCGTTTTCAAATGTTGATTCTTTGAACTACAATTCACATTTGTACGTGGAAAATCACTTTTAAAGATAAAATGAGATGTTTAAAGTGATTTTCATGCTTCCAGGGGCCTTAAACACAAGATTTGAGGAATGGGTAGAAGTGAATGAAAATGGCCAATTTACTCATTCTGAGGCCTTAAAAAGTGTTTCTCCTCCACGGGAAGTGAATTAAATAACATTTGTAGGCCTTTATTGTTCAAGCGAAAACGCCCGATTTTTGACGAAAGAGATAACCACCCCCCCTTACGACATGCTTCAGAAACTAAAAAAATGGTCCGTTTTCAAATGTTGCCTCTTTGAACTACAATCCACATTTGTACGTGGAAAATCACTTTTAAAGATAAAATGAGATGTTTAAAGTGATTTTCATGCTTCCAGGGGCCTTAAACACAAGATTTGAGGAATGGGTAGAAGTGAATGAAAATGGCCAATTTACTCATTCTGAGGCCTTAAAAAGTGTTTCTCCTCCACGGGAAGTGAATTAAATAACATTTGTAGGCCTTTATTGTTCAAGTGAAAACGCCCGATTTTTGACGAAAGAGATAACCACCCCCCCTTACGACATGCTTCAGAAACTAAAAAAATGGTCCGTTTTCAAATGTTGCCTCTTTGAACTACAATATACATTTGTACGTGGAAAATTACTTTTAAAGATAAAAGGAGATGTTTAAAGTGATTTTCATGCTTCCAGGGGCCTTAAACACAAGATTTGAGGAATGGGTAGAAGTGAATGAAAATGGCCAATTTACTCATTCTGAGGCCTTAAAAAGTGTTTCTACTCCACGGGAAGTGAATAAAATACCATTTGGAGGCCTTTATTGTTCAATCAAAAACGACTGTTTTTTGGAGAAAGAGATAACCACCCCCCCTTACGACATGCTTCAGAAACGAAAAAAATGGTCCATTTTCAAATGTTGCGTCTTTGAACGACAATTCACATTTGTACGTGGATAATCACTTTTAGAGATAAAATTAGATGTTTAAAG
Source organism: Triturus cristatus (assembly GCF_964204655.1). NCBI lineage: Eukaryota > Metazoa > Chordata > Amphibia > Caudata > Salamandridae > Triturus > Triturus cristatus. The sequence goes on along the minus strand of NC_140591.1, from coordinate 941,564,574 downwards.
TGATTTTCAAGCTTCCAGGGGCCCTAAACACAAGATTTGAGAAATGGGTAAATGTGAATGAAAATGGCCAATTTATTCACTCTGAGGCCTTAAAAAGTTTTTCTCCACCCAAGAAAGTGAATTAAATACCATTTGTAGGCCTTTATTGTTCAATCAAAAACGCCCGATTTTTGATGAAAGAGATAACCACCCCCCCTTACGACATGCTTCAGAAACTAAAAAAATGGTCCGTTTTCAAATGTTGATTCTTTGAACTACAATTCACATTTGTACGTGGAAAATCACTTTTAAAGATAAAATGAGATGTTTAAAGTGATTTTCATGCTTCCAGGGGCCTTAAACACAAGATTTGAGGAATGGGTAGAAGTGAATGAAAATGGCCAATTTACTCATTCCGAGGCCTTAAAAAGGGTTTCTCCTCCACGGGAAGTGAATTAAATAACATTTGTAGGCCTTTATTGTTCAAGCGAAAACGCCCGATTTTTGTCGAAAGAGATAACCACTCCCCCTTACGACATGCTTCAGAAACTAAAAAAATGGTCCGTTTTCAAATGTTGCCTCTTTGAACTACAATCCACATTTGTACGTGGAAAATCACTTTTAAAGATAAAATGAGATGTTTAAAGTGATTTTCATGCTTCCAGGGGCCTTAAACACAAGATTTGAGGAATGAGTAGAAGTGAATGAAAATGGCCAATTTACTCATTCTGAGGCCTTAAAAAGTGTTTCTCCTCCACGGAAAGTGAATTAAATAACATTTGTAGGCCTTTATTGTTCAAGCGAAAACGCCCGATTTTTGACGAAAGAGATAACCACCCCCCCTTACGACATGCTTCAGAAACTAAAAAAATGGTCAGTTTTCAAATGTTGCCTCTTTGAACTACAATTCACATTTGTACATGGAAAATCGTATTTTAAAGATAAAATGAGATGTTTAAAGTGATTTTCATGCTTCCAGGGGCCTTAAACACAAGATTTGAGGAATGGGTAAAAGTGAATGAAAATGGCCAATTTACTCACTCTGCGGCCTTAAAAAGTGTTTCTCCTCCACGGGAAGTGAATAAAATACCATTTGGAGGCCTTTATTGTTCAATCAAAAACGACTGTTTTTTGGAGAAAGAGATAACCACCCCCCCTTACGACATGCTTCAGAAACGAAAAAAATGGTCCATTTTCAAATGTTGCGTCTTTGAACGACAATTCACATTTGTACGTGGATAATCACTTTTAGAGATAAAATTAGATGTTTAAAGTGATTTTCAAGCTTCCAGGGGCCCTAAACACAAGATTTGAGAAATGGGTAAAAATGAATGAAAATGGCCAATTTACTCATTCTGAGGCCTTAAAAGTGTTTCTCCTCCATGGGAAGTGAATTAAATAACATTTGGAGGCTGTTATTGTTCAAGTGAAAACGCCTGATTTTTGACGAAAGAGATAACCACCCCCCCTTACGACATGCTTCAGAAACTAAAAAAATGGTCCGTTTTCAAATGTTGCCTCTTTGAACTACAATTCACATTTGTACGTGGAAAATCACTTTTAAAGATAAAATGAGATGTTTAGAGTGATTTTCATGCTTTCAGGGGCCTTAAACACAAGATTTGAGGAATGGGTAGAAGTGAATGAAAATGGCCAATTTACTCATTCTGAGGCCTTAAAAAGTGTTTCTCCTCCACGGGAAGTGAACAAAATACCATTTGGAGGCCTTTATTGTTCAATCAAAAACGACTGTTTTTTGGAGAAAGAGATAACCACCCCCCCTTACGACATGCTTCAGAAACGAAAAAAATGGTCCATTTTCAAATGTTGCGTCTTTGAACGACAATTCACATTTGTATGTGGATAATCACTTTTAGAGATAAAATTAGATGTTTAAAGTGATTTTCAAGCTTCCAGGGGCCCTAAACACAAGATTTGAGAAATGGGTAAATGTGAATGAAAATGGCCAATTTATTCACTCTGAGGCCTTAAAAAGTTTTTCTCCACCCAAGAAAGTGAATTAAATAACATTTGTAGGCCTTTATTGTTCAATCAAAAACGCCCGATTTTTGATGAAAGAGATAACCACCCCCCCTTACGACATGCTTCAGAAACTAAAAAAATGGTCCGTTTTCAAATGTTGCCTCTTTGAACTACAATTCACATTTGTACGTGGAAAATCACTTTTAAAGATAAAATGAGATGTTTAAAGTGATTTTCATGCTTCCAGGGGCCTTAAACCCAAGATTTGAGGAATGGGTAGAAGTGAATGAAAATGGCCAATTTACTCATTCTGAGGCCTTAAAAAGTGTTTCTCCTCCACGGAAAGTGAATTAAATAACATTTGTAGGCCTTTATTGTTCATGCGAAAACGCCCGATTTTTGACGAAAGAGATAACCACCCCCCCTTACCACATGCTTCAGAAACTAAATAAATGGTCCGTTTTCAAATGTTGCCTCTTTGAACTACAATTCACATTTGTACGTGGAAAATCACTTTTAAAGATAAAATGAGATGTTTAAAGTGATTTTCATGCTTCCAGGGGCCTTAAACACAAGATTTGAGGAATGGGTAAAAGTGAATGAAAATGGCCAATTTACTCACTCTGCGGCCTTAAAAAGTGTTTCTCCTCCACGGGAAGTGAATAAAATAACATTTGGAGGCCTTTATTGTTCAATCAAAAACGCCCGATTTTTGATGAAAGAGATAACCACCCCCCCTTACGACATGCTTCAGAAACTAAAAAAATGGTCAGTTTTCAAATGTTGCCTCTTTGAACTACAATTCACATTTGTACGTGGAAAATCACTTTTAAAGATTAAATGAGATGTTTAAAGTGATTTTCATGCTTCCAGTGGCCCTAAACACAAGATTTGAGGAATGGGTAAATGTGAATGAAAATGGCCAATTTATTCACTCTGAGGCCTTAAAAAGTTTTTCTCCACCCAAGAAAGTGAGTTAAATAACATTTGTAGGCCTTTATTGTTCAATCAAAAACTCCCGATTTTTGATGAAAGAGATAACCACCCCCCCTTACGACATGCTTCAGAAACTAAAAAAATGGTCCGTTTTCAAATGTTGCCTCTTTGAACTACAATTCACATTTGTACGTGGAAAATCACTTTTAAAGATAAAATGAGATGTTTAAAGTGATTTTCATGCTTCCAGGGGCCTTAAACACAAGATTTGAGGAATGGGTAGAATTGAATGAAAATGGCCAATTTACTCATTCTGAGGCCTTAAAAAGTGTTTCTCCTCCACGGGAAGTGAATTAAGTAACATTTGGAGGCCTTTATTGTTCAATAAAAAACACCCGTTTTTTGGTGAAAGAGATAACCACCCCCCCTTACGACATGCTTCAGAAACTGAAAAAAAATGGTCCGTTTTCAAATGTTGCCTCTTTGAACTACAATATACATTTGTACGTGGAAAATCACTTTTAAAGATAAAAGGAGATGTTTAAAGTGATTTTCATGCTTCCAGGGGCCTTAAACACAAGATTTGAGGAATGGGTAGAAGTGAATGAAAATGGCCAATTTACTCATTCTGCGGCCTTAAAAAGTGTTTCTCCTCCACGGGAAGTGAATAAAATACCATTTGGAGGCCTTTATTGTTCAATCAAAAACGACTGTTTTTTGGAGAAAGAGATAACCACCCCCCCTTACGACATGCTTCAGAAACTAAAAAAATGGTCCATTTTCAAATGTTGCGTCTTTGAACGACAATTCACATTTGTACGTGGATAATCACTTTTAGAGATAAAATTAGATGTTTAAAGTGATTTTCATGCTTCCAGGGGCCTTAAACACAAGATTTGAGGAATGGGTAGATGTGAATGAAAATGGCCAATTTACTCATTCTGAGGCCTTAAAAAGTGTTTCTCCTCCACGGGAAGTGAATAAAATACCATTTGGAGGCCTTTATTGTTCAATCAAAAGCGACAGTTTTTTGGAGAAAGAGATAACCACCCCCCCTTACGACATGCTTCAGAAACTAAAAAAATGGTCCATTTTCAAATGTTGCGTCTTTGAACGACAATTCACATTTGTACGTGGATAATCACTTTTAGAGATAAAATTAGATGTTTAAAGTGATTTTCAAGCTTGCAGGGGCCCTAAACACAAGATTTGAGAAATGGGTAAATGTGAATGAAAATGGCCAATTTATTCACTCTGAGGCCTTAAAAAGTTTTTCTCCACCCAAGAAAGTGAATTAAATACCATTTGTAGGCCTTTATTGTTCAATCAAAAACGCCCGATTTTTGATGAAAGAGATAACCACCCCCCCTTACGACATGCTTCAGAAACTAAAAAAATGGTCCGTTTTCAAATGTTGCCTCTTTGAACTACAATTCACATTTGTACGTGGAAAATCACTTTTAAAGATAAAATGAGATGTTTAAAGTGATTTTCATGCTTCCAGGGGCCTTAAACACAAGATTTGAGGAATGGGTAGAAGTGATTGAAAATGGCCAATTTACTCATTCTGAGGCCTTAAAAAGTGTTTCTCCTCCACGGAAAGTGAATTAAATAACATTTGTAGGCCTTTATTGTTCAAGCGAAAACGCCCGATTTTTGGCGAAAGAGATAACCACCCCCCCTTACGACATGCTTCAGAAACTAAAAAAATGGTCCGTTTTCAAATGTTGCCTCTTTGAACTACAATATACATTTGTACGTGGAAAATCACTTTTAAAGATAAAAGGAGATGTTTAAAGTGATTTTCATGCTTCCAGGGGCCTTAAACACAAGATTTGAGGAATGGGTAGAAGTGAATGAAAATGGCCAATTTACTCATTCTGCGGCCTTAAAAAGTGTTTCTCCTCCACGGGAAGTGAATAAAATACCATTTGGAGGCCTTTATTGTTCAATCAAAAACGCCTGTTTTTTGGTGAAAGAGATAACCACCCCCCCTTACGACATGCTTCAGAAACGAAAAAAATGGTCCATTTTCAAATGTTGCCTCTTTGAACTACAATTCACATTTGTATGTGGATAATCACTTTTAGAGATAAAATTAGATGTTTAAAGTGATTTTCAAGCTTCCAGGGGCCCTAAACACAAGATTTGAGAAATGGGTAAATGTGAATGAAAATGGCCAATTTATTCACTCTGAGGCCTTAAAAAGTTTTTCTCCACCCAAGAAAGTGAATTAAATAACATTTGTAGGCCTTTATTGTTCAATCAAAGACGCCCGATTTTTGATGAAAGAGATAACCACTCCCCTTACGACATGCTTCAGAAACTAAAAAAATGGTCCGTTTTCAAATGTTGCCTCTTTGAACTACAATCCACATTTGTACGTGGAAAATCACTTTTAAAGATAAAATGAGATGTTTAAAGTGATTTTCATGCTTCCAGGGGCCTTAAACACAAGATTTGAGGAATGGGTAGAAGTGAATGAAAATGGCCAATTTACTCATTCTGAGGCCTTAAAAAGTGTTTCTCCTCCACGGGAAGTGAATAAAATACCATTTGGAGGCCTTTATTGTTCAATCAAAAACGACTGTTTTTTGGAGAAAGAGATAACCACCCCCCCTTACCACATGCTTCAGAAACTAAAAAAATGGTCCGTTTTCAAATGTTGATTCTTTGAACTACAATTCACATTTGTACGTGGAAAATCACTTTTAAAGATAAAATGAGATGTTTAAAGTGATTTTCATGCTTCCAGGGGCCTTAAACACAAGATTTGAGGAATGGGTAGAAGTGAATGAAAATGGCCAATTTACTCATTCTGAGGCCTTAAAAAGTGTTTCTCCTCCACGGGAAGTGAATTAAATAACATTTGTAGGCCTTTATTGTTCAAGCGAAAACGCCCGATTTTTGACGAAAGAGATAACCACCCCCCCTTACGACATGCTTCAGAAACTAAAAAAATGGTCCGTTTTCAAATGTTGCCTCTTTGAACTACAATATACATTTGTACGTGGAAAATTACTTTTAAAGATAAAAGGAGATGTTTAAAGTGATTTTCATGCTTCCAGGGGCCTTAAACACAAGATTTGAGGAATGGGTAGAAGTGAATGAAAATGGCCAATTTACTCATTCTGAGGCCTTAAAAAGTGTTTCTCCTCCACGGGAAGTGAATAAAATACCATTTGGAGGCCTTTATTATTCAATCAAAAACGACTGTTTTTTGGAGAAAGAGATAACCACCCCCCCTTACGACATGCTTCAGAAACGAAAAAAATGGTCCATTTTCAAATGTTGCTTCTTTGAACGACAATTCACATTTGTACGTGGATAATCACTTTTAGAGATAAAATTAGATGTTTAAAGTGATTTTCAGGCTTCCAGGGGCCCTAAACACAAGATTTAAGAAATGGGTAAATGTGAATGAAAATGGCCAATTTATTCACTCTGAGGCCTTAAAAAGTTTTTCTCCACCCAAGAAAGTGAATTAAATACCATTTGTAGGCCTTTATTGTTCAATCAAAAACGCCCGATTTTTGATGAAAGAGATAACCACCCCCCCTTACGACATGCTTCAGAAACGAAAAAAATGGTCCATTTTCAAATGTTGCGTCTTTGAACGACAATTCACATTTGTACGTGGATAATCACTTTTAGAGATAAAATTAGATGTTTAAAGTGATTTTCATGCTTCCAGGGGCCTTAAACACAAGATTTGAGGAATGGGTAGAAGTGAATGAAAATGGCCAATTTACTCATTCTGAGGCCTTAAAAAGTGTTTCTCCTCCACGGGAAGTGAATAAAATACCATTTGGAGGCCTTTATTGTTCAATCAAAAACGACTGTTTTTTGGAGAAAGAGATAACCACC